>NC_133326.1:472473679-472812378 GCF_042186555.1 Aquarana catesbeiana
CAGGTATACCATGGAGCCTTACAATTTCTCTAATAAAGATCCCCGCAGTCTCGGAAGCAGAGGGGGTACCCTTCATGGGCAAAAAGTGAGCCATCTTGGAAAGTCTGTCAACCACTACGAAAATAGTGGTGTAGCCCTTGGATGGTGGTAATTCAACGATAAAATCCATGGAGATCATCCTCCATGGTCTTTCTGGAACAGGAAGAGGTCTTAGCAACCCCCAAGCCTTGGTCTTGCTGCCCTAGTTTTGGATGCAGGTAATGCACGATTCCACATAATGTTTACAATCCTCCCTTAGCTGAGGCCACCAAAATGTGCGTTGGAGAAGTTTGGAGGTCTTGTGTATCCCGAAGTGGCTGGCTAATTTGTGGTCATGACAGGATTTAAGAACAGCAACCCGTGTTTGTTGGGGCACAAAGATCTTATCCTTGTGCCATAATAATTAGTCTCTGGACTGTAGAGTGACATCTGCTGGAAGGGGAGCTGTTGAAGATGCCTGTCTGATTTGAGACAGCAGATCTCCCTGGAGCATCAGAAAGTTCCCAGGAGCAAGAATGGTGTCTGGGGGAGAAGGAGCTTCAGGTTCACTGAACATCTGGGACAGCGCATCTGGTTTGGTATTTTTTGATCCCGGTCTATAAGTAATGTGAAAAGTAAACCTGGCGAAGAAGAGTGCCCATCTGGCCTGGCGTGGTTTCAATCTTTTGGCAACCTTCAGGTACTCCAGATTCTTGTGGTCGGTGTACACCAGAATAGGATGGGCCGCTCCCTCCAGGAGGTAGCGCCATTCCTCAAGTGCGGCCTTGATTGCTAGTAGCTCCCTGTCCCCAACATCGTAATTCCTTTCGGCTTCGATTAACCTGTGGGAGAAGAACGCCGCTGGATGCAATAAAGCCTTGGAGCCTTGTCTCTGCGAAAGTACCGCTCCTACTGCTATCTCGGAAGCATCTACCTCCAATATGTAGGGTAAAGCTGGATCGGGGTGCTTCAGGACGGAGGCTGACACAAATTGGTCTTTCAAGGAAATAAAAGCAGCTTGAGCCTTAGGGGACCATTGGAACCGGGTGCCTTGCCGAGTCAGTCTTGTGATGGGGGTGATGATGGAGGAAAATCCCTTGATGAATTTGCGATAGAAATTTGCAAATCCCACAAAGCGCTGTACTCCTTTCTTGTCCGTCAGAGCCGGCCAATCCAAGATGGCAGAGACCTTCTGAGGATCCATCTTGATACCATCTATGGAGATGATCAGACCTAGAAACTGAATGCTTTGGCGTTCAAATTCGCACTTTTCGGGTTTGGCGTATAGGCCATGTTGGCGGAGTCGGGTTAGAACTTTCTTGACATGCTCTCGGTGGATAGACAGGGAAGAGGAGAAGATCAGGATGTCGTCCAGATATACTATGATGAACAGATCAAGGTAGTCTCTAAAAATATCATTCACGAAATGCTGGAAAGTGGCAGGAGCATAACATAACCCAAAGGGCATCACCAGGTATTCAAAGTGTCCGAAGCGGATGCGGAAGGCAGTCTTCCATTCGTCCCCGCTCCGGATCCGGACTAAGTTGTATGCTCCCCGAAGATCAAGTTTGGTGAATATAGATGGTTCCAAGCCTCTGAAATAGTTCGGGTACTGGTTTTTGATTGTAATTTTATTAAGGTCCTGGTAGTCTACACAAGGGCGTAGGGAATGATCTTTTTTCTCCACGAAGAAGATTCCTGCTCCGGCCGGAGAGGTGGAAGGCCGTATGAACCCTTTTTCCAGATTCTCGTCGATGTAAGTTTTAAGCGTACCAAACTCCAGCTCGGTTAAGGGAAAAATTCTCCCAAAGGGGACCTCTGCCCCGGGAAGAAGTTCAATTGGGCAGTCATAGGGTCTGTGTGGGGGAAGTGTCTCTGCCCCTTTCCGACTGAACACATCCAGGAAATCATGGTACGCTTCTGGAACGGTTTGGCAGGTTTCAGCATCGGTTTCCAGACACAACAGGTAAGATGGAACATCAGTAGATCCCTGTAGGAAATGCTGACGGCAGTAAGGAGAGGGAAAACTGAGGTTTCCAGTAGACCAGTCAATTCGTGGGTTGTGAGCTTTGAGCCAAGGCATGCCCAGTATGATGGGAAACAAGGGTGACTCAATGATGTCAAGACGGAGTAGTTCCCAGTGGTTGCCGGAAATGGTGGTGTCTAAAGGAACTGTCTCTTGTGTTACAGGCCCAGATTTAATAGCCGATCCGTCGGCCAGGTGTACAGACAGCCCTTGTGCTCTGGGTCGTAGAGGGATCTGGAACTTGTGAGCAAAAGATAAGTCCATAAATCCACTACAGGCTCCGGAATCAATTATAGCGGTTGCCCGGATGTTCCCTCCTGGAAGCTGTAGAGAAATGGGAACAGCCAAGTGAGTGGTATTGTTAAAAACAGCAGATAAGGAAGTGGAGAAGTTAGTGTGCTTACAGGTCTTTGCAGGACAAGTCCTCACGTAGTGTCCAGATTTCCCGCAATAAAGGCAGAGGTTGTTAGCCCGCTGGCGTTGTCGCTCTTCAGGGGTGAATGAAGGACGGATCAGGCCAAGTTGCATTGGTTCACAAGTATCGGTAGGGGTGTATGCAGGAGGGTAACATCCACACCGGGCGAGAGGGACCAGCTGCACGTTCTGCCCTACGTTCTCTTAGGCGCCTATCAATTTGGATCGACAGGTTGATAAGTTCAAGTGTAGCCGGAGTGCCAACCCGAGCCAATTCATCTTTTAATGGTTCAGAAAGTCCCATGCAAAACTGGTAACGTAGGGCGGCTTCGTTCCAGTTTGTGTCGGAACTCCAACGTCTGAATTCAGATGCCTAGTCCTCCGCCGCCCTACGGCCCTGCTGAAGTGAGAATAGTGCTGCTTCTGCGGTAGCTGCTTGTTGTGGATCTTCATATAGGAGAGCCATGGCTTGGAAGAAAGTATCCAAATGGTCGAGGCAATTATTCTTCTGCTCCAAAAGGCGATGGGCCCATGCCTGGGGTTCGCCCAGTAGGAGAGAAATGACGAACCCTACTTTAGTGGTTTCTAAGGAAAAAGTTCTGGGTTGCAATGCAAAGAAAAGTTCACAGGCATTACGGAATGCCCTATACTTGCTGCGGTCCCCGGAGAACCTTTCTGGTGTGGGCACTTTGGATTCAGGAGGCAACATGACCACTGAAGGAGCAGTGGGTGGACCCGGAGCTGGGGTGGAGAGAACTTGAACACGCTCTTCTAGTTGTTTATAACCGTCTTGTAAGTCCTTGACAGCTTCCGAGAGTCCAGCTAGATGACGGCATAAGTCCTCCATGGGTGACGTCCCCTGCGTGGGCTCGGACATGGCTGTCCGATACTGTCACGTACCTGGTAGGTAGAGCCCGGAATGCAGGGAATGGCCTCTCGTATACCTCGGACTCAGGAACCCCTGGTAGTGATGACAGGGGCTCGAGAGTGCGAAGGGGCACAAGTGCCTGACTGGAAAGCTAGAGCAGAGGGCTGGATCTGGTAGTCAGCTGGGAGGTGTCCTGTAGTCCAACGGCAGGATGCAGACAGCAGGGAGGTGTCTTGTAGTCCAGCAGCAGGATGCAGACAGCAGGGAGGTGACTTGTAGTCCAGCAGCAGGATGTAGACAGCAGGGAGGTGTCTTGTAGTCCAGCAGCAGGATGCAGGCAAGCCTGGTCAAACACAGGCAGGCAGATCAGGTACAGAAGGTAAATCCAGGAGAATAGTCAAAGTCCAGAGCCGAGGTCAGGGCAGGCAGCAAACAGGGTAGTCAAGAACAGTCCAACAGGTAGCAAGTACAGAATACGGGTACTTTCTATTGCTGGAACGCTTGCAAGAAGGCTTTTCCTGACAAAGGGACATCTACAATGATAATCAGTGCAGTCTCAACAGTGCCCACCAGTGCCGCCTGCCAGTGCCCAGTGTTGCCTCATCAGTGCAGCCTCATCAGCGCACATCAGTGAAGGAAAAAAAAAAAAATTACCTGCTGGCAAAATTTTATAACAAACTTTGAAAAATGTTTAGTTTTTTTTCAAAATTTTCAGTCTTATTTTTTTATTAGTTGCTAAATAAAAGAAAAAACTGATGATTTAATACCACCAAAAGAAAGCTTTTCATTTGGTAACAGAGTTGCATGGCTGCGCAATTGTCATTCAAAATGTGACAGCTGAAAGGTGAAAATTGGCCGGGCAGGAAGAGCGTAAATGTTCCCAGTAGGAAAGTGGTTACGCTTTAATCATTTACTCCAAATGTTCTATAACCAACCAGATCTTGCAGATCGATTTTAATGGATTTTGACCGAGTCGGCCAAGGTTTAAAAAAAAAAAAAAAAAAGTAAGGCCACTGACAAGAAGGGGTAAAAGCAGGGCATGACAGATAACAGAGCTCTAGAGAAGGCCTTCCAACCATCAGTTGGGTCTTAAACCTCAAGGCAAAAATGTAATATATTACAGCATAACAATCCATAGATGTGGTAGCTGCATTAGTTTTTTTTTTTTTCGTTTTTCTTTCTTTGTTTCATTGGTGGTTCAGCCAGTAACACATTTCCTGTCCTGGGGTGTGTGTATTCTGGATGAAGTAAAGAAGCACCCTTGGAAAGCAGCATTGTCAGCCGGGGGAGATGGTAGTGTTAGACTAGCATACTTAGATTAATTTGACTAACAAATTGAAGCTAAAAAGGTGTTGTAAACCCTCACATATACCCAGTAAAGTGATTGGCCTGAGGTGATACACAGAGATGAAACAAATCCTCCTACATAAGTTTGTTCCGGTATATCTGCGGTCTTCTTTTCTCTTCATCCCTTCAAAGTGCTGAATTTGTAAGCTTGTCTAAGAGTACACAAAACAAGGGCAGAGACAAAAAGTTACACTCTGCATAGCTCCGTGAGGAGAGATGAAATTGCACTCTGCAGAGTTCAGTGAGGTAAGCTCTAAGAGCAAATTGGAGGGAAGAGACACAGCCCCATTCACACAGCTCACAGGAACAGAGCTGAGGCTGTCAATCATCTGAAGGCCCGTCCCCTGTCACCATTTTTCTCTTGGTGTCAAGAAAATCTTTTAACAAGTGCTTTATGCAGATAGAGAATGGAAGCAGGAGACAGAAATGACACTTTGTTCTTTTAATATAGACAGGTACACACTATAGAAATATATGCTTTGATCATATTTCATGTCTGAGGTTTACAACCACTTGAACTCCAGCTAACACTTTATAAACAGTTCCCACAAACTGTCAGTGTTAAATGGCTTATCTCAACCCTGTAACTGATACTTTGTCTGGACAACTTGAACTGTTAATGTAAGCTGAACAATAAACAGACTTGCTGGCTAGATAAAAAGTGAAAAAAAAAAAAAAGCGTAAAAAAATAAAATAAAACCTAATGCAGCCACCACGGATTTTAGATAAGTGCACATTTTTTGCAGTTTTTTTTTTCTTACGAACCCGCAGAGCATTGCATCCGCATTTAGAACGTGGATGCAATGCAATGCTCCTGCAATCTCTCAGTAAGGCTGACAGTTACTGGAGAGCAGGAAAATCAATGAACTACAAGAACACTCATCAGCACCCTTGCAGTTCATTGAGAACTACAAGCCATCTGCTGCAATGGCACACAGTAGCTGTAGTTCGTTCATTAATTCACAGAACTCTGTGAATGAATGATGCGGCTGTGTGTGCAGAAACCCACATGGCCGTGCTGTTTTCAAACTGTCACAGCAGTTGCGGGCAGAGAATCCCCCAATCGCTGTCAGAATGGGGGGGGGGGGGGGGTAAATACAGGTAACATGTTCAGAAAGGTGAACTTATATAATTACTCTTTATAGAAAGGCACATCCTCTACAGTTATAGGTGGTCACTTTGTCAAGTCGAGACACCGCTGAATCCCCAGTGGGGACTAATTACATTTTTACATAGTCCTCTTCAACTGGCTTATGAACATGGCTAATAATCACCTAAAGGGAAGCAAACAGTTTGCTAAGGTATAATTATAATTGCAGTCTCTAATGAGAATGCTTGTGGTCAAAGTAAACAAATAACTGAGTGATTTGGTCCATAAATGCATGACTGCAGTAAAAAACTTCAGCCAAGAAAGCACAGGAACCAGCCAATCCCAGCAGAGCCAAAAAAATATTCTAAAGACAGAATAGAGCCAAGGTCCGAATGCAGCATCACATAGGCCAAGCTGGGGACAACAGCACCAGAAAGCTGCAGTTAGACTAGCTCTAGCAGCAATGTGAAGAGACTTGATTGAAGAAAAAGATCTTGAGAATTAGAAAAAAAAGATAGTAGTAAAATTAAGCTAGTCTTTTGTAAAGACATCCATCCTTCTAGCAAAAAACTGAGGGATTCTGGTCGTTTGAGGGGTTATCCTGGGTTGGCCTACAGTTGCTTTTGTGTATCCAGTCCACCTATAAGTGGCAGTATAACGCGAAGGTGAAAGACTTAATGCAACAGTGAGTGGATGAGAAAGAAAAGCAAATCTCCTGCCCTTCTATACAGAGCTGTGCTGTGTGGCAGACATGTGTAAGGGCCAGTTCACACCACATGCAGTCCAGTGCGTTTTTTTTCTGCATCAAAAGTGCGTGGATAGAGGGTTATATGGTTTTCAATGGCACAGTTCACACCAGTGCAGTCGTGCTGCATTTTTTTCTGTACTGAATTGTACTGGTACGCAGTAAATTACATCAAAAACACACTGGAAAAGACATTTTATTTAGGGTGTAGAAAAAAAAAGATGATGGGGGTAAAATGCACTGGAACGCATGAAAAACACACATGCTGAAAAGCATCCAGAACACATCCAGACTGCATTTCTATGGTGTAAACTGGCCCTAAATCTCAGGACTGGATGGACAGAAATACAAATCCTGTGGCAGGTAGAACAGCTGCCTTTTATGTATGTCATCTGTGTATTTAACCATTTGCCTTAAGTTCAGATTTAACGGACACCGATTCACTCAGAGGGCTTAATGTTGGCACAGGAGTGAAAGGGATGTATGGGTGTAAAAACTTGGGGCATTAGAAAAGAGTGAACCTTTGTGGAAACGTCCAGCAACAGGGATGTGCTGACAGCCTATGTTGACAGCTACCTGCTGCTGTTGCCAGCTTTAAAATGCTCTTTTATCCACAGATTTGCATTAAAAATCGGTGCAGTTCAGTTACAAACTGACAAAGTACTGTAAATAGTCAAATAATGCAATATAGCACACAAACACAAACACGCATAATTATATTACTACTTTAAAATGCAAGTGTGTGTGTGTTTATATCTACCTATATACTTTAATATAACATTTTCATAGTAAGATGTAACCCATTGCTTGGACTTATATATATATAAAAGCATGTAAGTGTGTGCATGTGTGCCTGCATTTTCTCCAGAAAACTTACCTTTGACCAGTTAGGACGTTTCAGCTGCACTTCTGGTTTGTATTCCTTTTTGGGTGCTAATCCAAATGGTAAGGCAGGAACTGCAGGCACCCCCCAGCTTCCAAAACCTGGTGGAGGAGGAGGGCCACCCAGCATGCCAGGAGGTGGGGGTGGTGGAACTCCAGGACCACCAGGGAAAGGAGGAGGTGGTGGTGGCAGTCCAGGTCCTCCAGGCAAAGGAGGGGGCGGTGGGGCTCCTGGAAAAGGTGGTGGAGGTGGAACCCCACCAGCACCAGGCATTGGTGGGGGTGGAGGTATGGCACCTGGCAAAGGTGGTGGAGGAGGAACAGACCCACCAGGCAAAGGAGGAGGGGGAGGAGGCATACCAATTTGTCCAGGAAGTGGAGGTGGGGGTGGAGGACCACCAATACCCATGAAGGGAGGTGGGGGAGGAGGAGGTGGAGGAGGTGCTCCCCCTGGAACTAAATTCCCTGGAAGAGGTGGTGGGGGAGGAGGAGGTGGAGGAGCTGGTCCTGGTCCAGCTCCTGGAGTAGGAACCGGAATTAAAACAGATGTTGACAAGGTGGCCATTTCTTTTTTCGTATCTTCAAGTTCCTTTGAGACTTTTTCAATCTGCAAAGATACAAACAGGAACAATATAAGGAAACTACAAACATGAAAATTATCAAATTAAAAAATTAGCTTTTTAAACCTTTCACCGCCACAGATTTATATCATATGTTGGAAACAGTGGGGGGGGGGGGGGGGGGGGGGCGGCTTACACACACTCCATGTTGTCAAACCCCTTTTTTGTCTCCTGTGTAATTAAAAATAAAGTTTGTTTAAAGTTAGTTTAAAAAGAGAAAGTTAAAAAGAGAAAGTTTAAAAAATTTAAGTTACACCCAAGCACGGTCCAAAGACCCCCTTTCCCTCCTAAACACACACGCAAAGGTTGATTGTGTTACACATGGAAATGGCGATTGTGCTACATGTTACATATGATTGCTCACATCAAAAGGGAGATAAAAGAAAAATCTAGGGGTATTATTCATGATTAACTTTAAAATGATGACCTGTAGGGGCTTTTAAAGCATCGCCTATGAAAAAAATTTGGGGTACCGAAGTTTTGCCAAAGTTTGTCGCCGATTCATCGGCATATGCAAAATGAAAGCAGTATTAAACCAAAAAATAATATATTGCAGCTCATTAATCATTGAAATTGGTGGCTGCATTAAATTTCTTTTTTTTTAGGCTTTTTTCCTCTCTGTTTTCACCTGGTGATCTGTCCAGTGACACACCTCTTGTATTAGAGTGCCCCAACTCTGGATGAAGGAGCATGGGGGCACCTTTGGACAGCAGCAATGTCAGTGTTGGGGGGAGAGGAGTGTTAGTGTACTAGCAGATTTAGATACACTAACAAATAGAAGCCAAACTCCATCTCACACTGCAGTTACACAAGCAGTTACAACTGTTTTTTTTTCCTTTTGGGATAAAAGTTTTACATGAATAAAAGCTGATCATTGTAAGGACCCCTGTCAGTGGTAAATGGTTTGTCTCAACACACTAAACTGCTACTACATTTTCAAGAGAGCTTGGTCTATTGAAAAACAACACACATACGGGCTGGGTCACTAGGTGAAAAAGCAAAGAAAGCCCAATAAAGGAAAAAAATGCAACCACCACATCCATCACATATTGGTAAGCTGCAATATAATAAATTATTGCTTTTGAGTTTAATACCGCTTTAAGGCTTGGCATGTTGAGTATCTATTTACTCAGCACAAGCTCATCTATGAAAGTTTACCCAAAAAGTGAGTAACAATGCATTTGATTGCCCTAAAATTAAGTTTAATGTATTTTTTTTCCTCAAATGTTGTGCTCGATAAACCGTTGTGTAAATAAAATATCATGTCACATAAACAAATTGTAATACTACTATTATAGAATGTTTGCTTTCAGAAAATATATAATTTTTTTGGGGGGGCGGGGTGTGTAATCTTCAGGCCTTAAATGTTTTTTTAAATGTGTGTGCAAAATATATATATATTCTATGTTTAAACATTGTTAAAAGACACCTAAACACAATGATAATCTGGTCTTCATAAGGCAATGGCTTCCAATGTCCTAACATACAGTACACTCCTACATGCTACCCTTTTCAAAATATGAACAATATTACAAGAAATGACAGCTGCATACCTGCTGGAATATAGCCAACTATAATCTATTGACTCTTTAGAGATATATACCATGAAGCCCACCATTCTTACAGCGGTTTCACATGCTACTTATTTTCTGCATTCACATAGTGCTGATATATTACACAATCCATTTGACATCGCTCAGATCTATTCACATTCCTGTTACATCATGCATGCTTTTTCATATAAATTCAGCCTGTGGAAATGCAGAAACATAATTTCTTTGATATGCACAAACTTCATCACAATTCAGCCCCTTGCACACGGCCATCATAATTTACTTATGTTTACTCAAACTCGTGACGCCCATGTGCAAAGGGCCAAAAACTGTATGTAAAGACCTAAGTAATGTTGAGTATATATGAGTAAAGGGATGCAAGCCTATAGACGTGTATAGAAGAGTACATTTCCTCTTCATTCCCAGTACTGTAATATACTCGCCAATCCTCGTGTAAACACGCGAGTAAATTACGGCACTCAAATGTAACATTTTCTATTTTTGTTTTACTGCTCTGTACTCAATTCTGTATTACTGATCTTTACTCAAGCTGTGTGCAATGGTGTCGAGTGGACCCCCAAAAAGCCCCGGGTCTCAGGCGTTCACAAATCTATTATAAGCCTGAGCGGGGACCGATTTGACTCGGAGCGCGGCTGAGTGACATAGCAGATCCCGACTTCTGGAGCCTGCAGCGCCCATGATAGACGTCGCACTGCCTTCTGGAGCCTGCAGCGCCTATGATGGACGTCCCACTGGTCCAATGCCGGGACCGCGGGACGTGTGATGTCCATCATAGGCGCTGCAGGCTCCATAAGGCAGGAATTACAATTTGGCTGCCCCGAGCACTATGAGATCACCGTTCGGGCGGGCGGCTCTTCTCTCCTCTCTCTGCCTGCTGTCTACTGGGATGGGCATGCCACACACTACGGCTGAGCTGCAGGAGAAGGTCACCTGAAGTCTAACGTGTAATGGTCAGTGTAATGGTCAGTGTGCGTCAGGTAGGTCAGTGCAATGGTCAGTGTGCGTCAGGCAGGTCAGTGCAATGGTCAGTGTGCGTCAGGCAGGTCAGTGCAATGGTCAGTGTGCGTCAGGCAGGTCAGTGCAATGGTCAGTGTGCGTCAGGCAGGTCAGTGCAATGGTCAGTGTGCGTCAGGCAGGTCAGTGCAATGGTCAGTGTGCGTCAGGCAGGTCAGTGCAATGGTCAGTGTGCGTCAGGCAGGTCAGTGCAATGGTCAGTGTGCGTCAGGCAGGTCAGTGCAATGGTCAGTGTGCGTCAGGCGGGTCAGTGCAATGGTCAGTGTGCGTCAGGCAGGTCAGTGCAATGGTCAGTGTGCGTCAGGCAGGTCAGTGCAATGGTCAGTGTGCGTCAGGCAGGTCAGTGCAATGGTCAGTGTGCGTCAGGCAGGTCAGTGCAATGGTCAGTGTGCGTCAGGCAGGTCAGTGCAATGGTCAGTGTGCGTCAGGCAGGTCAGTGCAATGGTCAGTGTGCGTCAGGCAGGTCAGTGCAATGGTCAGTGTGCGTCAGGCAGGTCAGTGCAATGGTCAGTGTGCGTCAGGCAGGTCAGTGCAATGGTCAGTGTGCGTCAGGCAGGTCAGTGCAATGGTCAGTGTGCGTCAGGCAGGTCAGTGCAATGGTCAGTGTGCGTCAGGCAGGTCAGTGCAATGGTCAGTGTGCGTCAGGCAGGTCAGTGCAATGGTCAGTGTGCGTCAGGCAGGTCAGTGCAATGGTCAGTGTGCGTCAGGCAGGTCAGTGCAATGGTCAGTGTGCGTCAGGCAGGTCAGTGCAATGGTCAGTGTGCGTCAGGCAGGTCAGTGCAATGGTCAGTGTGCGTCAGGCAGGTCAGTGCAATGGTCAGTGTGCGTCAGGCAGGTCAGTGCAATGGTCAGTGTGCGTCAGGCAGGTCAGTGCAATGGTCAGTGTGCGTCAGGCAGGTCAGTGCAATGGTCAGTGTGCGTCAGGCAGGTCAGTGCAATGGTCAGTGTGCGTCAGGCAGGTCAGTGCAATGGTCAGTGTGCGTCAGGCAGGTCAGTGCAATGGTCAGTGTGCGTCAGGCAGGTCAGTGCAATGGTCAGTGTGCGTCAGGCAGGTCAGTGCAATGGTCAGTGTGCGTCAGGCAGGTCAGTGCAATGGTCAGTGTGCGTCAGGCAGGTCAGTGCAATGGTCAGTGTGCGTCAGGCAGGTCAGTGCAATGGTCAGTGTGCGTCAGGCGGGTCAGTGCAATGGTCAGTGTGCGTCGTGTGGGTCAGTGCAATGGTCAGTGCGGGTCAGTGCAATGGTCAGTGCGGGTCAGTGCAATGGTCAGTGCGGGTCAGTGCAATGGTCAGTGTGGGTCAGTGCAATGGTCAGTGTGGGTCAGTGCAATGGTCAGTGTGGGTCAGGTAGGTCAGTTTAATGGTCAGTGTGCGTGTCAGGTAGGTCAGTTTTTAGTGGTCAGCATGGGCACTGGTAAGCCAGGCACCAAACAGCAAGTGAGGTTTTTCCCACCTAGCACTGTCCCTGGCTATGTGCAATGTCCCATAGACAACAAAGCATCTCACTTCAGATCGGTAAAAAAACTCAACATTCTTTACTGCCATGTGCAACAGGCCTAAATGATCTCAACAACATGAGAGGAATATGGTGTGCAACAAGTTGAAGTGGCAGGACTCCTCTGATAGCTTCTAACGAACCTCCATGTAAAATGCCAATGACTGCAGTAATCATATACCTTTAAAAGAAAACCATCACAAAAGAAATATGGGGAATGTCTCTGCTGACCTCCTGCTAAAAATGCTAAATGTTTAAAGGAAGTAACGTAAATGTAGCAAATAAAAAAAAAAAAAAAAAAATTGTAGACCAGCCCAGAAAAACCCTCCTACTACCAGCATTTCTCAGTTTTGTGCTGGTGTCCTAGGACAGGGGTCTCCAAACATTCTAAACAAAGGGTCAGTTTAATGTCCTTTAGATTTAGGGGAGCCAGACTGTGTGGATTACAGTGCCTTGAAAAATTATTCATACCCCTTGAAATTTTCCACATTTTGTCATGTTACAACCAAAAACAAATGTATTTTATTGGGATTTTACGTGATAGATCAACACAAAGGGGCACATAATTGTGAAGTGAAAGAAAATTGATAAATGATTTTCAATTTTTTTTTTTACAAATAAATATCTGAAAAGTGTGGCGTGCATTTGTATTCAGCCCCTCTGAGTCAATACTTTGTAGAACCACCTTTTTCTGCAATTACAGCTGCAAGTCTATTTGGGTATGTATCTACCAGCTTTGCACATCTAGAGAGTGACATTTTTGCCCATTCTTCTTTGCCAGATTCGATGGAGAGTGTCTGTGAAAAACAGTTTTCAGGTCTTGCTACAGATTCTCAATTGGATTTAGGTATGGCCTTTGACTGGGCCATTTTAACACATGAATATGCTTTGATCTAAACCATTCCATTGTAGCTCTGGCTGTATGTTTAGGGTCCCACTGAAAGGTGAACCTCAGTCACAGTCTCAAGTCTTTTGCAGACTAATAGGTTTTCTTGTAAGCTTGCCCTGTATTTGGCTTCATCAACTCTGACGAGCTTCCCTGCCTCCGCTGAAGAAAAGCATCCCCACAACATGATGCTGCCACCACCATGTTTCACGGGGGGATGGTGGGTTCAGGGTGATGTGCAGTGTTAGTTTTCTGCCACACATAGCGTTTTGCCTTTAGGCCAAAAAGTTCCACTTTGGTCTTATCTGACCTGAGCACTTTCTTTCACATGTTTGCTGTGTCGTCCAAATGGCTTCTCGCAAACTGCAAACAGGACTTTCTTTCTACAATGGTTTTCTTCTTGCCACTCTTCCATAAAGGCCATATTTGTGGAGTGCACGACTGATAGTTGTCCTGTAGACAGATTGTGGATCTTTGCAGCTCCTTCAGAGTTACCATGGGCCTCTTGGCTGCTTCTCAGATTAATGCTCTCCTTGCCCGGCCTGTCAGTTTAAGTGGACGGCCATGTTTTGGTAGGTTTGCAGTTGTACATATTCTTTCCATTTTCGGAAGATGGATTGAACAGTGCTCTGTGAGAGGTTTAAAGCTTAGGATATTTTTTGTTATAACACAAGCCCGCTTTAAACTTCTCCACAACTCAAGGCACTGTAGGAATACAAATTGTCTTGGCAGCTGTGGGAGTATACAATGCATCTTTTGTGTCAGTGGGAGGAACAGTGACCCATCAATGGTGTCAGTGAGAGGAACAGTGACCCATCAATGGTGTCAGTGAGAGGAACAGTGACCCATCAATGGTGTCAGTGAGAGGAACAGTGACCCATCAATGGTGTCAGTGAGAGGAACAGTGACCCATCAATGGTGTCAGTGAGAGGAACAGTGACCCATCAATGGTGTCAGTGAGAGGAACAGTGACCCATCAATGGTGTCAGTGAGAGGAACAGTGACCCATCAATGGTGTCAGCGAGCAAAATAGTGACCCATCATTGGCATCAGTGGGAGAAATAGTATCCTATCATTGGTATCAATTGGAAGCATAGTGTCCCATTACTTGTGTCAGTGGGAGGAACAGTGCCCCATCGTTGGTATCAATGTGAGAAATAGTGCCCCGTTGTTGATGTCAGTAGCAGGAACTATGCCCCATCGTCGCGGTCAGTGGAAGGAAAAGTGCCCCAAGGGCCAGATAAAGGCAAGCAAAGGGCCGCAGTTTGGAGACCACTGTAATGCTCTGTATGGACAAATCTTGCCATTGTTTTGGCTGGCACATTTTTTTCCATTCAAGATTTTTTTAACATCACTGTTCGATCTGGTCTCCACATTAGCAGCTACCCTTCACCCTAGCGTTTGAATGTTTATCTCAGACTCTGCTGGACTGGATATTGTGGGGATAGCCTGAAAGTGACCATCAGGCACTGGGTTCTACATTTGGTGCATTTCAGACCCCATTCTGGTAACAATTTAGCCCAGGGCTCATTCCTGGTCCAGGTCCAGACCCATTGGCATGTGCTTGCCTCGTCTTTGAAGAATAAGCTGAACACAAGAAGCAACCTCAATGTTGCCCCATTGAATGCCCTTCCTGCTCCCAAGTTTCACCTCAGAAGAGGTTAACTTTGAGGGACTGTCACATGTGTGCCTTACAGGTGTTCAGAGTCGAAGAAGCATCTTCTTGCTGCTGCTGAAAAGAGCCACTCCATTCCTGCTCCCTGCCTGCAATGACTGTCACCTCTGGCCATCTGACCCTACTCCCCTACTCCCCGCTACCAGTGGTTGGGTCCTGTGAGTATTTGAATTCTTGCCTCAAACCTTGGGCTGTGTTTTGCTGTCTCATGGTTGCAACATGCATGATTCTAGACACAGGAAGAAAGCCATACATTCTTAACACACAGAAATGTGTGAGCATGTACTTTACCCCCAACAAAGGGTGAGCAAGGTATAGAGAGACTGAGGTAAAAAAATGAATGTCTCTAACCTTGGTGAACTGTACCTGAGTTTATTTGGTCATTGAAAAGACTAACAAATGGTTCACACATCCCTGAGCGTTTGTTTCAGGTATCAATACAAAGTTAACTACAACCCAAAAAGGATCGCAAACGCAGTGCAGTTTGCCTGCACCAATCGCTCGGTACATAACGACCATGCAATGCGGTTCCGGTGCCTGCACTATTTTGGTGTGATGCAGTACGATTTGAGCCCATTAAAAAAGAATGGGCTCAAATCGCACCACACTGAAGCGCATGTGAAGTGCACAGGAATGCGGTGTGGTTCCTGTGCAACTCACATGCGAATTATAGTGTAAAAAGAGGCTAAGAAACAGGAGAAAAAAAACACTAGAAAAAAAAGAGAACAAAGATGGGAGGGGGTAATGTGCAAGGGAAGATAGGGGCAAGGAGAAGAGGTATTCAGAATCTGCTCGGGGCAACCAAAGATCGTAGAAAAACTCTAACACTTTATATTTGTAGGAAACTTGTCAAAAGTGGGTGGGAGGAAATGTTCAAAGGAGTCCAGATCTTGTCAAAGGTGGCCATTCTACCTATCCGTTTTCATAAATTTTTTTTTTTTCATAAATCATAGCCTATGTAATCCTATTATTCACTTCACTGAAAGTTAGGGCCAGAAGTCTCGATGTCTTGTCCTGTTTAGTGCTTGTGAAGATAAATTAAATTAAACTGATGTTTGACGGAATTGGACACCCCTGCTCTAAATGTCTTCAAGTTCAGAAGTGTCTGTCATCACCTCCCTGCATCAGGGAGATTTTCTGGTGTTTGTGGATATCAAGGATGAACACCTACATGTCTCCATCTTTCAAGCACATCAGCAATACATACACACTGCTCCAACAAGCTGCCACAGGAAACCAGTTAGGGAGTCAGGGAAAGTACTTCCTTCCCCTCTTTTCCAAGATTTTTTACAATAGATGCTAACCTGTTGGGCTGCAAAGGCGTACAGGGCACCCTGTCAGTGCAGGGGAGTTGGACATTCAGCCTTAACCACCATTTACATACCAAACATTGACAGATGGCAGGCAGTCTTTATTTAGAAGACAGGTAATGACTTGTCCTCAATGCACGAGGAAAGAAAATAGGATTTTTCTACTCATTGTAAAAGCTATTTAGGGACACATTCCAACCCTCTGTGTTTATGACCAGTCTCTTGGTACTGCTTGGCTGCAAAACAGGGGCATGCTGGTAGTAGGAGGGATTACATTTTTTTATTTTTATTTTTTATTTGCCAGTGTTCAATTCTCTTGTAGGCGGCAGTAAAACTTGACGACATGTAATAACTTCTTGTGATTCTAAATGGACTCCAAGAAAAGGATTTTATGATGAGGACAAAATCGTGCTTTTCTTTGTTTTACTGGAAAGGGAAGTATCGGTCATTGGTCAGCAAGAAATTTCTCAACATCCCTTGGAGGTGTTACTTTTTACAACTCCACCATGTGGAGAAACTATGTTTGAAATGGTCATATTCCTTGCCTTCATAGGCACTCTTTTACAAAAGAGCAGTACATATTGAAGCCTCAAGGCAGAGCTAAAAACTGCACAGTTTATGGTTGAGGACTTTTTTTCTTTAAAAGCCTAAAAAAAAATTGGTTACATCCTACAAATCTGGGCCCAATAACGTTTCTTACTTTATAGACTTAAATAATTATTACAGCATTTCAATGCAGGCAGTGTAATAGTAAATATATTCTTTAGTGCTCCGATATCTTTTCTTTACAGATGTAAAAATATTTGGGAGTGATTTGTACTTTTGAAAGGTGCTTTCAAAGTCTTCATCCAAAGTCATTTCTTTTTGCAATTATATTTCTTTTAACTATTGTATTATTCATTTTACAGCTTAAGTATCAGACCGAGGTGAAAGCTTTTCAGATTTCCATTTTCACATTCTTTTTTTCTCAGTCGCTGGCAGAACAAAGCGTAATAAAAGCTTCGTGGATAAAGCAGGAAAATCCACCAGGCCTTTCAAAGTGCGGCTCAGCGCCGCATGTGCTTTTGTTAAGCCTCAGTTTGCCATCAGAAGATGTAGCAGCAGTCAGCATTGAACAGGTTAATGTGACATTATACAATATTATGACTTTGTTTGGAAGGACAATGTGTCACACTCAGTTACTTTTATATGTCTGATAAGAAACACCTCATTGCAGGGCATCACTTCACGATTTTTTCTTAAGAGGGAATTTATAATGCTGTTCCTATGATTTAGGCTGATTACAAACTGATATTTTGTCTTTTTTTTTTTTTTTTTTTTTATAACCTGTTACAGTGAGCATCTATGATACTCTTTCCTCCATGGTTTTTGGCAAATTGAGATGACTTCAATGGAAATGCACCAAAACGTATGTACAGGCATCTTTGGTGAGGGTCTGTGGCGAGGCGCTTATCAGAATCTGGAAACCCTATTTAACCACTTCACGTTAAATCACGAACCTGTACGTCATTTGGTTGAAGTGGTTATACCGGGGTGATGCCTACAGCTGCAGGCATCACCCTGGTAACCGTTTTTTTATAGCTAGCAGTCGGCTCTTTCATGATAACAACTGATGCGGCTAATGAGCACATCTGCCAGCTGTGTGGAGAACGAATGAAGCAGGAAACGGCATAGATCGGGTCTCCAATGTAAAAACCCGGAAGCGACAACACTTCTGGTTTACTTGGCTGCCAATGGCACAGATTTTTAAAAAATGCTCATTTTGGCGTTTTGAATACTTTTGAAGCGTAAACGAGGGATTGGGGTCTTTTAAACCCCAATCCCTCCATAAAGAGTTGAAAAGGAGGACTTGGATATACAAACATACCATGTTTACATTCCTTGTGACAGCAATAAAAAAGTGATCAGATTTTTTTGATTTTTTTTTTAAAGGGACAGTGTTAAATAAAAAAAAAAAATAAGAAAATAAATAAGAAAAACAAATTTAAAATTTTTTTATAAAGCGCCCCCATCCCCACGCACCAAAGAAACCGCATGTGCAAGTCACGCTCGTAAATGTAAACAGTGTTCAAATCAAACATGTGAGGTATCGCCAAGATCATTAGAGCAAGAGCAATAATTCTAGAAAAGGACCTCCTCTAACTCTAAACAGGTAACCGTCAAAAAAATGTAAACATCGCTTATGGAGATTTTTAAGTACCCTAGTCTGTTGCCCTTCCACGAGTGCGTGCAATTTTAAAGCGTAACATGTTAGGGATCTATTTACTCGGCGTAACATCTTCCACAATATGCAAAAAAACTGGGCTAACTTCATGTTTTTCTTATTTTTAAATTTTAAAAAAGTGTATTTTTTTCCCCTAAAAATTGCGTTTGAAAGAGACCGCTGCGCAAATACTGTGTGACATAAAATATTGCAACAACCACCATGTTATTCTCTAGGGTCTTTGATTATATATATATATATATATATATATATATATATATATATATATATATATATATATATATATATATATATATATATATATATATATATATATATATATATATATAAAAAATGTTTGGGGGTGCCAAGTAATTTTCTAGCAAAAAATACTGGTTTTAAATTGTAAGCAACAAGTCAGAAATAAGCTTGGTCCAGAAGTGGTTATCATTATGGGGGTCCGAATTTTTTTTTTTTACTTGACATATTTTTTCTGTGAATGAGTAGGGGTTACTCATTCACATGTGGGGGGGGAGGGTGGGTTGAAAGCCGGTATCTGGGGGCCCCCTTATTGGTAAAGTGGCAAAGTGCCCTCCCCCAATGTTGAGAGCATGTGTCCTGGTATGATTCAGGAGAGGTGAGGGACTGGGAATCCACGGCTGACAACTGAATGAGCAGGGCAGGGATGAGTCATTGGTTGTTAGGATGCCAGCTCCTTGACAACCAGCACATCTGTTGAAACAGTAAAGTTAGCAGTGGTAGGAATACCACTACTAAGTGAATTGAGCAGTCTCTTTCCCATACAAAAAATAAAATAAAGTGCAGCAGTATGAAAAACGTGTCAAAGTCGCACTGAAATTTGGATCAAGTCACAGCTGCACTATTGTGAACCAGGCCTTACTGTTGCAGTCTGACAACACCAAGACAGTCCAATGGCAAACTATTTGCTTAGTTTTTTTGCTGCTAGAGCGGTCTTTGCCATTTTGCACATGTGAAAAATAATTTGAAGCCTGAAGATTACTGAAAATTCCAAAACATTATATGTTTTCTGAAAGAAGAGAGCCTGGGGAATAAAATGGTAGTATTCCTATTTTTTTATGTCGCACAACGTTAACGCGTGGTTTACCAAGCAGAAAATTTCAGTTAAAAAAATACACTAAAGCCAATTTTAGCGCACACAAATGCAATACATTATACAATTTTTTGGTAAAATATGAAAGATGAGGTTGCCCTAAGTAAATAAATACCAAACATGTCAAGCTTTAAAATTGTGTGTGCCTGTGAATGGATGCCAAACTTTGGTCCCCTAAACTTTTCATAGAAAATGCTTTAAAAAGCCCCTACATGTCATAAGTTTAGAGTTAAAGTAGCTCTAAACTCAAAAGGTTTTTTTACCCCAATGCATTCTCTTCGTTAAAGTTATAATTCCTTACATATACCTACTGAAGTGACTAGCTTTAGATGATACACAGAGATGAAACACATCCTTCTGTGTAAGTTGTACCTGTTTATCTGCAGCATTCTACAACATACAGATCAAAAGATTTTTATCAGCAGCAGAGAGAAGGGGCCAGGGATCTGGCGTCACACACATTGCAAATTTACTGCAGACAAAATGAGTGTAATCTGAATCAATAGACACACAGAGAACAGCTTGCTATGGAGTGCCCTCATCAGAAGGGAGGAGCCAGGAGCGCCAGCGCGGGGCCCGGCAAGGGGAGGATCAGGGCTGCTCTGTGCACAGAGCAGGTAAATATAACATGTTTGTTATTAAAAATAAATTTGGTTTACAATAACTTTAATCTTTTAGAAGTGAGCCATGCAGATAGGAGAGATCAGAGAGGAACCAGACTCAGTACTTTGGATTCAGGTTAGTATACACTATAGAGGGATGCGCTTTGTTCATTTTTCATGTCTGAGATTTAAAACCACTTTATGGTAGAAAACCTTTTCAATACCTGTTCCCCACACCACACTTACTTACCACGAGACCTCTCTCCAACACTGTCCCAGCTGCAGCGCCCCTGCTTTCTCATCCTGTCCATGTCAGTCAAATCTTGTGAGAAAAGAATGGGGGTGTGGCCAAGGTGGGCTGTGTGGGTCTATGGATGCACACAGCCCAGCAGGAGAGAGCACCGGCCTGGGCGCCCCCTTATCACAAGGCTTGCTGTGGGGGGGGGGGGGGGGGGGGAAGACTCATAAGAGAGAGGAGCAAACAGCCCCAGCGAGGGACTCCAGTAGAGAGGTAAGGGACCGCTCTGTGTAATACTATAGCACAAAGCTGGTAAGTATAACATCTTTTTTATTTTATATAAAAAAAATATCCTTCACAATCACTTAAGTGAAAAAAAAAAAAAACGCCTAAAAATATTGCTTTCACTCTGGTGTGCCTGGCGATACACAACACGTTGGGGGGGGGGATGTGGAAGTGATCAACCAGCTGTGCAAGCATCCGATCACTTACATCTGACAGCCAATATTCGGCTTGTCAGATTTACACACATTCCTGGCTGCTGTAGCGTAGCCCCAACAAATCAATGTGAACAAGCTCTAAAGGATTAGGTTAGGCAACACAAAATTTTTTTTTTTTTTATGGATTAACATTCAGACCCTTGATCAAATGTTCAATTTAATTCCAATTTCTTAACCTTAAAGTCACTTATCCTATTACCCCTGACATCATCATTGATACACTTTGATCTTAATGTTTGTTGACCTGAGCTGCATCCTTTGAAAAGCAGAACATCCTAACAAAGCTAGATGGGATGATGCCATCTTAGGGAGCTTTTTGGTCAGGCTTCAAGAAGTATGTAAATGGCCTACATCTATATCAATAGCAAAATCCAAGTTTAGTCAAAGCTGCATAGTTTGTTTTAATCTACAGGTACCCCTTATCTGTATATGCAGTTATTTTTGACTAGGTCTTAGAAGAAAAGACACTTGGCCAATTTAATTTACATAGAACAGCTTTGTTGTGTTTAAAAGTGTTGTTTTCATTCCAGGTCTCCATGATGTCACTGGCTTGGAAAAAATACCTTTTTTTTTTTTGTTTTTTTATAGCAACTTACCTTTTCAGAAAGTTGTGCAAGTTCAGCTTCGAGCTTTTGCTTTTCAGTGAGGACTTCTTGTTTTTCAGAATCTATGGCTTGCTTCTCCCCCTGAAGTTCTGTTAATTTTTGTTCATATTCACTTTCCTTTGCTCTCATTTCTACTTGGAGTTCATGTCTTGAAGTAAGCTCTAAATCCAGCTAAAGAAAAAAAAAGTCAACCATAGATAATAAAGGGACAAAAAATATACTTTGGGAATTATAAAATGCCAGAATCTGACTGCAAGTGTTGGGGGGCTTAACTCAACACATTAGAGAATTAACAGCTTATGCAAGTGTTTTGTTAATGCAGAAAAATTCTAAATACCTCTGGGTATGGGGATCACGTGACTCACTTCTAACAGCACTGACGCTTGGCAATTGGGACAGCACAGTCATATTGGCTGGTATAAGCTCTAGCAGGGATTGACTGAGAGCTTACACAGAGCTTCTCCTCAATTTCAGCCATTGTACAGTGTGGCAGGGGAGTGAAGGAAATATATGTATAATAGGCTGTATGTGTATATTACTGCATGTCTATTTTGCAATAAGGACCTGTCTTCTCACAAAAAAAAAAAAAAAAAATCACACTGTCTATGGCCGGCTTATGTAAATTTTCTGCATATACAGAAAATACCTATTGACCTTGCCAGAAATCTTGTGCCTCTGTAGCTTCCTGTCACTGAAATTAAATATCAAACAATCTTATTAGCCTTATCAGCTATCTTTTGTAAAACAATTCTATGTAATGGAGATGAAAAGAAAGTTGGTGCATGCAGTCCAAAATAGGAGAGCAGCTTAGGGTGAGAACACTGCTCCTACAAAGATACAGTAGACTGAGTGTTGTCACCCTAGGACAAGAAGCGTGTTAATGGCAGAATCACCTAGTGGGAGTAAAGGGGAAAAAAAAGCCTGATAAAAAGAAGCAATGCAGCAACCACATCTAAGGACTAGATAGCTGTAATATATTTTTTGTTCTTGGGTTTGGATATATTTTAAGTTAGCTCACATTTTTTTATCTGCCAACATCAATTCATTTGCGTGCATTTTAACTGTTCTGAGGCCCCAAAGACAATGGAAAACCATTTGATAAGTTGGAGGTTGTGCTCTTTGGTCTTTGTACAACTCTGAAATGGAAACAGTTATAACCATATAACTGTAGTGAACAGAAATTCAAAGCCATCAACTTTTGCAAAAAATAAAACATTGTAAATGCAGTTACATTAATCTCATAATTACTGTGCATTTACTACTTTTTGCAATGGAGTATGCAGATGTGAGCAGGGCACCCCGGGTGTAAAGTGCAGGCCCTTGTAAACTGTCACCCCACCCTCAGGTCTGTACAGATCAAAGACAAAAATCCTGTTAGATTTATAGGACTAGACCACTACTTGCTTGCTATAAAGTTAAGTGAATAACAAAGATTAAAGTTTATGTGACAATTTCCAGTACTGAACGGCAGACATAAGAAATTGGGGGAGGGTTATAAAATTCTCAAACATCACATTTCTTGTTTTTAAGAAAGCCTTTCTAGAAAAAAAAAAATAAAATAAATGTAGCTAATCCTTGTTTATCTTCCTCTGGTCACATGTATGATGAAGTACAGGAAAGTCTGTCACGTCACAATCTGTGCACTCAAAGTCACTGTCTCATGTGACTCAAATAATAACTTTACTATGTAGTTTTCCAAACACTTTAATGCAGGGATGCACATTGGTGAAAAAGCAATTTACAGCATACACTAAGCTGTTTGCAAAGAGAAAGAAATAATTTGTCCTGAAGTCGCAGGACACGAGAAACACCCAAGAGCTTTTCTGACATACAGCTGGCTCCTCTAATTACATCCCAGTCACAACTTCAATTATCCCCTATCAGCCTGGGGCCTGGAGGTCAGTCTATCAGCCACATCATGCTTGGGAATGAAATTTCCAGGGTGAGGCCACCCGACAGCTCGGCCAGAGCACTATCTCTTCTCACGCTGACAGCTAAATTATTTTTTTAAATTGAAAAAGTAAACATGTGGGCTCCATTCGGCTGATAAGGGTCAAAAATGCTGAGCTGCCAGACTAATAAACACCAGGCGCTTGTGATCCTCGCCAAGTGTACTGAGCAAAAATAAATAAATAATGGTATTTCTGGAAAAATGTAATAAATAAAACAGAGGTGGCAAGTTGAAGTGTCCTATGAGGAACTAGGCAAGCTCTGCCAAATAGGGGATGCCAAGCAAAATACGCACTCTACAGACTGTTCTTCTAGAGCGGAGTCCCCGTTATCAACATGTATGGCAACTGTACCGTAAAACGCATGATTAAATGTGCATTGCCACAAGGCATGGCAATGCACCTGCTCTATTTATGGTGCAATGCAGTGCAAATAACCCGGCATTATACAATAAAGCCCAATGCACAACTCCTCAAGGCCATTGTAAAAAAAAAAAAAAGCACTTTTTTCCCCTCTTGTGGTGCATTGGTAGCTCTTTGCTAAAGGGAATCTGAAGTAAGAGGGGCTCTGATAGGGATCCTGATTCGGAATGGCTCTGGTGGGGACCCTGATGTAAGTGGAGGCTATAATGGGAACGCTGATGTAAATGAGGGGGTTCTCATGTAAGGGGGGGACTTTGCATTGTTTTACACATGTTCTTTCTCTTTTCTTAATCATATCACATCATTGACAAAAAAGATCCATGTAAAAAATGTATTGAGTTATATTTTATTATCCATCAATTTAATAGAAGGTTTTTTTTGGCCCATATTTGTAAAATATATGCTGTGGCCCTAGTACTAAAAAATAGGATTTTTTTCGTCATACTTACCTGTAAAATCCTTTTCTTGGAGTACATCATGGGACATAGAGTTAGGCTAATATTCATTACCTACTGGGTTTTACGCCATCTCTAGGTGAATGGACACTGGTAGACAAAGTCTTAGACAGGAAGTGATTCCCTATATAACCCCTCCCATACAGGAAGTACATCAGTTTTGTAGCAAGCACCGAATCCTCAAAAGAAAGAGGGGGGGGAGGGATCTCTGTGTCCCGTGATGTACTCAAAGAAAAGGATTTTACAGGCAAGTATGCCGAAAAAATCCTATTTTCTTTTTAATACATCATGGGACACAGTTAGGTTAATATTACCTACTGGGACGTCAGAGCAATAGCCTTGAGGGGAGGGAGACACCCTGTCAAACAATAGCCATCAGACCTTATACGGCAGCTCGCAGTATACTGCGGCCGAAAGCCGAATCCTCTTCCTCTTATCATCTACTTGATAAAATTTTGTGAATGTATGCACTGAAGACCAGGTAGCAGCCTTACAAATCTGAGCCACAGATACCTGATGGTGAAAAGCCCAGGAGGCTCCTACACCCCTGGTAGAATGAGCTCTCACCCTAAAGGGAGGAGCTTTACGTTTCAGACCATAGGCCTGAATGACCAATTGACGGACCCAATTGGCAATGGAAGCCTTGGAAGCTGCCTGCCCCTTCTTGGGTCTTTTTGGAAAAAAAAAAAAAAAACGGAGTCTGATCCTTGGATCTACGCAGATCTAGACAAATAAACCTTGACTGCCCGGACAATGTGCAAAGAATGCAATCGTCTCTCTTCCGCCGAAAGGCTGAGAGAAAAAAAGAAGGCAAAATAATGTCCTTATTTAAATGAAAGGCTGACACCACTTTTTGGCAAAAAGGATGGAACAGGTAACACAACCCTGTTGTGGTGAAGGATCAAGTATGGTTCCCTGCACGAAAGGGTAGTCAACTCCTACACCCTTCCAGCCGAGGTTATGGCCATCAGGAAAGCTAGCTTGCATGACAGAAAGTCTAATGGAATTTCCTTGATAGGCTCAAACGGTTGTTTCTGTAACACAGACAGCACCAAGTTCAAGTCCCAAGGACACATGGGTGATTCAATGGGGGGGAAGCAAACGAGTTTCCCCCTGCATAAAGGTTTGGACCAGCGAATGGGAGGCCAAAGGCCTTTGGAAGAATACTAACAGGGCCGAAATCGGACCTCTGATTGTACTCAAAGCCAATCTGATTTGCACAGCTGACTGCAGAAAAGAGAATTCTCCCAATCATGTATTTGCGAGGATGCCATTTTCTGGCTTCACACCAAGCGTTATAAGTCTTCCAGACCTTATGATAGATCTTCCTAGTGACAGCTTTTCAAGCATTCACTAGGGTAGACACCACTGGTCCCAAAATGCCACGGTCCTTCAACACCCTGGCTTCAATAGCCATGCCGTCAAATTTAGAGACTGAAACAAGGGGTGGAATATAGGACCTTGAGACAGTAGATAGAGGCGACATGGAAGCGTCCATGGCCCGACTATTGTCAGTCTCACAATCTCTGGGAACCAGGGCCTTCTGGGCCAGGCTGGTGCCACCAGAATTACTGGAATGCCCTCTCTCTGAATCCTGCGCAACAAATGTGGAAGGAGAAGGTTCGGGGGGAAAGTATAAACTAGGAAGTACTGGCTCCATGGAACTACCAGAGCATCTGTTCTGATTGTCAGAGGATCCCTTGTTCAAAAACAAACTGCTGTAGCTTGTTGTTGAACCTGGATGGCAATAGGTCGACCTCTGGCCATCCCCAACACTGGCAAATTTCCTGGAACACCCCTGGGTGTAGGGACCATTACCCCAGGCAGATCTACTGGCGGCTGAGATAATCTGCCTTCCAGTTTTCTACTCCCGGGAGATGGACTGCCGATAGAATTGGCACATGTCCCTCTGCCCAGGCTAGTATGTGGTTCACCTCCTTCAGAGCTGAATGACTCCTGGCACCGCCTTGGAGGTTTATATAGGCCACTGCAGTGACTTTGTCGGACTGATCCACGATAGGGCACTCCTGAAGCTCCACCGTCCAGGACCGTAGTGCCAGATGTACTGCCCGTAACTGCAGGACATTGATGGGCAGGATCTGTTCTGTCCTTGACCATTTCCCCTGAGCTGTGAGCCCCTCTAGGGTCACTCCCCAGGCAGTGAGACTGGCATCTGTGGTCAATACTCTTTAAGTTACCGGGAGGAAGGATCTTCCCTTTCGCAGGTTCTGATCCTGCAACCAGTTTAGGGTTAAGCGTGTCCGAGGAGATAAAACCATTGGATAATCCAGGGCTTGTCCTCTTATGTTCCAAGCCAACAAGATGTCTTCTTGTATAGGTCTGGAATGGAACTGGGCATAGGGCACTGCCTCGAAGGAGGACACCATCCTTCCTAGAAGACTCATACAGAGCTGAATTGAGGGTTGTCTGGTGCCCCTTACCTGAGGCACCTGATCCTCCAGCGCACAGATTCTTACCGGTGGCAAAAATACCCTTGCTTGGACTGTATGTAGGATCAGACCTAAATACTTCAGACTTTTAGCTGGTCTCAAGGCTGACTTTTCGGTATTTATGACCCAGCCTAAGCTTTCCAAATACCACACTGTGCAGGTTATGCTCTGATCTAGAGCTTGTAGTGAGTAATCTCGGAGCAGGAGGTCGTCCAGATACCAGAGCTCCAAGATCCCTTGGGCCCTTAAGAGAAGGGTAGAGCCACAAACTGAAAATGACGTTCTTCTACTGCAAATCGCAGGAACCTCTGAAGAGGCTGAAAGATAGGTACGTGTGAACACGCGTCCTTTATATCGATGGAGGCTAGAAAGTCTCCCATCTGGAGTGAGGCTACTACTGAGCGGACAGACTCCATCCGAAAGGACTGGATTAGTAGATACTGGTTCAAGAAATGGGCCTTGTGTCCCCATAAACAGGTTCAAATAAAACCCCACACCCCTTTCGGATACAGGAACCTGTACAATCACTCCTTGATGCACTATATGATGTAGTGCCTGAAGCAATAAGTTTCTTTTTGGAGGATCCGAGGGAACACTGGATCTTAGAAACCGCTGAGGGGGAACCCCCTGTAACTCCAGTTTGTAACTGCGGGATATAGTCGAGGTGACCCACTTGTCCTGAATCACTGTTCTCCAAACGTCTGCAAAGTGCTGCAGCCTTCCCCCCACCCGATAGAGTGTGGGCATCCCCTCAAAAGGAAGGCTTAGTGCTGGGTTTAGAAGAGCTTTGGACCCAGGGCTTTTGCTGGCCCTGGCCTTGCGGCTTGCCCCTGGCTCTAGCGCCCTGTTGGTGGCAGACCTGCCTTGGCGCTGAGACACCTGAGGAGCAATCACTTCACAGGAAGTAGAGAACTCTTCCCTCCGGAACACTTTTGGATAGATTTTTCCAAATGATCAAATAAACGTTCCCCATGAAAGGGGAAACCTACTAATAACTTTTTACAAGGAAGCTCGGCTGACCAGTTCTTAAGCCACAAAAGTCTGGGCATATGTAGACATAAGAGCCAAAGAGAAACCTGCTGTATTGAATCCTTTAAGGCGTCAACAGCAAAACACAGCACTCAAGGAATATCTGTTTTATTTTCAGCCAGATCATCCTCGTGGTTAGGCCTGTCAGGCCGTCTGACCCGATTCTTTACGGACTGGCAGATGCCAATTGCTGCAACAGCTGGCTGAATAGCTGAACTGGCCAAAGAAAAGGAAGCCTTTAATAATGACTCCAATTTCTTGTCAACAGGGTCTTTCAAGTTCTGTGCGTTATCTACCGGACAAGTTAAGTTCTTGTTTAAGGAAGAGACTGCTGCATCTACGGCTGGCATGCTCCACTTCTTAAACTTTTCATCCATGGGATATAAAAGGTAAAACCTCTTAGGAGGAACAAAAATCCTGCCAGGATGTTCCCAATCAGCATACACCGCCTGTTCCAACAGAGGGTGTAAGGGGAAAGCCTGTGCACCCTGAAGAGGCCTCAGGGACCCCAAATAGGACCAGGGGGGCTCAGTAACCTCTGCAACTTAAAGGCAGAACGAACCATCTCGGTAAGAGTCTGGATCAAAAGCCTCTGCGACTGAGAGGCAGACATCAACTTGGACATCTTGTCCAGATTGCTCAGAAGCAGACTCATCCTCCAGGCCCTCCACAGAATCCTGAGCTTTTAGCTCTTCCCCATCCTCAACCAATTCCTGCTCCAAACTAGGAGGCTCTGGGGAGTGGGATCTGTCACGCTTCTTGCCACCCTGCGGGATGGAGGCAATCACCTACTTTATTAGCTTTTAGACGATCCCTGAAAACCCTTCTCTTCAGAGATGCCTACCCTACCCACACCTAACAACTGTATTTTCATTTTTTTCAATCAGCTCATCCCCCACAGTTATTACCTTTTGTTTCCACTTGACCCTCCCTACTAGATTGTAAGCTCTAACGAGCAGGGCCTTCTGATCCCTCCTGTGTTGATTTGTTTATCGTAAGTGTACTGTCTGCCCTCATGTTGTAAAGTGCTGCGCAAACTGTTGGCCCTATATAAATCCTGTATAATAATAATAATAATAATCATCATGTCAGCAATCGTGTGATTTAACCCGGCTAGGGCCAAGGACAGTTCATCCTTGGTGATAGGGTGAAGCGTCATTGTTGACTATAGGCACAATAACTGATCTTACAGGGGATACAACACCAGGGATAGGACTAGGTTTATCAGGAACTACTGACGACATAGGTGTGCCCTTCCCTGTAGTTTTAGTCCCGCCCCTCTTTTTTGAGGACATTTACAAGCCACAAAAAGAGTACCTGGGTGTAGTATTAATACACCTCAGAAGCGAGACCCTTTAATAGGGCTCACCAAGCCCCTATGCAACAACTCTGCTAAGCACCTTTAGCCCGACAAGCAACACCCGGTGACTCGCGTTACCCGGGTAAGAAGAAACAAACCGCCGCAAATGCCTGGTTCAGAGCCTGCTCTGTGTCCCACAACTGCCTTCTGGAAGCACCTCGTGCTCCACACCACATTAAATAAGCTGGCTGTGCGCCAGAACGTTCCGCGCACACGTGCACACTCCTGGCAAACGGGCGCAGCTGTATTCGGGTATGACGCAAATCTCTGCGCACCCAGAAAAAGGCTATGGCGCATGTGCGGCTCTGTCATGTGCACCATGGCCGCCAAACAAACTGCTGAGCACAACAGCGCTTGTGCGAATGCATGTGCACCATGGCGAACCAAGAGGCAAAATGGCACACACCGTGCTCCATCATACAAGTAAGACAGCCAGACACAAACAAGCAAAAAAAAGGTACACTTTTCAAATACCCACAGCTAGCCCAAAACTCCCCCATATGGTCACCGCACACAGGTGTCCAGCCTCTAGCTAGCTTGACTGATTGTTACAATCACTGGGACATCCCACATTAAGTAAATAAGGGGGTTTCACTTACCGTCCAGGTGCAGGGCAGCTTAGAAACGAAGAGCCCAATCTTCACCCATCACGGCGGGTTCCTGTCACTTGAGAACCTTCAAGGACTGGGTCCCCTTTTCATGTTTAGGGTCCACTCCCTTGGACCTGTAAAGCACCCTGCAGGAATGCCTTAGCGCTGTGGTGTCCAGGATTCCACTTCGGAGGGTCCAGCACCCGGAGGTTGCATTACAGCAAAACCTCGCAGGACCTTGTGTTTTCTTTGCGAGGCTCGGGTACCATTTATCTAAGCATACAGAGCCTGTGTCAAATGGATCTGATCGGTCAATCCCTTGATTAATTCCAGAACCGTTTGTGGGACTAGAGACCTGGAGCTCAGAGAGCTGATACAAACGTGCCCATCCACCATGCAGACAATGGTAAAAAACTGATGTACTTCCTGTATGGGAGGGGTTATATAAGGGATCACTTCCTGTCTAAGACTTTGTCTACCAGTGTCCATTCACCTAGAGATGGCGTATAACTCAGTTGGTAATGAATAATAGGCTATCTCTGTGTCCCATGATGTATGAAAAAGAAAGTTTTGCCACAAAGGGTAGCTTGTACTAAAGTTCAGTTCTTAAAACTGGATCTCTAGACAAAATGTATGTGATTTATTTCTTGGTAATATGGTGGGCCAGGGTTGGAATCTCTGAACTTTTACTGCTGTCTGTATCCCTAGGAAGATTCACTCTGTCTAGGTAACAAATAAAAAGAGAAATCCTGAATGTCTACGTTTGTCACAATAACAGGAGGTAATTAATTAATGGCCAGAGCTGTTGTAATGGCAACTGTTTAAGTGGGGGGGGGGGGGGGAGATAAAATCTGAATGATCTGAAGCATCTTGCAAGTCAGCTACTAGGTGCAAAAAAAGACAAAAAAAAAAAAACAAAAAAATTAATTGCCGCTTTGTGCAAATGCTCTTGTTTAGCAAATAGAGAGCATGCAAGGAAGACTGAAAAATAGGATTTTTATAAGAGCTTACCTGTAAAATCCTTTTCTTTGAAGTACATCACGGGACACAGAGCCATAGTAGTCACTATGTGGATTATAGGCCACCTTCAGGTGATGGACACTGGCACGCCCTAAGACAAAAAGTGCCCTCCCTATATAACCCCTCCCACTACTGGGAGTACCTCAGTTTTGTAGCCAAGCAATACACGTATATACCAAAGAAGGGAGGGACCTCTGTGTCCCGTGATGTACTTCAAAGAAAATGATTTTATAGGTAAGCTGTTAAAAAAATCTTATTTTCTTATCGTACATCACGGGACACAGAGCCATAGTAGTTACTATGTGGGATGTCCCATAGCAATGTTAACTGAAGGGAGGGAGACACAACAAAAAGTAGAGCATTAAGAGACTAGATGACTCATATTGCAGCCTGCAGCACACTGCGCCCAAAGGCGATATCCTCATGACCTTTTACATCGATTTGATAGAATCTGGTAAATGTATGGACTGCAGACCAAAATGCGGCCTTGCAGATCTGAGCTATGCAGGCCTGGTGATGCACCGCCCAAGAAGCACTAACAACCCTGGTGGAGTGCGCTTTAACATGAAAAGGAGGAATTTTTCTCTTTAGACCATAAGCTTGAACAATCACTTGACTAATCCATTTGGTAATAGTAGATTTTGATGCTGCCTGTCCTCTTTTAGGACCGTCTGGAAATACAAACAAAACATCTGTTTTGCGGATCTGAGCGGTCACCTTTAAATAGACTTTGACCGCTCTCACTACATCAAGAGAATGTTATGCCATCAAGGAAGGTAGGACAATATCCTGGTTTAAATGAAAACCTGTCACCACCTTTGGTAGGAATCTAGGATGAGGCCGTAATATCACCTTATCCTTATGAATAAACAAATATGGCTCTTTACAAGAAAGAGCCGCCAACTCTGAAACTCTTCTGGCCGAGGATATGGCAACCAAAAAGATTATTTTCCTCGTTAAGAGGACCGAGGGAATATCCCGTATGGGCTCAAAAGGCTGTTTTTGTAAAGCCGACAGGACTAAATTCAAATCCCAAGGGTTCAGGGGTGTGAACTAAGAGATTGGGCTCTTAGTTTCTGACTGGAGGATTAATTCACGTTACCCCCTGAAAAAAGTTACGAACCAGAGAGTGGGAAGCAAGAGGCCATTGAAAAAATACAGATAAGGCCGTCACCTGGTCCTTGATAGTACTTAAGGCCAGCTTCATTTCTAATCCCATCTGTAGGAATTCAAGGATCCTACCTACCTAATACATATTTTCTGGGGTACCAACCCCTGGATTCACACCAGGAGACATATGCCTTCCAGATTCTATAATATATGACTCTGGAGGCCGGCATCCTAGCATTAACCAAAGTAGAAACTACTGAAGGTGACAGCTCACAGTCCTTTAGAATGTGCGTCTCAATAGCCAAACCATTAAATTTAGCGTTTGTAAGGTAGGATGTAATACCGGACCTTGCTCGAGAAGGTCTGGCCACAGTGGCAGGGACCAAGTGTCCCCTACCGCCATTCACAGGCAAAACCTCGTTTCTTCAGATACGGGGACCATTCAATTTGGCCAGAAGAGACACTTTGAATGGATCCGGTCAGCATGGCTAGCCCCAGCAAGGATTGCTCCAGTGGAGCTCAGCACAGCACATCTTTACCCGTGACCAACACCTTAGACACTGGCGAAAAAACGGAGGCACTCCCAGTATTGGGAGGGTATATATATATAGGGAGGGCACATTTTGTCTTAGGGCGTGCCAGTGTCCATCACCTGTAGGTGGCCTATAACCCACATAGTAACTACTATGGCTCTGTGTCCCATGATGTACGATAAGAAACACCTTAAGTACCACCTTAAAAAAAATAAATCATACAAGGTGTTTAAAAGTATGACTGCTGCAGGGTTTGCTGGTGCCCCATAGACATCAGATCGTACAGTCATGTGGTAATTTAAGATCTAGGGGCAACTCCTTATAGCTGGCAGATACAAAGCAGATTTTTGATCACTATGGATTGTGGAGCATAGCTGTCTAAAACAGAATTTAAAATGACCTTTCATAATACCATGAAGCCTTCAATTTTGGCAACAAGCTGCTTTATTAATAGCTGATGTGATATTACTGTAAGCTTTTAACTGCAAGTAAACTGTAAACAGTGAGGTAGTCAAAAGTAGCTACCTTCTTTGACTAAAGCTGGAAAAAACAATATTGAAATTCAGGCAGTTCACCAGTAACTGGATGAATTTCAATTTGTGCATTTCAATTTGTGTGTTCAACAGAAGCCGATCGTTAAAAATACAGGGTCAAAGGAGTTGTAAAGGCAAAAGGATTTTTTACCTAATGCCTATGCATTAAAATAAAAAAAAACTTGTGTGTAGCAGGCCCCCCAGCACCCCAATACTTACCCTGAGCCCCTTCTCTATCCAGCGATGTCGACAATTCCCTCGGCCATCCGGGACTCTCCTCCTGATTGGCTGGGGCACAGCCGCAGCACCATTGGCTCCCGCGGCGCCATTGGCTCCCGCGGCGCCATTAGCTCCCACAGCTGTTAATGTTAGCTAGCTAAAACAGGGGAGACAGGGGGCAGGGCTCCATGTCTGAATGGATACACAGAGCTCTGACTCGGCTCGGGTGCCACCATAGAAAGCTGCTGGTCTATGGGGGCACTCGTCAGGAAGGAGGGGCCAGGAGCAGCAAAGAGCAGAAGAGGATGATCCGGGCTGCTCTGTGCAAAACCAACTGCACAGCGGAGGCAAGAATAACATGTTTGTTTTTTTTTATTTTTTAAAGCGAGACTTTACAATCACTTTAATGTCCCTGTATTGTGTACTGTACACGATACTCTACCCAAATATTGAAGCGTCAGGCAGAGCAGGGTATAAGGTAAGTTATAGAGCCTGCACTGGCAATCCCTAAACATAGCGAGCAATTTATCCTTGCTGTGCAGGGGGCCCTATTACAAAGGCGATTTTTTTATTTATTTTTTTTTCATTCCTGGAGGTTGGGATTTAAAAAAAAAAAAAAATTATCTTGTACGATTTACCTTTTTCATCAAATCTCGTGCTTTGGACTCGCTGATTTCAACCTTCTTCTTATCAATCAAATGATCTGAAATAAAACAAAACTACAATAAAGGGATATGCTGGACAAACATACTTGTGGTTCAAGCTTTACACTATTAGGAAATCCATCAGGCCAAGCTTCATTTTTGCAATTATAAGCTTACAGGAAAAAAATATATAAATAAAAAAATCACGTAATTGTTTAGTTTAAATATGCCAGCAAAAAAGGATTTTTTTTTTTTTTTAATTCTAAAAAAAAAAAAAATGTATTGGTGTCCATTTAAGGACACAGGAGGGGAGGAGGGGCACAGGAAGACAAAGTGGAAGGCAGATCAAAATCCAACCAAGCTTATGATCTACTTCTACCCCCATTCTAAGCCTACTCTATCTACCCTGTAAAAGAAAAGATGTCTACACCTACCTATTCTGAAGCTTCTCCGCTTCTGTGTAGAGGAGGGACAGCCAACAACGGATGCCCCATAGTAAGCCCATGGGTGATGTCAACGCCTAGGCTCTGCAGCAGATGTCAGCCATCTCTCCTCTACAGTGAAGCTAGCGCTGGAGAGATCGGGTGATTGGATTGGATCAACTTCAGAATAGGCAAGTACAGACATTTTTGCTTTTACAGGGCAGACAGAATATTCATAGAATATTCTTAGAATGGGGGTGGGAGAAAATGTAAGCCTAGTTAGGTTTCAACTTACCTTTCACTTTAAATGCCCACTCCAGGATAAAATCATCCTCCGTCCCACCCTGCAAGCTTTATAATCCCTACCCAAAACACTCCGCTCCTGCGTCTTCTCCTCTTGTTTGCTTCCTGCAAATGGCCTCCTTTGGGTGTCCAGGACACTGTTTCTGTGGTGTGGACAGTTTCTATTAGATGCACCACTGCAGAGTTCTTAGGATTGAGAGGAAGGCAGCAGTGGGGAGTAGAGGAGACCAGGGGTCTCAGATGGGCCATCACAGCGCTGGAAACATAGTTGGTATGGGATCTGCACAAGGGAAAGGGATGTGTATAGCTGGCTTCTTAAGGTAAGCAAAACACTAAAGTCTGGCAGGCTGGATTAGAGGACAGAGAGAGGGAGGGGTGATGAGAAGATCCATTTTGTCCGGAGTGAAGTTTTAAAGCTTCAGGTTATGCTTCTACCTACAAAAGGACTGGGCACTGGCGAAGAAAAAAAAAAAAAAAAAGTAGGACAGCGCAGGATATCCCCCTTTTACTACCTGCATGTCTCAGTTTTGAAGCAAGGAACTATCAAAATACGGGGGGGGGGGGGGGGGGGGGGGCTGTGATGCCCAATAAACTCAAAGAAATTTGTTTTAAATACAAAAATCCTATCTCATCTATTGAGGGATACTTAACATAACCTTTGGGATGTCCAACAGCAGTCCAATTGAGTGGTGGGCAAGACAACAAACATTTACTAACAAGTCAAATGTAAACAGGAACTGAGGACTGCTTGCATATCAAAGGACCTTAAGCCCGAAGCTGGCATAAGATGAGGCTGAAAGGTAGAGAACGTGTGAGCAGAAAACGTGCAAATCTGGAAACTGCTGGCTGATGTTGAAAAGCTCAAAAAGGTCTCTGAGGAGAAGACAGACTAAAAGCATTCCAAGAGTCCAACATGACATGTAACAACTGCACCAACAGTAAGCAAGCTGCAAGCAGCCCATGACCCACTGGTGAAAATTGAGCTGAAGGCATGCAGTACAGCGGTCCATGCATAAACCAGTGCCCAAAAGTCACTTCCACTCTAGCAGGGTCTGGATGCAGTATGGCCCAAAGGCCAGGCTGAGGAGGACCACACCAGGTAGCTGACGATCAGAAGGGATGCCTGCAGCAGTGGTTTACAGAAGAGTCTTGACTACAGAAAAAGCTAGCAATATACTGCAGTAGGCTAGAAATTACAACAGCAGAGATTAAGAAAATACTTCCATTCTCATAGGACACTAGCAAAAATAAAACTGGTAGAAAGAGGCGCTGGTTTACAGTTCTTTTTGTATGCCAGTGTCTAATTCTTCTGTAGGCAGCAGTATAAACCTAAGTCCCTCGAGATGACAGAGAAAAACCGTTTGCCCCAGAAGAGAGGGCCATTTCATGTCATTCTATTCACTCCATGCTAAAGGCATAAAAAGATTCTCAAAAGCAAATTGAGTAACTTTTTGAATAAGATAATGCAGAATGGAAGTATTTTATGACCAGTCCACTGTGTACGTACAGTAGATATAAAAAGTCCACACACCCCTTTTAAAATGTCAGGTTTCTGTGATGTAAAAAAATGAGACAAAGATAAATCATTTCAGAACGTTTTCCACCTTTAATGTGGCCTATAAACTGTACAACTCAGTTGAACAACAAACTGAAATCTTTTAGGTGGAGGGAAGTAAAACTAAAATAATATGGTTGCATAAGTGTGCACACCCTTAAACTAATACTTTGCTGGGTATGAGTCTATCAGCATAGCACATCTTGACTTGGCAATATTTGCCCACTCTTCTTGGCAAAAACACTACAAACCTGTCAGATTGCGAGGGCATCTTCTGTGCACAGCCCTCTTCCGATCACCCCACAGATTTTCAATCGGACTCTGGTCTGGCCCATTCCAAAACATTAATTTTCTTCTGGTGAAGCCTTTCCTTTGTTGATTTGAATGTATGCTTTGGGTCGTTGTCATGCAGAAAGATGAAGTTCCTCTTCATATTCAGCTTTCTAGCAGAAGGTTTTTTGCCAATATTGACTGGTATTTGGAACTGTTCATAACTCTGATTGATTAAGGCCAGCTGAAGAAAAACAAAGAATGATGCTGCCACCACCATGCTTCACTGTGGGTATGGTGTTCTTTTGGTGATGTGCAGTGTTTTTGCGCCAAACATATCTTTTGGAATTATGGCCAAAAAGTTTAACCTTGGTTTCATCAGACCACAACGCATTTTCCTACATGCTTTTGGGAGACATCAGATGTGTTTTTGCAAAATTTAGCCGGGGTTGGTTGTTTTTCTTCGAAAAAACTTCTGTCTTGCCACTCTACCCCATAGCCCAGGCATATGAAGAATACGGGAGATTGTTGTCACATGTACTACACAGCAAATACTTGCCAAATATTCCTGCAGCTCCTTTTATGTTGCTGTAGGCCTCTTGGCAGCCTCCCTGACTAGTTTTCTTCTCATCTTTTCATCAATTTTGGAGGGACGTCCAGTTCTTGGTAATGTCACTGTTGTGCCATATTTTCTCCACTTGATAATGACCATCTTCAGTGTGCTCCATGGTACAGTTGTGCTCACAAGTTTACATACTCTGGCAGAATTTATGATTTCTTGGCCATTTTTTAGAGAATATGAATAACAACACAAAAACTTTCCACTCATGGTTAGTGCTTGGCTGAAGCCATTTATTATCAATCAACTGTGTTAACACTTTTTAAATCCTAATGACAACGGAAACTACCCAAAATTACCCGGATCAAAAGTTTACATACCCCAGTTCTTAATACCGTGTATTGACAGCTTGAAGCCTTTTGTGGTATCTGTGGATGAGGCTCTTTATCTTCTCAGATGGTAAAGCTGCCCATTCCTCTTGGCAAAAAGCCTCCAGTTCCTGTAAATTCTTGAGCTGTCTTGCATGAACTGCACATTTGAGATCTCCCCAGAGTGGCTCAATGATATTCGGTCAGGAGACTGAGATGGCCACTCCAGAACCTTCACTTTATTCTGCTGTAGCCAATGACAGGTCGACTTGGCCTTGTGTTTTGGATCATTGCCATGATGGAATATCCAAGTACGTCCCATGCACAGCTTCCCGGCTGATGAATGCAAATGTTCCTCCAGTATTTTTGGATACCATACTGCATTCATCTTGCCATCAATTCTGACCATATTTCCTGTGCCTTTGTAGCTCACACCTCCCCAAAACATCAGCGATCCACATCCGTGTTTCACATTAGGAATGGTGTAACTTTCATCTTGGGCCTTGTTGACTCCTCTCCAAATGAAGCGTTTATAGTTGTGGCCAAAAAGCTCAATTTTGGTCTCATCACTCCAAATGACTTTGTGCCAGAAGGTTGGAGGCTTGTCTCTGTGCTGTATGGCATATTGTAAGCGGGATACTTTGTGGCATTTGCGTAGCAATGGCTTTCTTCTGGCGACTCGACCATGCACGCCTCCCTTGTTGTGCATCTTGAAACAGCCGCATCACATGTTTTCAGAGGGTCCTGTATTTCACCTGAAGTTATTTGTGGGTTTTTCTTTGCATCTCGAACATTTTTCCTGGCAGATGTGACTGAAATTTTAGTTGGTCTACCTGACCATGGTTGGGTTTCAACAGAACCCCTCATTTTTCACGTCTTGATTAGAGTTTGAACATTGCTGATTGGCAATTCCTTGGATATCTTTTTATTTCCCCCTTCCTGTTTTATACAGTTCAGCTACCTTTTCCCACAGATCCTTTGACAATTCTTTTGCTTTCCCCATGACTCAGAATCCAGAAGCATCAGTACAGCACTGGATGAAAGATGCAAGGGTCTGTCCGGAGTCCAGAAATTCATTGACCTTTTTTACACACACACTAATTACAAGCAAACAGATCACAGGTGAGGATGGTTACCTTTAATAGCCATTCAAACCCCTGTGTGTCAACTTGTGTGCATGTTATCAGGCCAAAATCACCAGGGTATGTAAACTTTTGACCAGGGTCATATGGGTAGTTTCTGTAGTCATTATGATTTAAAAAGAGTAAACACAGTTGACTGATAATAAATGGCTTCAGCCAAACACTAACCATGAGTGAAAGAAACGTTTTCGTGTTATCATTCATGTTCTCTGAAAAATGGCCAAGAAATCAAATTGTGCCAGGGTATGTAAACTTATAAGCACAACTGTATATCTAGTGCCTTGGAAATTCTTTTGTACCTGTCTCCTGACTGATACCTTTTAACAATGAAATCCCTCTGATGCTTCGGAAGCTCTCTGTGGACCATGGCTTTTCCTGTAGGACGGGACTAAGAAAATGTCAGGAAAGACCTACTAGAACAGCTGAACTTTATTTGGGATTACTCAGAAGCACTTTAAAATGATGGAAGGTATGTACTGACTCCTATTTAACATGAGTTTGAATGTTATTGCTTAATTCTAAACACAGCTACAGCCCCAGTTCTAAGAGGGTGTGCACACTTATGCAACCACATATTTAATTGTTTTGCTTCCCAACCCTAAAAGATTTCAGTTTGTTTTTCAATTGAGTTGTATGGTTTATAGGTCACATTAAAAGGTGGGAAAAGTTGTGAAATGATTTATCTTTGTCTCTTTTTTTTTTACATCACAAAAACCTGACATTTTAACAGGGGTATGTAGACTTTTTATATCCACTGTGTGCATAATACATATATAATATATATACACATACATACACACACATAAATACATACATACGTACACACGTATTGTTCTGAGGGAAAGGGGCTAAAAAGATTAAAGATGAGTAACAAACTATTTTAATTTAGTTTAACTTTACATTTAATGGTAATATATAATGTACCTCGCTCTCAGTCAGTCTACATCTACATTAGTCTAATTCTCTACTAAAAAGTAAGTCTCCAGTGCATAACTGTTATACTCATGTACAATACACCTAGCCCATTCATCCTGTCAGATTGCATTGTCTCTCTAAAAACCCAACAAAATTACTCCATTCAATACTCCCTACTTGAATTATTAAACTGATGTCTGCATTCCAATCGCAAAAGCCAGGCTTGATTACCATCATTCATTTCAAGATTCAGTCACTATTCACCCTTGCTCATCTCCATCAAACTCATCTTTATGTAACACAGAAGAGCCTCATCTAACCTTCACTGCTTATTTTCTACATTTTTAGTCTTTTTATTCCACAACTGCAGGGCAACCACAGCCTACCCAAAAGGGAACAAGAAATATAGGATTCTAAATCTTTTCAGCAGTTGTGACAGCGATCATACTAGTTTAGCTTCTGAATGCAGAGTTCTTGGGAACAACTTTACCAAGGATGCAGCTGTGGTTTATAGGGAATGCATTGTGGGTTTTGTACATATTGTAAATGATTGCTTTAGGTTAGATTAGTTGGAGGCTGGTGGATTGATGTGGGTTTTATTTTAGTGAAAATCCCCCGGTAATCTCCAGAGGGAAGGGATTCCCCAAACTGCTGAATATACTTAGCAATCTGGTGTTCAACTGGAAAACCAAAGTGTTCCTAGTGCAATACCATTGTATTTTATGGTACTCTATATATACGGATCACTGTTAGAGAACCTAAAATATGTGGGATAGAATTACTACATCAGGGGATCCCAAACAAGCAACGCATTTTAAAGCTTTGAACAATCTTTAAGGCTATATCCACACACTGCAGTGTAAGACACCAATCACTGCAAGGACACCCAGAAAACAATAGTTTTCTGGGTGTCCCATTTACTCTACAATGCAGCCCGTAGCATGTGGGGGGAGGCTGAGGCGATCAAATTTTTATTCTTTGAAGGCGCTAGAGTAGATTGGAGAATCGGGTGATTTTCTTGGTTGCAACCAAGAAAATCACACCATCTACGACCTGACTAGTTTGGATTAGTGTTTTCTGCAGGTAGGGGTGAATCTAGGGAAGCTATTCAAAGGAATAAGGGCTTTAAGGCAAAATGCATACCTAGCACATCATGTTTATAAAATGAACAGGGACACAGGATCCCTGTGTGCTTCAATCTTTATCAAGCCCTTTTACTAAAAATAAGTTTTGCACATTACTTAACTTTTAGGTGTTTGTGTGTGCAAGGTTTTAGACTGATGGCCTTTAAAATTGATGTTTCTGCAGTTCTGGTCTTTTTTTTAAACCCGTCTTAAAAAAAAATATATATATATATAGCATCAAACAGTTTCTTTTTACTTACCAATCAAACCCTCTATATCTAGGCTTAAACGTCGACATTTAAAGTCTGGATCAGCTCCATTTTTGTGCAGGATTACCTGAGACACAACCTCATCGATCAGCTTATAGTACTGTGGCCTAAAAAGAAAAAAGGGAAAACAAATATTGCAGCAAGTTGTATGCTTTATAAGAAACCTACTTTGAGTGCCAAAAGACAAAACATGAAATTTCAGGAGATAGATTTTTCTGTACACAGAAAAACCTACAGTGGTAAATATTAAGATAAAAAAAAAGGAAAATGCAAAGGCATAAATAATCAACTCATATTAGACTCATACCCAAAAAGACAGAGTGCTGTAATAAAATCAAATGGTAATTCAACAAAGTATTAGTTTAATTGCACACTTAAGTTGTGCACACTTATGCAACCATATTTTTAGTTCGCTCCACCTAAAAGATTTCAGTTTGTTGTTCGATTGAGGTGTACAGTTTTAGGCTGGGTTCACACTGGTGCGACACGACAGCCGTCCTACTTTGGATCCGACTTTGCCCTGCGACATAAAGCCGGCATGTGTCCGACTTTCAATGAACGGGGATCCGACTTGGATCCCCGCCAATGCCCGGCATTGTTTGGTATTAGGGGGAACTCCGCGTCAAATTTTAAATAAAAAACCGGCATGGGTTCCCCCTCCAAGAGCATACCAGGCCCTTGGGTCTGGTATGGACCTTGAGGGGAACCCCCTACGCCGAAAAAACGGCGTGGGGGGTCGCCCCCAATCCATACCAGACCCTTATCCGAGCACGCAGCCCGGCCGGACAGGAATGGGGGTGGGGACGAGCGAGCGCCCCCCTCCCCCTCCTGAACCGTACCAGGCCGCATGCCCTCAACATGGGGGGTGGTGCCTTGGGGGAGGGGGCGCGCTGCGGCCCCCCCACCCCAAAGCACCTTGTCCCCATGTTGATGAGGACAAGGGCCTCTTCCCGACAACCCTGGCCGTTGGTTGTCGGGGTCTGCGGGCGGGGGCTCATCGGAATCCGGGAGCCCCCTTTAATAAGGGGGCCCCCAGATCCCGGCCCCCCACCCTATGTGAATGAGTATGGGGTACATCGTACCCCTACCCATTCACCTAGGGAAAAAAAGTGTCAATTAAAAAAAAACACTACACAGATTTTTAAAGTAATTTATTAGACAGCTCCGGGGGTCTTCTTCCGACTTCGGGGGTCTCTCCGGTTCTTCTCCGCGCTCTCCGGGTCTTCTGCCGGGCTCCTCCGCTATTTTCTGCTCTTTTGCTATAGCGGAGGAGCCCGGTCTGCTGCCTTCTTCTCTTCGGGGGTCTCTCCGGTTCTTCTCCGCGCTCTCCGGACCTTCTGCCGGGCTCCTCCGCTCTCTTCTGCTCTTTTGCCGCTCTTTTGCTATAGCGAAGGAGCCCGGTCTTCAATCTTCTGCTCTCTTCTCCTGATGTTGACACGACGCTCTCTGGGGCTGGAATGCACTCTGAGCGCTCCGCTCTGACTTATATAGGTGGTGACCACGCCCCCTTATGCCGTCACAGTCCCTGGGCATGCTGGGACTATGACGGCATAAGGGGGCGTGGTCATCGGGTGATGACCACGCCCCCTAAACGTCACAGTCCCAGCATGCCCAGGGACTGTGACGGCATAAGGGGGCGTGGTCACCACCTATATAAGTCAGAGCGGAGCGCTCAGAGTGCATTCCAGCCCCAGAGAGCATCGTGTCAACATCAGGAGAAGAGAGCAGAAGGCAGAAGGCAGAAGATTGAAGACCGGGCTCCTTCGCTATAGCAAAAGAGCGGCAAAAGAGCAGAAGAGAGCGGAGGAGCCCGGCAGAAGGTCCGGAGAGCGCGGAGAAGAACCGGAGAGACCCCCGAAGAGAAGAAGGCAGCAGACCGGGCTCCTCCGCTATAGCAAAAGAGCAGAAAATAGCGGAGGAGCCCGGCAGAAGACCCGGAGAGCGCGGAGAAGAACCGGAGAGACCCCCGAAGTCGGAAGAAGACCCCCGGAGCTGTCTAATAAATTACTTTAAAAATCTGTGTAGTGTTTTTTTTTAATTGACACTTTTTCCCTAGGTGTAAGGGTAGGGGTACGATGTACCCCATACTCATTCACATAGGGTGGGGGGCCGGGATCTGGGGGCCCCCCTATTAAAGGGGGCTCCCGGATTCCGATAAGCCCCCGCCCGCAGACCCCGACAACCAACGGCCAGGGTTGTCGGGAAGAGGCCCTTGTCCTCATCAACATGGGGACAAGGTGCTTTGGGGTGGGGGGGCCGCAGCGCGCCCCCTCCCCCAAGGCACCACCCCCCATGTTGAGGGCATGCGGCCTGGTACGGTTCAGGAGGGGGGGGCGCTCGCTCGTCCCCACCCCCATTCCTGTCCGGCCGGGCTGCGTGCTCGGATAAGGGTCTGGTATGGATTGGGGGCGACTCCCCACGCCGATTTTTCGGCGTAGGGGGTTCCCCTCAAGGTCCATACCAGACCCAAGGGCCTGGTATGCTCTTGGAGGGGGAACCCATGCCGGTTTTTTATTTAAAATTTGGCGCGGAGTTCCCCCTCAAGAACATCTGAGCACAAGTCGCGTGCCGAAGTCGGATCATGCAAGACGGCAATCCGACTTTGATCCGACTTCAATGATAGTCAATAGGCTGAAGTAGGATCAAAGTCGGACCAAAGTAGTACAGGGAGCATTTCTAAAGTCGGAACGACTTGTGTCGGACCAGTTAGGACGGCTCCCATAGGGAAACATTAAATTTCACACGTCATGCGACATGAGCTCCCAATGTCGGAGCGTTTGTCGGACCAGTGTGAACCCAGCCTTATAGGTCACATTACAGGTGGAAACAGTTCTGAAATGATCTATGTTTGTCTCAGTTTTTTTACATCACAGAAATCTGACATTTTAACAGGGGTGTGTAGACTTTTTATATCCAGTGTATGTATATATATGTGTGTGTGTGTGTGTGTGTGCGTGAAAATGTCCTTCGCGCTGATCTGAGTAAATAAAAATGTGTCACGACCAACAAATGTGATTAAAATGTGCAAGACCAGCAGCAAAACCTTCAAGTGTTCACAATACACAAAGCTAAAAACAAATAGTAAAGTGATCTCGCGCGGTCCTATAAAATCACCCGAAAATAATTCCTCTACGTGGAAATGTAAAAAGTGTTAATGAAAACACAATGTGAGTAATAAAATAATAAAAAGCGCAACACATCAAAATGCAATGCAAGTAAAATAACTCCAAAGGAATTTACACTCTAATAAGTAAATAGTCCTTCCAGGAGACTAAAGTTCATTAAAAGAAGGTGTTCACAGGGTGGCTAAGTGTAGAGATGGTGAAAGAAGAAAGGTTCCCGAGCAACCCCACAGGTGGTTTCCTAGTGGCATATTTTTTTGTTTCACTGTTCCCATCTATTCAATTTGGATTTTACTTCTTCACAGTTCACCATTTTAGTTGTGGAGACTTATTAGGAGTATAAATTAAGTTGGAATTATTTCACTTGCACTGCATTTTGAAGTGTTGCGCTTTTTATTATTTTATTACTCACATTGTGTTTTTATTAACACTTTTTACATTTCCACCTAGAGGAATTTTTATTCTTTTTGGGTGATTTTAAAGGATCGCGAGAGATCACTTTACTATTCATTTGTATATATACAGTGTGGACGGAAAGTATTCAGACCCCCTTAAATTTTTCACACTTTGTTATATTGCAGCCATTTGCTAAAATCATTTAAGCTAATTTTTTTCCTCATTAATGTACACACAGCACCCCATATTGACAGAAAAACACAGAATTGTTGACATTTTTTGCAGATTTATTAAAGAAGAAAAACTGAAATATCATCACATGGTCCTAAGTATTCAGACCCTTTGCTGTGACACTCATATATTTAACTCAGGTGCTGTCCATTTCTTCTGATCATCCTTGAGCTGGTTCTACACCTTCATTTGAGTCCAGCTGTGTTTGATTATACTGATTGGACTTGATTAGGAAAGCCACACACCTGTCTATATAAGACCTTACAGCTCACAGTGCATGTCAGAGCAAATGAGAATCATGAGGTCAAAGGAACTGCCTGAAGAGCTCAGAGACAGCATTATGGCAAGGCACAGATCTGGCCAAGGTTACAAAAAAATTTCTGCTGCACTAAAGGTTCCTAAGAGCACAGTGGCCTCCATAATCCTTAAATGGAAGATGTTTGGGATGACCAGAACCCTTCCTAGAGCTGGTCGTCCGCCCAAACTGAGCTATCGGGGGAGAAGAGCCTTGGTGAGAGAGGTAAAGAAGAACCAAAAGATCACTGTGGCTGAGCTCCAGAGATGCAGTCAGGAGATGGGAGGAAGTTGTAGAAAGTCAACCGTTACTGCAGCCCTCCACCAGTCGGGGTTTTATGGCAAAGTGGCCCGACGGAAGCCTCTCCGCAAGACACATGAAAGCCCGCATGGGGTTTGCTAAAAAAAACACCTGAAGGACTCCAAGATGGTGAGAAATAAGATTCTCTGGTCTGAGACCAAGATACAACTTTTTGGCCTTAATTCTAAGCGGTATGTGTGGAGAAAACCAGGCACTGCTCATCACCTGTCCAATACAGTCCCAACAGTGAAGCATGGTGGTGGCAGCATCATGCTGTGGGGGTGTTTTTCAGCTGCAGGGACAGGACGACTGGTTGCAATCGAGGGAAAGATGAATGCGGCTAAGTACAGGGATATCCTGGACGAAAACCTTCTCCAGAGTGCTCAGGACCTCAGACTGGGCCGAAGATTTACCTTCCAACAAGACAAAGACCCTAGCACACAGCTGAAATAGCAAAGGAGTGGCTTCACAACAACTCTGTGACTGTTATTAAATGGCCCAGCCAGAGCCCCGACTTACACCCAATTGAGCATCTCTGGAGAGACCTAAAAATGGCTATCCACCAACGTTTACCATCCAACCTGACAGAACTGGAGAGGATCTGCAAGGAGGAATGGCAGAGGATCCCCACATCCAGGTATGAAAAACTTGTTGCATCTTTCCCAAAAAGACTCATGGCTGTATTAGATCAAAAGGGTGCTTCTACTAAATACAGCGCAAAGGGTCTGAATACTTAGGACCATGTGATATTTCAGTTTTTCTTTTTTAACAAACCTGCAAAAATGTCAACAATTCTGTGTTTTTCTGTCAATATGGGGTGCGGTGTGTACATTAATGAGGAAAAAAATGAACTTAGATGATTTTAGCAAACGGCTGCAATGCTGGAAGACTTGACTTCTCTTTAAGTAAAATAATACTTTCTAAGGTAAGTTTTGAACTTTCACCCTGCTAGTTTGAGGTCATTTCACCTAGTTCCTGATCTTGGCTTAATATTGAAAATACTGCCTTCCTGAATCTTATTCGCCCCCTTGATGTATTTCAAGGTTTCAAACATGTCTCCCCTTTTCCTTCTTTCCTCCAGACTGTTCATATTAAAGGAGTTGTAAAGGCAGAAGGTTTTTTTATCTTAATGCATTCTATGCATTAAGATAAAAAACCTTCTGTGTGTAGCAGCACCCATCCCCCCCACCCCAATTACCTACCTGAGCCCCATCTCTATCCAAGGATTTCCAAGCTCCCACAGCTGTCAAAGTCACTCAGCCAATCAGGGGAGAGAGTGAGGGGCCAGGTCGAGGCTCCATGTCTGAATGGATACACGGAGCTCTGACTCGGCGTGGGTACCCCCTGTAGCAAACTGCTGGCTGAGGGGCACTCAAAGGAAAAAGGGGCTAGGTACAGCAAAGAGGGACCCAAGAAGAGGAGGCTCCAGGCTGCTCTGTGCAAAAGCAACTGCACAGAGGAGGTAAGTATAAGATGTCTGTTATTTATTTTTTTAAACAAGCCTTTACAATCACTCACTAAGTTCCTTAAGTCTCTCCTGATATGTTTAATCCCTCAGACCTTTCACCATTTTTGTTGCCAATATCTCGACTTGTCCTATTTTGTTAATGAATCCAATTTACAACCACACTCTGGTATCTATCCTTTAAGCAGTATTAAACCCAAAATCAAACATTGATTATATTGCACTTTACCAATACTTGGATGTGATGGCTTCATTACTTTTCTTTTTTTAATCACTTTGTATCTGGGCCAATTCTGACACTTCACTCCTACATGTAAAAATCTACTTTTTTTGCTAGAAAATTACTTAGAAGCCCCATAGCAGAGGCCCTATAGAATAAAATGATGGGTGCAATGGATTTCAATTTTTTATGTCACAAGGTATTTTATGCAGCGGTTTTGAAAAAAATATACTTTAATGAATTAAAAAAACAAAACAAAAAAACAAACAAAAACAAACCAAAAAAAAAAAAAAAAAAAAAAAAGATATTTACCAATTTTTTGTACAACGTGAAAGAGGTTACGCCGAGAAGATAGATACCCAATATGTCACGCTTTAAAATTGCATCTGCCTGTGGAATGGCAGCAAACTATGGTGCTTAAAATTCTCCATAGGCGACACTTTAAATGCCATTATAGATCAAAGGGAAAAGCGGAGGCGGGGGGGGGGGGGGTGGTACCCAATTACACCACCCCTTGAAGTGATTGAGTGGCTATTTAGCCACTCAAATCACTTCTGCCTGAAAGGGAATTTCCGGCTGAAAAAATCCATACCAGGATGATGCCTGTAGGTGAAGGCATCATCCCAGTATAACTACTTCAACCCAAGAAGGTCCATGGACATCCTACGGGCGGGAAGTAGTTAAAGCTTTCTTTATTCTATTTTCCTCTGGTGAGCCAGTCGGTAAGTCAGTTTTTCAAAAGAACGAGCTCTCTTTCAAGGTTATCAGTTTACAAGGATGAGACAAACCATTTAACAATGGCAGGGGTGTTTACAATGATCAACTTGTATTTATCCATGTAAAACTTTTATTCCAAAAAGGAAAAATAATTTTGCTTTAACGGATTATAAAGTGTAAGCTGGAGTTTGGCTTCAATCTGCTAGAACATTTAACACTCCCCCCACCCCCAAGACTGACAATGTTACAGTCTGCCATGCAAACTATGCAGATTCATCCAGACTGGGGATACTAATAAAGGAGGTGTATTACTGGCCAGATCACCAGGTGAAAACAGAGGGGGAAAAGCATAAAAAAGAAAACCAATGCAGTCACCAAATCTAATGATTGGTAAGCTGCAATATAGTACACTTTTGGTTTTGAGTTTAATACCGCTTTTAGCCAACAGCATATCCACTAAACTACCCAAGGGTTAAGTGCTAACTTGTAGAACTTTGCTTGTAGAATGCGTTGCTGAAATCAATATAGGCTATGTTCACAGCACTACCCTGGTCCAAAATATTAAGCCAGCCATATCTCGGTCGGTTCAACATGAACCAGCCGAGATTCTAACTATGTATGGGCAGGCTTAATACACCCAAGTTGATCAATCGTTATAGCCGCTATCAAAAATTACTGTTTTCTCCCGGAGGGGATGGTTTTCCCCACCCACCAGGAGAACACAATGGAGCGGCAGAAAGGATTCCCCTGTCAACCCTTGGTTGCAGGAAAGAAATTTGCTCAGTCTATGGCCAGCCTTCGTGATGTAGTAAAAAAATTAAATCAGGTTAGTCTGACATAATCTGCCTTCAGTAAAGCAATGCTGCTTTGGGTTCAGCAAATTGTGTGTTTTTAAGTGATCAATGATCCTTCTTTTAAGAGCAATTCCATTATCTTTACTACAGCAAATGTTAGACTCACTAGCCTGTAATTGCCAGCTTCTACCTTGCTATCCTTCTTGTGGATAGGTACAATGTTAGCTGTCAGACAGTTATGGGGAATTTTCCTGTTAGAAGAGATCAATTCAAAAATCAGTTAATGGCCCAAGTATAACTAAGAGCACTTTCGCACTGAGGCGGTGGGTGGCGACGGCGATAAAGCACAGCTATTTTTAGCGCTGCTTTTTGGACACTAGCGGGGCGCTTTTAACCCCCCGCTAGTGGCCGATGAAGGGGTTAATAGCGCCCACGTATCGCCGCTGCCGAAGTGCTTTGCAGGCGCTGCCCATTGATTTCAAAGCACCCCAAAGATGCTGCTTGCAGGACTTTTTTTTAAACGTCCCGCAAGCGCACTGCTCCAGTGTGAAAGCAGCACTGAAGCAAACGCATCCATCTTTCTTGGACAGCAGTATAAAAAAAAAAAAAAATAAGGCATGCCAGTATTAGAAGGAATTATACCTTGGACTTACCTTTCCTTAAGTTTTTAAGGAAAGGCAAGTCCAGTCCTACTGAAGGCAGCAGTATAACGTTAAGGTTTACGACTGTGTGCTTCGATGAAGGAGAGAGAAATGGATGCATGCTTTTCCCTCTGGTGCTGGCTTTGAAAGCTGACCCGACAATTGACAAGGTTGTGGACAGCACAGAGAGCTGGAGTGTAAGTTTCCTCCTAAGAGAATATCACATTTGGTTTTCTTAAAGACATAACTTCTGTTGCTCCCTGATGGATTATGTAGGCCAATGTTATGGCATTGTTCAGCTGCATCCCAACTGTTTAACTTTAGGGAGAGATTTGTCTTGCTGGACAGACATGCACCAGAGTGGTGTTTGTTTCACATTGTGAGAATGGTGAGTTGAAGTAAAGCAAACAAAGGAAACTGCATTGAAGGAGGCTACCAAAAAATACCCTCATGCAGAAACAAATGCCTTTTGCATCAGAGGGTCCGTGTGTGGAAACTTAAAGAGGCAAATTTTTTGGTGGCGAAAGGAAAACTGTGGCTTCGGCTGTGTTAAAGTGGTTGTAAATGCTGAAGGCTTTTTATCTTAATGCTTTCTATGCATTGGGGTAAAAAAAACAAACAAAAAAAAAAAACAAAAAAAAAAACGTCTGTGCCAGTGGATTCCCCAACATCCCCCCCTCATATTTACCTGAGCCAGATTGCAGCCCAGCAATGTGCACAAGAGCAGGAGCTCTCTCCGCTCTTTCCCGTCACTGGGCAGATTGATAGGAGCTGGAGCCATTGGCTACCGCTGCTGTCAAATTCAATGGAGTGGGGTGGGGTCGAGCCGCACAATGTCTTAAGATGCCGCCAGGGTGGCTCAGGAGCGAGCCCACAGGAGTGCCCCCCTAGAAAGCTCACTGAAGAGGTGGAGCCAGTAGTGCCAGAGGTGGACCAGAGAAGAGGAGGATCAGGGCTGCTCTGTGCAATAAAATTTACACAGAACAGATAAGTACAATATGTTATTTATTTTTTATTTTTTTAAATAAAAGCTATTGTATTACTTTAAGGCTGGAAAGAAGACTTTGGAAAGCTGAAGGAACTGAATCAATCCTTTGGACATTGGCAGAGATGCAGAAGGTCACCCAGGTACCCTGTGACATGAATACTGGGGGAATGTAGAAGAGCAATAAGTGGGCAAGCATTTTTGTGTAAACGCAGGGTGCAGAGGAGAGAGCCCAAATGATAGTTTTGAATTGGAAGTGTTGATTTCCCACAGCAAAATTAATAAAGTGTTGATGTGAGGGAAGGGTGAGGGGGTGTAGATAGGAACCTTGTATATCTACCAGAAATTCCCTTTTGTCCAAGAGAAGCAATGACAGTTTTTTTGCGTATTTTTCGCACATGGAATTTTGGTAACTGAAGAAATCTTTTTAGAGATTTTAGGTCCAATATGGGGAAGACACATCTGTTTGGTTTGGGGATAGTGAAAAGGTCTAAATAAAACTCTTGAAACTTTTCCGCTGGACTCATAAAACCACTTCTTGTGACTGAAGACAATTCAAGATGGCTAGTAAATCTGCTGTTTTTTTAGATGATGTTGGCAGATTAGTGGCTAGAAAGCAAGGAGAAGGCAAAGATAAAAATTCTATTTATACCACTTTGAAATGACAGTTTGGACCCAGAGGTTGGGCACGTCTCAGAACCAGGCTGGTGCAAATGCCAAAAGATGTCCCCCCACTCCAAGAAGTGGGGGTACCCCTTAATTTTAAGCAGGGCTTCTAGCCAGGCTTGGTAGACGTAGGGGTCCAAGGCTTGAGACCAAAGTACTACGTCTAGATTTCAAGGTGAAAGCTTGGTGTGAGCAAAGATTCCATCACAGTAGCAGTAGCAGCTTTTTCCTGTGGGCTAAGAACACCATTTGCCCTACAAATTTCTTAATGAATTTATCAAGGGTTCCCCACACAGGTGTTTACCGTCAAAAGGCATGCATACAAAGTGCATTCTGTGTGCTTGAAAAAAAAGCTAGAATCAAAAGGAGATCTGTAGTGTCATAAGCCATTTCTCTGGGACACAGGAGAAGCTTTCACACTGAGCAGTGTTCTGAGCTTTCTGTAGTCAGCAACACAAGTGCTACTCTGCCTTTTTTTCCCAGCTCCCTTGCATCACTGATCTGCCATTGCTTGAGGCGATCCCCAGTAGGGTACTCATGGAATGGATACAGAGGGAATGGTGTTCTGAATGTCCAGAACGCAGGAGCCACCAACACCCATGCGATCCTATTCCAGTGCAGACACACACAAAAAAAAAAAAAATATAAGAGTCCTGCACCATTTTGGTCCGAATGCGATGCGATTTCAGCCATACAAACTGTATGAATAAATTCACACTGCACGGACATTACATATGATGTGCACAGGCATGCTGGGCGAATCACATGGGATGTCTTGGATCGCACCAGTGTGAACCCAGCTTTAAATAGGTTATATAAATTAAAACATCTACACTTTACACTTCAATACCACTTCAATACCGGGCCATAGATTGGATCTCCCATCCTGGGCGGGCCCGCAGCACGGCGATCATGGATGGGGTGTGTCCCTAGGACACACCCCATCCCAGATCCGTGTAAAGAGCCAATAAAAAATGTCTCTTTACCACGTGACCGGCTATGTCCAATCACAGCCGGTCACATGTACTGTCTATATGCACGACCCTAGGGCACGTGCAGAGCAGCGATCAGGGATGAGGCTTGTCACCCTGACACAGTCCAACCCCGATCGCAGTAAAGAGCCAATAAAATTGGCTCTTTACCACGTGACTGGCTGTGTCCAATCACAGCCGGTCACAGAATGACAACAAACCGCAGTAACGAGATGTTACCGGGTTCTCCTACTCACACACCGATCGTGTGTGAGTAGGAGATTGCGGTAACATCTCATTAACGCTTAGTGTACACCAACCACACTGAATACCCCCCCAATAAAGAGGACCTGTCACCAGCCATCAAAGTACCTGTCATCGCCCATCAAAGTACCCCAGTACCTGTCACAGTTAATCTGAGTACCCGAGTACCTGTCACAGTTAATCTGAGTGCCCGAGTACCTGTCACAGTTAATCTGAGTGCCCGAGTACCTGTCACAGTTAATCTGAGTACCTGTCCCAGCCCATCTGAGTACCTGTCCCAGCCCATCTGATTACCCGAGTACCTGTCACAGTTCATCCGAGTACCTGTCACAGTTCATCCGAGTACCCAAGTATCTGTCACAGTCCATCTTAGTACCTGTCACAGTTCATCTGAATAACCGAGTGCCTGCGTACCTGTCACCACCCATCAGAGTACCCGAGTACCAGTCCATCAGAGTAACCGAGTACCTGTCTCCAGCCCAGAGTACCTGAGTACCTATCTGCAAGCCCATGCCTCATAGAATATACGTTGGGGTGTTTGCTTTCCAAAATGGGGTCATTGTGTGGGTAATTCCACTGTCCTGGTGCTCCAGGACCTTCAAAAGTGTGATAGGTAGGAATGAAATGAGAAGTGTAACTTATGCTCCTAGAACGCCTGAAGGTACTACTTCAATGTTGGGCCTCTGTATATGGCCAGGCTGTGTAAAAATCTCACACGTGGTATCGCCATACTCCGGAGGAGTAGCAGAATGTGTTTTGTGGTGTAATTTTTGCTATATACATGCTATGTGTTAGAAACATCTTATAAACTGACCACTTTGTGTAAAAAAAAAAAAAAAATTCAAGTTAGACTTACCAGTAACTTGTTTTCCATGAGTCTTTCAGGACAGCACTTGAGAGTGACTCCTCCCCTTGCAAACAGGAAACACCTCTTCCACCAAACTTTAAAAGGAGGCTCCTTTCCACACATTGTCAGTAGTAGTAGAGAACCTCCGGCCCCAAACTGGAACGCATAATCGAGATATGATTAGTCACAGTATATATATATATATATATATATATATATATATATATATATATATATATATATATATATATATATATATATATAGATAGATAGATAGATAGATAGATAGATAGATAGATAGATATATATATAAATAAAAAACAATAGGGCAGGATGCTGCTGTCCTGAAAAACTCATGGAAAACAAGTTACCGGTAAGTCTAACTTGAATTTTCCCTTATCGTCTTTCAGGACAGCACTTGAGAGGATAATAGAGACTTACCCCCCTAGGGAGGGACCACAGCCTGCAGAACCTTTCTGCCAAAAGCCTGATCCCCTGCTGATAGGAGATCCAGTCTGTAATGACGGACAAACGTTAAGTAGCTTGACCACGTAGCCGCCTTACAAATCTGATCTGGGGTGGCACCAGCTCTTTCTGCCCATGTAGTGGCCTGAGCTCTCGTTGAATGAGCCCTAATTCCCAGCGGGGAAGATAAACCCATTTGAGAATAGGCTACAGAAATAGCTGTCTTAAGCCATCTAGCCAATGATGCTTTTGATGCTTGTTGGCCTTTTTTGTTTCCAGAAAAAAGAACAAATAATGAATCTGAAACTCTAAACCCTCCTGTTACTTCCAAATAATGTAATAGGATACGTCTTACGTCCAAATTGTGAAACTGCTCTTCCTTTGCCCCCGAAGGGTAACAACCAAAAGGTTGTTAGAGTAATCTCCTGAGACCTGTTACTAAAGCTTGCCACTTTTGGCAAAAACCCTGGATCTACTTTAAGGACAACTCTATCAGGAAAAACTGACAAAAAAGGCTCTTTTACTGATAGGGCGTGCAGTTCACTAATCCTTCTTGCTGAAGTAATTGCGACCAGAAAAATAGTCTTCAAAGTTAAATTCTTTAGGGATATGGCCTGTAAAGGCTCAAATGGTTCTTTTGCCAGAGCTTGCAGAACCACCGAGAGATCCCAATTTGGGAAATGCCTCACCAGGACCGGTCTAGACCTGGAAAGTGCTTTGAAAAATCTCATGATCAGAGTTTCCGAAGATAAGGATCTCTCCAGATAAACTCCCAAGGCGGCCACCTGCACCTTAAGAGTGCTGACCGCCAGATTCTTGTCTGCACCTTTTTGCAAAAACTCCATCACTGAAACTAGATCTTTAACCTCCCTATGTTCAGAATGACAGAAAGAAACATAGACTTTCCATACTTTGGCGTAAATATCCCTGGTTACCTTTTTCCTACTGGAAAGCAACGAAGTAAACGTTCTGAAAAGCCTTTGCTTCTCATTAACTGCTCCTCAGATACCAGGCAGTGAGTTTTAACCTGCCTACATCTGGATGATGCACTGGCCCCTGAATCAACAGATCCTGACTGAGCGGAAGATGCCAACATGGTTTGATTGCCAACTGAAGAATCGTGGAAAACCAAGCTCTCTTTGGCCAATATGGAGTAATCAAAATTATTGATACTCTCTCTCTCAGAATTTTTCTCAACACTAGAGGGATTAACCTGAATGGAGGAAAAGCATACCCTAGGTGAAAAACCCACGGATGTGCCAGAGCATCTATCCCCTGAGAGCAATTGTCTCTCTGAAGGGAGAAAAAATTTGGGAGCTGCGTGTTTTGTTTTGAAGCAAACAGGTCTACCTGCGGAAGGCCCCAAACACTGGTGATTAATGCAAACACCTTCCTGTTCAGACTCCACTCTGCTTCCTGAACTTTCTGTCGGCTCAGATAATCCGCTACTTCGTTTAATGTGCCTTTTAGATGGACTGCGGATAGAGATAGTAAGTGGTACTCCGCCCACTCCAGAATCTCTACTGACAGTAAGTGAAGAGCCCTGCTTCTTGTGCCTCCCTGTTTGTTCAGGTAGGCTATGGTAGTGGCATTGTCTGACAAAATCTGGACATGGCAACCTATGAGGTTTTGAGAGAAGAAAGCTAATGCTCGGGCAACCGCTTTCAGCTCTCTCCAATTTGAGGATTTTTGGGCCTCGAACTGGGACCATGTTCCCTGCGCTAAGGCCTGACCCATGTGGGCCCCCCATCCCTGCAAACTGGCATCTGTTGTGACCACTTTTCCGGTCGGAAAAGACCAAAGAAGACCTCTTTGCAGCACTACCTGACTTTTCCACCACCAAAGTAAACGTTTGGTGGGGATCTTTATTTTTGTATCCAAACTCTCTGTCCTGTGGTTCCATGTCCTTAGAAGGAACCTCTGGAGAGCCCTGAAATGCAGCCTTGCCCATTGGATGGCTGGCATGGAAGAGGTTAATGTCCCCAGAGCCGACATAACCTTTCGGACTGAAATCAGTTGATTTGTTTGTAGTGCCGTTATTACCCTTTGAACCTTGATCTTTTTCTCTTCTGGGAGAAAAATCTTTTGCTTCACCGAATCTATCAAGTAACCCAGAAACAGTACTTGCTGAGCTGGGATAAAATTTGATTTTTGAACATTCACTATCCACCCTAGTGACTCCAAATGACTGCGGGCTTTGTTAAAATCCTCCTGCAACTTTTCCCTGGATGGGGCAAAAAAGAGGAGGTTGTCCAGATATGGAATTACCGCAATCCCCTGGAGTCGAAGAGGGGCGAGAGCTTCCACCATTATCTTCGTAAAAATACGAGGAGCTGACGACATGCCGAAGGGAAGGGCCCTGAACTGAAGATGTATAATCTCTTTGCCCATATTCACTGCAAACCTCAGGAACTTCTGGGACTGAGGTGCTACAGGAATATGAAGATAAGCATCTCTCAGATCGATTGATGCCATAAAACAATCTTTTGTCAGAATGTTCCTGACAGTGAAAATGGAGTCCATACAAAACTTTTTGTAAAGGACTGACTAGTTCAGGGGTTTTAGGTTGAGGATAAGACGGAAGTTTCCGGATGGTTTTCTTATCAGAAAGATGTGTGAATAGAAACCCTGACCCTGTTCTTCTGGGGATACTGGTATCACTACCCTCTGGTGCCTCAGATCCTTTAGAAGGTTCTTCATGGCCAGAGCCTTTGTTAGATCCCTTGGTAGGTTTGTTACAAAGAATCTTTCTGGCGGGCGATCCGAAAACTCTATCCTGTAACCTTGGGACAGCATGTCCAAAATATATAGACCTTTTGTCATGCTGGCCCAAAGGGGGAGGAAACTTTGAAGCCTTCCCCCCACCGGTACGCACAAGTCATTGCGTTTTACCGGAGGCTGCAGGAGGATTGAAAAGGACATTTCCTTTTCCCTTACCCTTCTGCGATGCCCAATTTTTTCTTTTCTCCTGGGGTTTGGTTTGTTCCTGAACCCTTTGGGAACGAAAAAAACGTTTAACTGGCTGTTTTTTCTTTTTGATGGGAAAAGACTTCTTTTTATCAGCTGTTCTATCTAGAACCGCATCTAAGTCAGGTCCAAAAAGCAAGAATGCCAAATCTGTTGACCTCGAGACTTGGGAAAAGGCGGCATCTAGTTTGGGGTTTTTGTTCCAAACCGCCGCTGGATCTTCATCAAAAGGAAAACGCCTTTTTAAGGCTTTGGGAAAGAAAGGCTCTCTCTCTGGCTCCGTCCATTCTTTCTTAATAGCTTCAGAAATAACAGAGTGTACTGGAAAATTGCGGCTTTTGTGTTCGCTAAGCCCTGCATACATTTTATCACGCAGAGATAACTCCTTTCTTTCCTCCTCCGGACCCAGTGTGGTATAGATTGCTTTTAACAGGCCATCTACCTGTTCTAAAGACAATTTAAATTTTGAAGGTAAATTTTCTCCTTCCTCCCCCTCATCAGAATCCTCAGATTGAAAGGGGGAATGTCCCTCTGGGGTAGGAGATGCCTCAGTCTCCACCGCCAGGACTATAAGTGAGCCTTGAGAGGACTGTGAGGTAGTAGGCTGACTCAGGGATGGGTTTGCTAGCGAAGAGCGAAATGATTGGATAGTCGCATTAAGTTCTTTTTTAACAGATACAATCAAGTCACTGCAAGCGGAAGAAGCTTCTTCTTTAACTAGCAAATCAATACAGGCTTGACATAACGTCTTCTTCCATCCTTCAGGTAGCTTGGATTTACATGAAGGGCATTTCCTTTTTGCCACTGGATCAGAGCTCTTGGCCTGCCATTAGACAAAAAGAAGAAACCATCCCAGTGAGACAACCTGTCCTTTTCCCAAGGATGTTCACCACAGGTGCACAGTAAGAACTAAACTGCCTTATGTGCCCAGACAGGCCCCTGCCACCGGGGGGGAGAGATAGAGAGAGAGAGAGAGAGAGAGAGACCCCACAGTACAAGGAGGACAGTATACAACTGCCCCTTACCTGGGCCTTGCTGGTGCCTGTGCCTGTCCCACTCGCTGCCGCCATCGATTCCATCGAGGAGCGCTTGCTGTGTTGTGTGGCTAAAACGCCGGTTCCGGAATCCAATAGAGCCAGTGCGCCGGACCAGAACCGCTAATAAGCACCAGCCCCATTCCTCCCCTTTCCCTCTGCGATTTCCGGCGGAAATGACGCCGCACGCCTGTTCCGTGGGCGCCGCCCCCTTTCCGGATGCCTCACTTCCGGCAGATGGAGCCCTGCTGCCATCCCCAAGATGGCGGCGGTGCAATAAGCAACAGGCGGTGGACCTGAGAAAAAAAACACAGTAAACGGCCACCGCCTGTCTTGCCGCCGCCTAGGAGCGATGCCCACGACAGTCAGACTCACCCTGAGCCCAGATGAAGAGGGAGAGGGAGAGGGAGCCCAGCCAGCAGCACCTAACATCAGCTGTGGAATGGGAGGAACAGCTCTCATGAGGTAAAAAGCATTTGGTGAAAAACACAGGAAACCTGAGCTCCCAGGACAGCACCTGAGAGCCCTGACCTCCCCACGAAGTGTTCCCTCCAGAGGAAACACAAAAACTGACAATGTGAGGAAAGGAGCCTCCTTTTAAAGTTTGGTGGAAGAGGCGTCTCCTGTTTGCAAGGGGAGGAGTCACTCTCTCAAGTGCTGTCCTGAAAGACGATAAGGGAAAAATATGTTTTAATTTTCTTTCCACGCTTTCCGAAGACTTGTGGAAAAAAACGAACCATTCAAAAGACTCATTATGCCTCATAGAATAGACGTTGGGGTGTTTGCTTTCCAAAATGGGGTCATTTAGAGGATAATTCCACTGTCCTGGTGCTCCAGGGCCTTCACAACTGTAATAGGTCGTTAGGAAATTAGAGGTGTAATTTATGCTCCTAGAACCCCTGACAGTGCTCCCTGCATGTTGGACCTCTTTGTGTGGCCAGGCTGTGTAAAAGTCCCACACATGTGGTATCTCCATACTCGGATAAAGTGTAGCAGAATGTATTTTGGGGTGTAATTTGAAGTATGCATATGCTGTGTGTGAGAAATAACTTATTATGACAATTTTGTGAAAAAAAAATATTCTTTATTTTCCCAAGAATTGTGGGGAAAAAAATTACAACTTCAAGAAACTCACCATGTCTCTTACTAAATATATTTGACTGTCTACTTTTCAAAAAGGGGTCATTTGGGGGGTATTTGTACTTTCCTGACATTTCAGAGCCTCAAGAAATGAAATAGGCAGTGCATCAGGTGTGATCACTTTTCAATGATTTGCACCATAGCTTGTAGACTCTATCACTTTCACAGAGACTAAATAATATCCACTAATTTGCGTTATTTTTAACAAAGAGATGTAGCAGTATACATTTTGGCCCAAATTTATGAACAAAAATTACTTATTCGCAAAATTTTATCATAGAAACTAAAAAAAAAAGTGTTGTTTTTTTTTCAAAATTTTCGCTCTTTTTTCACTTATGTCGCAAAAAATAAAAAGCCCAGTGGTGATTAAATACCAACAAAAGAAAGCTCTATTTGTATGGAAAAAATGATAAAAATTTTGATTGGGTACAGTGTTGCATGACTGAGTAATTGGCATTCAAAGTGTGAGAGCACCGAAAGCTGAAAATTGGTCTAGGAAGGAAGGGTGTATAAATGCCCTGTATTGAAGTGGTTAAAGGATGAACAAAGAAGGCAAAAAAAAAAGAAGGAGGAGGAAAATAGATCCAAAAGACGGACATTTGGGAGGTATACTTTAAGTAAACCCACACGCTCTCTTGCAGTCAGATGTATCACTCCAACACATGGCAATTTTAATTTAATAGAAAGTTTACAAAAAAAAAAAAAAAGCATGTTGTAACCTGCTGAAATAAATAAGACTGTTACTGTGTTTCAACATTCTGACCAGGGGCGTCTCAGCATGGTATAAGGTTTCTCATGAAAGATCACTGACCAAGCCTCTTTGATGTTGTGTTTTGAAAGTTTAACTGGTGAAGAAAGTTTGCTTTGAAAGAAGAGGTTTGTGAGTTATAAATAGAAAACTCAAGATGTTAATATTTTCCTGAAATTAACACTTTTAATGAAATAATACTGATAGGATCAGCCATTCTTTCATGCTCAAAAGCTCAACTGTGGTGTCTGTTTATTCCAGATTAAATAATTTATAGCAACAATTTCAGTCTGTAGTGTTTACAACTGACCTTGAGAGACACTGAATTTTTTTGTACTAAAACTGGAGTTTACTATAAGGGCCAGTTCACACTAGCGCAATGCCAGACATCACATGTGATTCGCACCGCATTGCTGTGCAGATCACAGGCGATGTCTGTGCGATGCAAATTCACTCATACAAACTGCATGGCTAAATTCGCATTGAATTCGTGCAAGACCCTTTTTTGTCTGCACCAGAATCGGATGAACACCCACGCGATCCGATTCTGCAAATTGCACTGCATTTTTGATTGCAGGGTGTCATTAGTTTAACATACACTCCCCAATCAGTTTGCATGAACAGGTTTGCTTTTTAGATGCAGTGCGGATTTGCAGCGAATTCGCATCTAGTGTGAACCTGCCTTAAAGCCCAATTGGACTTTCAGTTAAAATCCCCTTAATAAATTCCAAGTACAGCAAAACAAAAAGGTGTGCCAAGGCTTAATTTGTTTCCTTTAGAAAGCAGCCAAAGTAGAACAGACTGAGCACTGCCAGCAAGCTGAGGAGAAGCATTCTTCCTCTCGGTGTGTAAGCAGTGGTCTCTCTGTAGAGGTACAACTCACCAACCCCCAAAGCCCCCCCCCCCCCCCCAAGTGACAGCTAGTGTTTTCCAATTAGAGGACATCAAGAGTTTTGCAGATTGGTCATTGTTCTGACTTAGCGAGGAGCACATTGGACATATGAAGATAGTCCACTTCTTTCACAAAACGCACAGTGGAAGGTAGACTTTTTAGTTGCAAGACTTTCAACCCCCTTTTATTCTGATGCACCTGTGATATAGTTAGCTGATTTAAACTGGTTTAGCTGGGCTTTAAAGTGGTTGTAAACCCTTTACAACCACTTTTTACTACAGGTAAGCCTATAATTAGGCTTACCTGTAGCTACACTGGATATCTCCTAAACCTGCACGGTTTAGGAGATACCCCTGTATTTGCATGTGCCAACGTCATCGGCACATGCGCACTTAAGCAAACTGAAGCAATGGCTACGTACGTGCCGTTGCTTCAGTTAGACTGTGCCGCTACTGGTGGCTCCCATGCGCATGCGTGGGAGTGACGTAATCGTCGCTCCGGCCAATCACAGCGCCGGAGCCGCAATACCCGGAAGTAACCCCCGGGAAAGATGTCGGCCGCCGGAGCGATGAACGAGGAATGCTGCGGGGGCTTCGATCTCAGGTAAGTAATTCATAATGAGCTAGTATGCTATTCATACTAGCTCATTATGCCTTTGTCTTGCAGTGTTTTTTTTTCTTTTTTTACGGTTTACAACCACTTTAAAGCGATACTAAACACACACTGTTCAGTTTCAATTGTCCCTTCTATTTCTGTGGGTGGATGATGGCACTTTTTTTTTTTTGTTTTAATTAAAATAAACAGTACCTTTCTTTCTGACTGATTTACAACTGTCACATGAACCAGCCCTTTCGCAACCTGTCTGTATGGAAACAGTGGCAGGAGGAGCTTTTAGTCCTCTGCTGCTGGTCACATAAAAATAAAAAAAACACACGGCGTGGGCGGATTTCTGCCAATCACAGGCTGCGTCATGTCCTTCCAGCATGTATCTTAGAATAAGAGGGAGGTGAAGCCTCCATTAATCTACATATAATATCCCGCTCGTATTATGTTTAGCTGGTTAGTGGGCATGGAGGAGGGAGGGAGTGGGCTGTGTTTTTAGTAGGTGAGATTAAAAAAAAAAAAAAAGAAAAGACAACTCCATCAAGTCTGTGCTGGGACCAATCCTATTTAATTTGTTCATAAACGACCTGGAGGATGGGATAAACAGTTCAATCTCTGTATTTGCAGACGATACTAAGCTAAGCAGGACAATAACTTCTCCGCAGAATGTGGAAACCTTGCAAAAAGATCTGAACAAATTAATGGGGTGGGCAACTACATGGCAAATGAGGTTCAATGTAGAAAAATGTAAAACAATGCATTTGGGTGGCAAAAATATGAATGCAATCTATACACTGGGGGGAGAACCTCTGGGGGAATCTAGGATGGAAAAGGACCTGGGGGTCATAGTAGATGACAGGCTCAGCAATGGCATGCAATGCCAAGCTGCTGCTAACAAAGCAAATAGAATATTGGCATGCATTAAAAAGGGGATTAACTCCAGAGATAAAACAAAAATTCTCCCACTTTTTCAAGACTCTGGTCCGGCCGCACCTGGAATATGCCATCCAGTTCTGGACACCAGTCCTCAGGAAGGATGTGCTGCAACTGGAGAGAGCCAAGAGAAGGGCAACAAAACTAATAAAGGGACTGGAGGACCTTAGTTATGAGGAACGGTTATTAAAAAGGGGATCAACTCCAGAGATAAAACGATAATTCTCCCACTCTACAAGACTCTGGTCCGGCCGCACCTGGAGTATGCTGTCCAGTTCTGGGCACCAGTCCTCAGGAAGGATGTACTGGAAATGGTGCGAGTACAAAGAAGGGCAACAAAGCTAATAAAGGGTCTGGAGGATCTTAGTTATTAGGAAAGGTTGCGAGCACTGAACTTATTCTCTCTGGAGAAGAGACGCTTGAGAGGGGATATGATTTCAATATACAAATACCGTACTGGTGACCCCACAATAGGGATAAAACTTTTTCGCAGAAGAGAGTTTAACAAGACTTGCGGCCACTCATTAAAATGAGAAGAAAAGAGGTTTAACCTTAAACTACGTGGAGGGTTCTTTACTGTAAGAGCGGCAAGGATGTGGAATTCCCTTCCACAGGCGGTGGTCTCAGCGGGGAGCATTGATAGCTTCAAGAAACTATTAGATAAGCACCTGAATGACCGCAACATACAGGGATATACAATGTAATACTGACACATAATCACACACATAGGTTGGACTTGATGGACTTGTGTCTTTTTTCAACCTCACCTACTATGTAACTATGCAAGTCCAACCTATGTGTGTGATTTTATGTCAGTATTACATTGTATATCCCTGTATGTTGTGGTCGATCAGGTGTCTATCTAATAGCTTTTTGAAATTATCGATGCTCCCCGCTGAAACCACTGCCTGTGGAAGAGAAATCCACATCCTAACCGCTCTTATAGTAAAGAACCCTCTACGCAGTTTAAAGGGGATGTAAACCCGAAAAAAAAAATTTTTATCTAGGCTTGTACAGTATAGGATTTCACATCATCTGTGCCCAGTCTTGCCACGAACAGTTAATCCAGCTCTGAGCAATCCTCTTATCTTTTTTCAGTGAGATAAAAATGGACAGACAGAGAAATACCAGTCAGTTCTTCCCCAGTGCTGTGAGTGACAGGTGATTTGCATATCTTAAGCATGAGCCTTACAGAGGCCTTATGTGTAATTCTCACCCCCTCCTCCTTTCTTCTACAGCTCTCCCAGGATTGGCTGCTCCACACCTCAGCATGATTGGGCATGTTGAAGTCATGTGGTGACTTTGAGTTTTGACTGGATGTTAGTGATCATAGCAGAAGTTCAGTGTAAAAATACACAGGAGAAAATTAACGTTGACAAGGGGAGTGTAGAGGTGGGCGGGGAGTCTACTGACATGATTCGACCCACCACGCTTCGGACAAAAGACCCACCCACAGAATCCGCAGTTTTTCGGGTCTCATAACAGACAGAGGGGAGACATTTGACAGGTAAGCATACATGCAGGAGGCAAGTATATCCTTATAGTTAACCACTATGGCAGTAGTGAATGGTCGCGTGTCTTATTAAATGTCCTTTTGCGGAAAAGTTTTATCCCTATTGTGGGGTCACAGTACAGTATTTGTACATTGAAATAATATCAAGCGTCTCTTCTCCAGAGAGAATAAGTTCAGTGCTCATAACCTTTCCTCATAACTAAGGTCCTCCAGTCCCTTTATTAGTTTTGTTGCCCTTCTCTGGGCTCTCTCCAGTTGCAGCACATCCTTCCTGAGGACTGGTGTCCAGAACTGGATGGCATATTCCAGGTGCGGCCGGACCAGAGTCTTGAAAAAGTGGGAGAATTTTTGTTTCATCTCTGGAGTTAATCCCCTTTTTAATGCATGCCAATATTCTATTTGCTTTGCTTGCAGCAGCTTGGCATTGCATGCCATTTCTGAGCCTGTCATCTACTAGAACCCCCAGGTCCTTTTCCATCCTAGATTCCCCCAGAGGATCTCTCCCTAGTGAGTAGTTTGCATTCATATTTTCGCCACCCAAATGCATTTTCCATTTTTCTACATTAAACCTCATTTGCCATGTAGTTGTCCATCCCATTAATTTGTTCAAATCTTCTTGCAAAGTTTCCACATCCTGCGGAGAAGTTATTGACCTGCTTAGCTTAGTATCGTCTGCAAATACAGAGATTGAGCGGTTTATCCCATCCTCCAGGTTTTTTATGAATAAATGAAATAGGATTGGTCCCAGGACAGAACCCTGGGGGACCCCACAAAATTCTGAGTACTCCCTATTTATCACTACCCTCTAAATGCGCCCCTGTAACCAGTTTTCAATTCATGTACACACCCTATGATCCATGCCAACGGACCTTAATTTGTACAGTAAAGGCTTATGGGGAACTGTATCAAATGCTTTTGCAAAATCCAGATACACCAGGTCTACGGGCCTTCCTTTAGCTAGATGGCAACTCACCTCCTCAGAAGGTTAATAGATTGGTTTGGCAATAATGATTCTTCATTAATCCATGCTGATTACTGCTAATGATACCGTTGTCATTACTAAAATCTTGTATATAGTCCCTCATCATTCCCTCCAAGAGCTTGCATACAATTGATGTTAGGCTAACTGGTCTGTAATTCCTAGGGATGCATCTTGGCCTTTTTTTAACCACTTCACATCCAGGCCATTTCTGACACTTCGCTCTTACATGTCAAAAATCATCATTTCTTTGCTATAAAATTAGATAGAACCCCCAAACATTATATATGTTTTTTTAGCAGAGACCCTAGAGAATACAATGGCAGTCATTGCAACTTTTTATCTTGCACGGTATTTGCGCAGCAATTTTTCAAACGCGTTTTTTTTGAAAAAAAAAACAGTTTCATGCTTTAAAAAAAAACAAAACAGCAAAGTTAGCCAAATTTTTTTGCATTGTGTGAAAGATGAAGTTACGCCGAGTAAATAGATACCTAACATGTCACGCTTCAAAATTGTACACGCTCGTGGAATGGCGCCAAACTTTGGTACTTAAAAATCCCCATAGGCGACGCTTTAACATTTTTTACTGGTTACATGTTTTGAGTTACAGAGGAGGTCTAGGGCCAAAATTATTGCTCTCGCTCTAACGTTCGCGGCGATACCTCACATGTGTGGTTTGAACACCGTTTTCATATGTGGGCGGGACTTACGTATGCGTTCGCTTCTGCGTGCGAGCTCACGGGGACAGGGGCGCTTTAAAAATTTTTTTTTTTTTTTTATTGTTAATTTTACTTAAAAATTTTTATTTTTACACTTTAAAAATTTTTTTTTTTTTTTGATCACTTTTATTCCTATTACAAGGAATGTAAACATCCCTTGTAATAGGAATATGACACGATCAGTCCTCTTTACAGTGAGATATGGGGTCAATAATACCCCACATCTCACCTCTAGGCTGGGAAGCCTAAAATAAAAAAAAAAAAAATAAAACGATCGCCGCTTCACAGCTGAAGCGGCGCCGTTTTTTTGAATGCAGAGGCCGGGCGTGACGTCATAACATCGCGCCCGGCCTCCGAACGATCATAGAGACTCCGGCGACCATCTGGTCCGCCGGAAATCTCTATGGTGAACATCCGGCGCCGGCGGATCCGCTATCCGACTCACCGATCGCTGAGGTGAGTCGGTAGTAGCACCGGAGGGCCGCGGGAGGGGGGGGACGTCCCCTCCCGCCGCCCGTAAGAACGATCAAGCGGCGGAACAGCCGCTATGATCGTTCTTATGGTGTACGGAATCGCCGGCTGAAAATGCCGGTATCTGAATGATGTCTGTAGCCTCAGACATCATTCAGATATAAGCCCCGAAAGTCGAGGACGTCATATGACGTCCTCCGGATGTCAAGCGGTTAAATATTGGTGCTACACTGGCTCTTCTCCAATCAGCGGGTACCATTCCAGTCAGTATACTGTTTGTAAAAATTACGAACAATGGTCTGGCAATTACTTGACAGAGTTCCTTAAGGACCCTCGGGTGCAAGCCATCTGGTCCCGGATGTTAATGTAACATTTTCCAAGTCTATTTCTAATTCTGTCCTGTGTTGGCCATGAGGGTGCTTCCAGTGACATGTCATGAGGAAAAACATTGCAGTTTTGGTTACTGAAGTCCCCGATTCCCTCGTGAAGACCAAGGAGAAGAAGAAATTCAATACCTTCGCCATCTCTCCATCCTTAGTAACCAGATTCCCTTTCCTTATGGGACTAAGGTGATCTGACCTCCCTTTCTTACTATTTATGTACTTAAAGAATTTCTTCTTTTTTTTTTTTACTCTCCTTCGCTATGTGCCTTCCGTGTTCTATCTTAGCCACCCTGATTGCACCCTTACATTTCTTGTTGCATTCTTTGTCAAGTTGGAATGCTGATGATGATCCCTCAGCCTTGCATTTTTTTTTTTAAGGCCTTCTTTGCTTTTATATGCATTTTTACATTGGAGTTAAGCCACCCAGGACGTTTATTAGCCCTTTTAAATTTATTTCCAATTGGGATGCACTGGCTAATGTCCCAATTTAACCACTTGCCGCCCGCCCTATTAGAAAATGAGGGTGGCAAAGTGGTTTGAAAATCCTTACCGGACGTCATATGACATCAGCCAGGATGCACCGCGGCGATCGGGGATGACGCTTGTCCCTCGGACACAGCGCATCACCGATCAGTGTAAACAGCCCATGAAATTGGCTGTTTACCATGTGATTGGCTGTGTCCAATAACAGCCGGTCACATGTCAAAACAAATCATGTTCGCGCCCAATGCGGCATGCCTATCAGAGATGGCGCGTGTCCCTTGGACATAGCCCCATCCCGATCAGGGTAAACAGCCAATGAAATGGCTGTTTACCCACGTGATCAGCTGTGTCCAATCACAGTCAGTCACAAGTATAAACATTGTGGCGTGTCCAGGGATCTCTCCTTCGCTCTCCTCACACACCGATCATGTGAGGATAGAGAAGGAGAGATCTGAGATCTGTCAGTGAAAAATTGTATTACATTTACTGTCTGCACAACATGCCCCCCCCCAATAAAGAGAACCTGTCACAGCCCGCCAGAACCTGCCACAGCCCCGTCAGAACCTGCCACAATCCGTTAGAACCTACCGCCATCAGAACAGCCATCAGCACAGCCACCGCCATCAGCACCATCTGGATCTGACAGCCCATCTGTCACACAGGCCACCATCAGTACCACTAACGGTACCATCTGGATCTGATAGCCCACCTGTCACACAGGCCCGCAATCACTACCGCCGCACAGTCCCACTATAAGTACCGTCACACATGCCATCAGTAACCTGTCAGTACCATCACACAGGCCCATCAGTGAGCTGTCAGTAGCACCACCAGTTCCATCACACAGGCCTGCCAAAAGTACCGCCATCATGTCTAGAAGAGTTTATACAGCTGAGGAGGCATATAACATCCTTACCATGCGGGATGATGAGAGCAGTGGGGAGCTCTCATTATCCAATTCTGGTTCGGAATACGAGCCAATGGAGGGTAGTGGATCAGAGTCCAAGTCAGCGGAGGAAACTGCCCCTCCTAAAAGAGTAAGGAGATCAGGACCAAGATCAGAACACCTGCCTACCACCAGCAGCACCAGACCCCAGGAAGAGGAGCCCAGTACAAGTACTGGAATTGCACATCAAGCCCAAAAAATACGGGCCCAGGCCTACCTTCCCGATGCCCTGGCAAACCCCTTATGGTTGCCTGCCAACTCAGGATCCGCTACAATCCCCCCTTTCCATGCACAGCCAGGTGTGCAACCCAACACTTAAAATTTTTCACAATTGGGCTATTTCTATTAGTTTTTCCCGAAGATTTGCTGCAGTACATGGTGGACCAAACAAATCTATATGCAGAGCAATTTATTGCTGCCAACCCCAATTCGTCCTACACCCGTATGTTCCATTGGCGATGTCTCACACTAGACAAATTCAAATTGTTTTTGGGCCTTACTTTTAATATGGGGCTTACAAAGAAAAACAAACTGCATGCCTACTGGTCCACCCACCCCATCCCCATATATTGTTCTGTCATGTCCAGGACATTTATTAGATTGTAAGCTCTTCTGAGCAGGGCCCTCTTAATCCTCTTGTATTTTATTGTATTATAACTGTATTTTCTCCCTTTTATATTGTAAAGCGCTGCGTAAACTGTTGGCGCTATATAAATCCTGAATAATAATAATAATGGTACGATATGATTATGCGTTTCTTACATTTCAATGACAATTCGCAGTGCCCTCCCAACCACGATAAATTATATAAGCTTTTCCCCCTAATAAATTCTTTTACCAAATGATTTTCTGAAGTGTTTATCCCTGACCAAAATATTTGTGTAGACGAATCCCTTATCCCCTTTACTGGCTGGCTGCAGTTCAAACAGTATATCCAAAGTAAGAGAGCCAGGTACGGGTTGAAATTGAATAAATTATGTGATCGAGCCACTGGATACGTGTACACATTTCGTATTTATGAGGGCAAAGACTCCCAGCTCCATCCCCATGAGTGCCCCACATATATAGGAACCAGTGGTAAAGATGTGTGCATACACCCTGTTCAAAAAAGGTTACCACTTATATGTAGATAATTACTACAGCAGCTTGCCCCTTTTCCATCAATTGTATCGTGAAAAAACCCTGGCCTGCGGTACCTTCTGAAAAAACAGGAAGGGCTTCCCACAGAATTTACTATCAAAACGGCTACAAAAGGGGAAAGCCGCATTCATAAGGAATGAGGAGGTGATGGCCATGAAGTGGCGGGACAAAAAGGATGTTCACATGATGACTACCATTCACAGTGACACCTTGGCGAAGGTTCAGAGAAGAAGTGGCCCCATAGTAAAGCCTAAATGTGTCCATGACTACAATCTGTATATATGGGGGGGGGATTTAAATGATCAGATGCTACAACCATATTTGTCAACCCGCAAGTCCAATTATTGGTATAAAAAAGTTTCATATGGCCATGTTCAATTAATTTGTCTGCTATCAAAAATCACCCGAAAACCAACCCATCACCTACCTCAAATATATTGAAAAAATTGTCACTGCCCTTATTTACCAACAAGGACCCGCCCCAGGAAGCATTTGCTCTGATAGTGTGAGTCAACTTCATGAGCAACATTTTCCCTACAACAGTCCCCCCGCAGAATCCGGAAGAAGACGCCAAAATAGATGTCGTGTATGCGCAAGTGGAGGAGCTAAAAGAGATACACGTTATTATTGTCCCCAATGTCCCTCTCAACCTGCAATGTGTATCCGAGATTGCTTCAAAAATGATCACACATCCATCAGATATTAGTTCCCCTTATTAGTAACAGACTGCCATTTCCCCATTTCAATAATCTGTGTGGATCATTTACCTGCCACCATGTTTCTACCTTCCATGTTAACTGATCTTGGCCTGTTTACCGACAATGTCTTTGCCTGCCGTTTTAACCGTTTCTGACTTCCACGTGCACCAACCTTAGCCCGTTTACAGACGATGCCTTTGCCTGCCGTTTTAACCACGTTTCTGACTTACACGTGCACCGACCTCGGCCTGTTAAATCAACAGTGTTTTTGCCTACCACTTGGACTGATCTTTTGCCCTTCTACTTCAGTACAAAGGGGTCTGACAAATGTGGGGGCTTCAGAATAGCGTTCTGAGTAGAGAAAATCAGTCTTTGGTTTTCTGTGTTCCCAGAACAGGGTCTGGTTGCCTGGAGGCTTCAAAGAGATTTGGGTGTGAGAGGCCTCTACCCCTGTCCCCCTAGCCCTAAACTTGATGGTCCTTCCTGCTGCCTGGACCAATACTTTAGCTGTGCTGACCAAATCGCTGCCTGTAATGAGCCAGGACTTTATGGACTGTGTTTCTGTCTGCTGCCTGGACCAATACTTTGGCTGTGTTGACCATATCTCAGCCTGCTGCCACTACTGACTATGGACAGTATTTCTGCCTGGACATCTCTGCCTGCTACCTGGACCAATGCTTTGGCTGTGCTGACAGTATCTCTGCCTGTACCAACTATGGACAGTATTCCTGCCTGCTGCCTGGATGATTGCTTTTGCTGTCGCTGACCACATCCCTGCCTGCTGCCTGGACCGATGCTCTCCTCTGTGGACCACTGCACTACTAAAAACACAGGTAATCTTTTGTTATTTGGTATGTACCTGCTATGTGTAGAAATATGAAGGGCCTTCAAAAACGTGATCGGTAGTCAGGAAATTATGTGTGTAATTTATGCTCCTAGAACGACTGGAGGTGCTATTTGGATGTTGGGCCTCTGTATATGGCCAGGCTGTCTAAAAGTGTCACACATGTGGCATTGTTAAACTCAGGAGGAGTAGCAGAATGCATTTTGGGGTGTCATTTTTGCTATGTGTTGAAAATATCTTAAAAAAGGGACAACTTTGTGTAAAAAAAAAAAAACGCGTTTTCATTTTTTTCCCCAAGTTTTCCGAAAACTTCTGGGGAAAAAAAACGAACCGTTCAAAAGACTCATTATGCCTCATAGATTATTTGTTGGGGTGTTTGCTTTGAGATAGGTCGTCATGAAATTATATGTGTAATTTTGCTCCTAGAATGCCTGGAGGTGCTACTTGGATGTTAGGCCTCTGTATGTGGCCAGGCTGTGTAAAAGTCTCACACATGTGGTATTGCCATACTCAGGAGGAGTAGCAGAATGTATTTTTGGGTGTAGTTGCAAGTATGCGCATGCTGTGTTCAAGAAATAACCCGTCAATACAATAAGTTTGTGTAAAAAAAAAAAAAAATTGTGGGATAAAAATTACAACTTCAAAAAACTCACCATGCCTCTTACTAAATACCTTGGACTGTCTACTTTCCAAAAAGGGGTCATTTGGGGGGGGGGGGGGCAATTGTACTTTACTTGATTGTTAGTGTCTCAAGAAATGAGATAGGCCTTGAGTACATCAGGTGTGATCAGATGTGATCAATTTTCAGTGATTTGCACCCTAACTTGTAGACTCTATAACTTTCACACAGACTAAATATCCACTAATTTGGGTTATTTTTTACCAAAGATATGTAGCAGTATAAATGTTGGCCCAAATTTATGAAGAAAAATGACTTATTTGCAAAATTTTACAATAGAAACTAAAAAAAGTGTGGTTTTTCTTTTTTAAAATTTTCGCTCTTTTTTCGCTTATATCGTAAAAATTAACCCAGCGGTGATTCAATACCACCAAAAGAAAGCTCTAATTGTAAGAAAAAAAATGATAAAAATTCTGTTTGGATACAGTGTAGCATGACAGAGAAATTGTCTTTCAAAGTGTGAGATCACTGAAAGCTGAAAATTGGTGTAGGCAGGAAGGTGTTTAAAGTGGAGGTCTGCCTTAAAAAAAAAAAAAAAAAAATTACATAAAAAAGCTCCTAAAAATCTGAAAAAAAATTTTTTTTCTTTTACTTACCAGAAATGGCTGTTGCTAGGCAGATCGTTCTAATCTGCCACTTCCTACTCCGCAGTGATCTTCATTCTTCTCCTCCTCGCGTTGTCTTCTGGGGAATGGGAGGCCCTGTGTTCTGGGAACTGTGCGTGTCCCAGAACACAGCCGGCCATTCACAAAGCGCCGCACGACCCACGCATGTGCAGTAGGAAACGGGCAGCCGCAAGGCTCCACTGCCTGTTTCCCTTAGTATGACTGGCGGCGCCGGGACCCGATATGGTGGACGGATCGGCTCGGGCGGCCAACATCGCGGGCACCCTCGACAGGTAAGTGTGCTTATTAAAAGTCAGCAGCTACAGTGTTTGTAGCTGCAGACTTTTACATTTTTTTCTTTTCAGCTGGACCTCTGCTTTAAGTGCCCTGTATTGAAGTGGTTAATATGATCTTAACCACTTTAAGACCAGCCTCGTTTTGGATTTTAGGTGTTTACAAGTTTAAAACAGGTTTTTTTGCTAGAAAATTACTTAGAACCCCCAAACATTAAATATTTTTTTTTCTAACACCCTAGAGAATAAAATAGCAGTCATTGCAATACTTTTTTTTGCACCGTATTTGCGCAGCGGTCTTCTAAGCGCACTTTTTTTGGAAAAAAATCACTTTTTTGATTAAAAAAAATAAGACAACAGTAAAGTTAGCCCAATTTTTTTTATATTGTGAAATATAATGTTACGCCAAGTAAATTGATACCCATCATGTCACGCTTCAAAATTGCGCCCGCTCGTGGAATGGCGTCAAACTTTTACCCTTAAAAATCTCCATAGGCGACGTTTAAAAAATTCTACAGATTGCATGTTTTGCGTTACAGAGGAGGTTTAGGGCTAGAATTATTTATCTCGCTCTACCGGTCGTGGCGATACCTCACATGTGTGGTTTGACCACCGTTTTCATATGCGGGCGCTACTCACGTATGCATTCGCTTCTGCGCGCGAGCTCAGCGGGATGGGGCGCTTTAAAAAATTTTTTTTTTTATTATTACTTATTTTACTTTATTTTATTTATTTTTTCACTGTTTTAAAAAAAAAAAAAATTTGGATCACTTTTATTCCTATTACAATGAATGTAAACATCCCTTGTAATAGAAAAAAGCATGACAGGTCCTCTTAAATATGAGATCAGGGGTCAAAAAGTCCTCAGATCTCATATTTAGACTAAAATGCAAAAAAAAAAAAAAAAAAAAAAAAATCGTTTAAAAAAAATGACACAAGAAAAAATGTGCCTTTAAGAGAAGTGGGCGGAGCTGACGTAATGACGTAGCTCCGGCCGTCCTATGGTATGGAGATGGGTGGGGGCCATCTTAGCCTCACTTGTCTCCATACTGAGGAAGGGAAAGGACCCGATCGCCTCCGCCGCTACCGACGGCTCCGGTAAGCGGCGGAGGGTGCGGGAGAGCGGCGGGAGGGGGGGTGGCACCTCTCCCGCCGCCGATAACTGTGATCTCGCGGCGAACCCGCCACAGAGACCACCATTATCTTGTACAGAACCGCCGACCCTAAAGATGGATACCTCGGTTGTGGCAGCAGCTGCTGCCGTTACCGAGATATCCATCTTCAAAAAAAGGATGTATATATACAGTGGGCGGTCCGGAAGTGGTTAAAGCATACCCATTTTTCCACTGTGTTCTTTGTTTCTAAAGTTTTATCACAATTATTTATTTTTTAGCAAGGATCGTAGTTTAGGGAAGTTGACTTTTTTGAAATTCAGTGTCTTTGTATTCCCCTTAGGTTTCCTATTTGTGTGATTTATACTAAAACCAATTGACCTGTGATCGCTGTTTCCTAAATTGCCCCATATTTCCACATCCATGATCAGGTCTGTATTGTTGATAATCAGTAGGTCTAGTAACGCTTTGTTTCTAGTTGGTGCATTTACCATCTGACCCATGAAATTGTCCTGCAAGACATTTAGGAACTGGCGAGACTTGCGCGGTTTCTTCCACCCAGTCTATGTCTGGATAATTAAATTCCCCCATTATAATGACATTTCCTATTCTTGACGCTAATCCAAATTGTGATAGGTCCACCTCCTCCCTCTGGTTAGGGGGCCTATGGCATACTCCCAGTATTACTTTCCCCTTAGTTTCCTCCCTTTGTAGCTCTACTCATAGGGATTCCACCTCCTCCCTTGCACTCTTAGTGATGTCATCTCTCACATTCACTTGTACATCATTTTTATATACATACCCCTTCCCTTTATAACCCTCTCTATTCCTGCGATATAGGGAATACCCTTGAACGGTTGCCAGCCAATAATGAGAGCTGTCGAACCAAGTCTCTGTAATTCCTACAAAATCGAAATCCAGCTGTCATGGTGCCAACATGCACTATGACAGCTGGATCTTCCCCAGCCCCTCCCAGTAATCTGTCCACCAGATCCGTGCTGTGCCGAACCCGAGCACCCGGTAGACAACATACAGTTCGGCGCTTCAGGTCTTTGTGACAGATTGCCCTCTCTGTCCTTCTAAGAATTTAGTCCCCTACCACCAGAATCTCTTTCCTTTCCCTTGGCTTTACTCCCACCCTCACTGGAGGAGTCATTCCCCTTGCAGCTAGGGGAGTTACTCAGCTCTAGTGCTGGTCCCTGACTGGTTTTACCAATGTCTCTCAACGGGGCGTACTTATTGGGATGTTCCAGCCCTGGACTGGCCTCTCTGACTCTTTTCCCTCTATCCTTCCCGTCACCCATTTGTCATTTACCAATGTGTATACGCCCACATGTGTGACTCTATATAGTCACATGGGCTGCTCAGATGTGATAGGGAGAAAATGCTCAGGGTGGAAAATACACTGAAAACTGAGCATCTGCACTAACTGCCAATACTGCTCTGAAAAGTCCACAAGAGCAGTGGGGAAATAGACAGGAGGGGGAGAACAGTGGGATCAACCAAGTTTTTTGCAGAATACAAAAAAAAAAGAACCAACATGTGACTGAGTATGAACAGCATATAATACAGCATTTATTGATATTTTTTAATTATATGGGTTTAGTGGCACTTTAATGTCCAGCAGGCATTTTTTTTATACAGGGGGGGTAGAACCTGTAAGGTTTTTATTGCAGTATGTATCCCAATTGGGAGAATTCGCCTTCACTTCCTGACTCAATACTTCGGTGTCACTAGGACAGTGATGGAATATTTATCTGAAGGGGACAAAGACAGCAAAAAAAAGCACATATCTGGGAGTGGAGTTGAAATGGTCAGAATATCTTTGAAATTTTAACTGCTCTGGATGACTCCTTGTCCTGGGGACACTGCCACTCTCCCAGTTTTTTTTCCGGTGTCGCTGGGACAGAAAGTGATAAAAAATGAAAATCTTCACAGTGAGCACAAAGAAAGCAATAAAAGTTTTCTAGAGTTTCTGACTCCTACCCAACTCTGGGCTGGAGCTGTGCTTTAGGATAAACATTGGGTTGAGGGGAGATTGTCTGGCTTCCTTCATACAAATGTCATGGTGCAATATTGCTAATATGCCTATTGTAGGGTAACATGGGAGAGGCATTGGTTGCGGCACTGAATACTGCTAGAACCAACCAGCGAATTAAGGCACAATCATGTAATATGTAGTTTTTCTTTATTACTCTGTTGATTTTAATATTTCATGATAATATAATACAACTGCCTGGAGGCAAACTTGAAAGCAATCTTGCTTTAGAGTGCTGGGGTCATGGGTTCAATCCTTCATCAAGGACACTAGCTGCATGGAGTGTGTATTTGTATGAATTTCCAATAGTTTTCTTTCACAATTCCAAACTGGTCATTTAAATAAGCTTCCACCTAAACTGACCCTGCTGTGTGTACACATTTGTAATTTTGTTAGTTTTGTAAAATATCCATATTGTCCACAATACAAAAGAAACTCAATATGGCTGTATAATATGACTGCATTATTACAAGAAGCATCAGCAGGTGGTGTCTTATAGGTACACAGACCTCTCACACACTCTGTATTAAAAAAAAAAAAAGGAAAAAAAATAGCCAGTGACACCTTTTGTTAAGAATTCTGCAAGCTGCTGGAAAAAAAACAACACACATGCAATCCCTACGGGAATAATAAAGGGATGGTGAACCCGCGCAGTGGACATAAAGACTTAATTGGTAAAGTTTGGAACTGCTGCCTCCCAACAGGCAGTCACCCTAAAATGGGGACAGCTGAGATATATTAGAAATGATAGAAGGGTTTGGCGCTGTTCCTATTTAGTTTCCTACCTCCATATAGGTTACTAGATTAAAATAAATTCTTAGGTGCACCGTGCATATATCAAATATTAAATACAAATTAACAATATGAATTCCCAAGTATACCGTGCATGTGTCAATTAAATATTCTGTTGCAATATTGTGCAATCATAGGTGATACATAGACATAACTTAAATGCTTACATATGTAATATTGCTAGGGAGGGAAGAAAGGGGGGGGGGAAGGAGGAAAGGGGGGGGGGGGGGGGGAAGGGAGAAGGGAGTGAGATAGGAAGGTGGGGAGGGGTGTAGGAAATCTGTTCCTAAGGAAAATTACAATAACAAGATAAAGTGCAAATGTGCTGGTGCAATCCAAAAGGCAACAGTGACAAGATAAAAGTGCAAACGTGCTTCAAAATTCTTTAGTAAGTCTCTTGTGTCATATTCTTGTGCTGTGGTGATAATCCTTCACTTATAATATCTCTTTGCTCTGAAAGTGCAGCCACTCACCAGATCACTTCACCCCTGCGGGGGTAGTAGGCAGTTACAGTTTTATCGCCACTGTACAGCGATCGCTGGCGGGCTCAGGATCGTGGTATATCATATATAAAAAGAGAGGGAGTGCCCATAGCGTAAAATTGCTTTAAAAAAGTTTTATTACACAAAATGAAAGGGTACTCACACTTTTGCAGTAAAAATCAAGCGAAATGGTAAAAACGTCAAAACCGTCATTAATATCCTTCAGCGCTGGTACAGGAGGTGATGTTTGGGAAGCACAGATTAGGCCACGCCCTACGCGTTTCGTCGTTAGGACGTCTACGACGCTCCCGTAGACGTCCTAACGACGAAACGCGTAGGGCGTGGCCTAATCTGTGCTTCCCAAACATCACCTCCTGTACCAGCGCTGAAGGATATTAATGACGGTTTTGACGTTTTTACCATTTCGCTTGATTTTTACTGCAAAAGTGTGAGTACCCTTTCATTTTGTGTAATAAAACTTTTTTAAAGCAATTTTACGCTATGGGCACTCCCTCTCTTTTTATATATGATATACCACGATCCTGAGCCCGCCAGCGATCGCTGTACAGTGGCGATAAAACTGTAACTGCCTACTACCCCCGCAGGGGTGAAGTGATCTGGTGAGTGGCTGCACTTTCAGAGCAAAGAGATATTATAAGTGAAGGATTATCACCACAGCACAAGAATATGACACAAGAGACTTACTAAAGAATTTTGAAGCACGTTTGCACTTTTATCTTGTCACTGTTGCCTTTTGGATTGCACCAGCACATTTGCACTTTATCTTGTTATTGTAATTTTCCTTAGGAACAGATTTCCTACACCCCTCCCCACCTTCCTATCTCACTCCCTTCTCCCTTCCCCCCCCCCCCCTTTCCTCCTCCCCCCCCCCCCCTTTCTTCCCTCCCTAGCAATATTACATATGTAAGCATCTAAGTTATGTCTATGTATCACCTATGATTGCACAATATTGCAACAGAATATTTAATTGACACATGCACGGTATACTTGGGAATTCATATTGTTAATTTGTATTTAATATTTGATATATGCACGGTGCACCTAAGAATTTATTTTAATCTAGTAACCTATATGGAGGTAGGAAACTAAATAGGAACAGCGCCTACGGGAATAATATCTAGGATGACAAAGAGATGAAAGTAAGGAAAATTGTTTATCTATATCCAGTTCAAATCTAATCTAGTTTTAATTATGCCTTTGCGAGCTAGTGCTCAGCCTGAGAAAGGACCATAGTTAATACAATTAACACTGGGCCATTAGCCATCAAACAGCCCCCACCATGGATAGCAGTTTCATCTAACCTTAAGTGTTATCTGAAAAGTAATGGTCCTTTGACGGTCATGCTATTCTGTAAATAACCAGCTTAAGGTGCTGTTGCACATGAATAAATAACAAAGAAGATTTTTAAAAAGACAATTAATTCATTATGGAATAAGACCGCCATCTGCTGGTGACTCTGGAAAATGTATATGTACATGTATTTTGTGCCCACAAGGTGATGAACTCCTACCAATTTCATGTTCTAAGTAATGGGGATGAAAGCAATCAACTTCTGTAAATTTACTATACTGTTCCCTTATGTTTGTACAGAATCCTGAAATGGCAACTGTCTATCCTTTATTTCAATATTAATCAGCATGTATATGGAGGCCAAAACGGATAAACCTCTCCGCAGTCTAAATTCTGCTGCAGTATCAAAACAGATTTGTGTCTGATGAGGAGTGATAGGAGACACCTTGTGTCCTTACTCAGCCTGGCCTTCATATTTCTACTGTGGGGGAAAGCACAGAGTACTTTGATATTACTATTATTTCTGCGTTTATGTTTGAGAAGACTTTAATATTTTTGTCAGCGCTGTGTATAATACTGAATTATCATTTTTTAATTATATGTGTTGTTATATTGAAAAGCATTTTATTTAGCAAGTCAGTTGACATTGTGAAAAGACCTGCTTTAGCTTGCTGGCTGGTGTTCGTTGTGTAGGAAAACGCAGTTTACCCCCCCCCCCCACCTTTTTTTTGTTTTTTTAAACTTTATTGGAATGTAAAAAAAAACGTCATTCATCTTATGATAGCTTTCATTTTATGCTGTGTCTCAGGAAAAAGTGAGAAATGCAGGGGAAATGGAGGAGAGAATAGGACCTCAAACAGTAACTCCTTCAAATAAACTTTTAACATGGGTGTCTCCATTGCTCCTTCATCCTGGGAGAAGACACCCTAAGACAAGAAGTGCGTTACTAGCCAGATCACCAGGATCTGGCTAGAGGATATAGAAGCCTTAAAAAAGAAAGCTAATGCAGCCACCACATTTTAGGATTATATATACTTTTTTTTGGCTTTAATGCTGCTTTAACAGTGGCTAGTACAGTGTACAGTGAATCTGTTAGAGAAGGGAGGGGGAGAAAGTAGTGAGAAGCAGGGGAGTGCCCTCCCAGCTGAGGATATGGGTCTGTGCGTTTCGTCACGGGTCCGGGCTTAGAAATCCCTGCAGCTTTATCTTCAAGACTTATCCAGTCAGGAGGTACGTTTAGGAGCATTGTAATTGGTCGGCGCTGTCACATGGGCGGCGCCGACCAATCAGAACCCACATAGCCCGTCCTGTCAGTGGGGAAGAAGAGTGAAAGCCGAGAGGATTTCTAAGCCCCTGAAGTAGCTATACCAGGGCTCATAGCAGGATAACGCCACGCTCCAGGAGTGTAACTGGGGGGGGGGGGGGGCTAAAGGAGGGGGTCCTGTGTAAATTCACCTTACAGATTTTTCTGTAAAGGTGAACTTACACTTTAAGTTTTAACCACTTCTCCAATCTCATTGAGTGGCCCCGTGTCTAATGCCGCGTACACACAAGCGGACTTTCCGGCAGAAAAGGTCCAACGGAACGAATCCGACAAACATTCCGATCATGTGTGGGGTTCATCGGACCTTTTCTGTCGAAAAATTTGACAGACCTTAGAAACAGAACATGTTTCAAATCTTTCTGACGGACTTGATCCCTATAGAAAAAAACGTGTCTGTATGCTAGTCCGACGGACCGAAAACCCACGCTAGGGCAGCTATTGGCTACTAGCTATTGAACTTCTTCTAGTCCAGTCGTACGTCATCACGTTCGAAACGATCAGACTTTGGTGGGATCGTGTGTAGGCAAGTCTGTTTCGTCGGGACTCCAGTTCAGTCCGACGAGAAGTCTGCTCATGTGTACGTGGCATTACACTACCTGAGACTGAATCATTTCTTACCTATGCTGCACCATTGGGGTATTTCTATATTGTCATTATATCTCATCTCAAGCGTCTCTTCTCCAGGGAGAATAAGTTTAGTGCTTGTAGTCGCTCCTTGTAATTGATGTCTTCCAGTCCCCTTATTAAATTTTGTTGCCCTTCTCTGGACTCCCTCCGATTCCAGCACATCCCTTCTGAGGACTGGTGACCAGAGCTGGATGGAGTTCTCCAGATGTAGCCAAACCACAGTTTTATAAAGTGTCAGGATTATAGTTTATCTCTGGAGTAAATTCCCTTTTTAATGCATGCTAATATTTTGCTGGCTTTGCTTGCTGCAGCTACCAGGACCCCCAGATCTTTCTCCATCCTGGATTCCCCGAGAGGTTCTCCCCTAGTGAATAGTATGTGTTTATATTTTTAACCCCCAAGTGCATTACTTTACATTTTTCAATATTAAACCTCATTTGCCATATAGATGCCCACCCCAGAAGGTCTTCTTGTAAAGTTTCTATAACCCAATGTGAAGTTATTGCCCTTCTCATTTTTATATCGTCATCGAACATTGAGATTGAGCTATTTATCCCATTCTCTATATCACTTATAAATAAACAGAATTGGTCCCAGAACAGAGCCTTGGGGTACCCTAATTACCACTCCAGACCATTCTGAGTCCACATTATTTAATGAGATGCACCAAAATTTCGGCAGCCAAAAATGGTGTTATCTGCATTTTACTGATAATGGCACAGAAAACGCACGCAATTTTACGGTGCTTATGGTGTGTTTTTTTTTTAATAAGTCACGTGAATGAAAACGTGACATGGATGCGTTGATTCGTTCTTGTTGCGTTTTAAATGCATTTCAACGGAGAGGTGCGTTTTTTGGTATTTTTTTTTAACTGACCAAAAATGCAGCAAGCAAGATATTTAAAACCACAAAGGAAGTGCAACAGACCAATGTGAAGACATACATAGAATTTAAACGGATACATTTTTCTTGAGGTTTTTTTGCACGAAAGGTGCCAATAATGGGTGACAATAAATTCATATTGATTTAAAATCATGATATGAACCAAAAAGCCGAATATAATACAATTATATATATATATATTTTTTTTTTTATTAAACTGTAATATTCGGTTTTCGGCCAATGCATTCTGCATTTTCGGTACCAAAATTTCCATTCGGTGCACCTCTAGTTATTTATCCCTACCATTTGTATACACCCCTGTAACCAGTTTTCTATCCAAGAACAAACCCAATGGTCTATACCTACAGACCTCAGTTTGTAGATTAAGAGTTTGTGAGGAACTGCATCAAATGCTTTTCCAAAATCCAGATACACCACACCCACAATGACGGCTCCCTTCTTCATAGAATGTTAACAGATTGGTTTGGCAAGAACGACCCTTTGTGAATCCATACGGATTACTAATGATACCGTTTTCATCAGAAAATTCTTGGATATGGTCCCTTATCCCCCTCAAATAGTTTACATGCCATCAATGCTTACAGAACTGTAGTTTCCAGGAAAATGTCTGCCCTTTTTTGAATACTAGTACCATGTGGGCTTTTCGCCAATCATCTGGTACCATACCTGTATGCTGTCCATAAAGAATTGGAATAATGGTCTGGCTATAACCTGAGGACAAGGGTGTAAGCCATAATGTCCTGGTGATTTGCGCTGGTGATCTAGCCTTTTCTGGACTCTGGTTTCTGTTAGCCACAAGAGTACATCCTGAGATGTGTTACTAACAATACAGTCATGGTTGTTCTACCCCTCTTTTTCCTTTGTAAAAACTCAGGAGAAGAAACCATTTCGTACAGTTGCCTTCTACTTGTCATTTGTAACCAGCTTCCCTTTATCAATCTTTATGGGGCCAATATGTTCTGACCTTGCTTTTTTTACTGTTATTTGAAACATTTCTTCAGATTTTGTTTTTTTGTTCTCCTCCACTATGTGTCTCTCATATTCTTTTTTTAGCTGTCCCAATTCTGTTCAACTTCTTATTGCATTCCTTGTAGTGTTAAAATGCTGACAATGACTCCTCAGCTTTATACTTTTTAAAGGCTATTTCTTTTTTCCTAATATTTTTTTTTACGTTCTGGTTTACCCACCCAGGTTTATTTATTACCAATTGGAATGCACTCTGTGATACCTTTATTTAATAAGTTCCTAAAGCACTACCATTTTTCCCCTCAGTGTTCCATGTTTCTAGGATTTGGTCCCATTTAACCACATCAATACTGGGCACTTTCACCCCCTTCCTTCCCAGACCAATTTTCAGCTTTCAGCACTCTCGCACTTTCAATGACAATTGCGCGGTCATGCTACGCTGTACCCAAATAAAATTTTTATCATTTTGTGCGCAAAATAGAGCTTTCTTTTGGTGGTATTCATTCACAACTCCGTTTTTTTATTTGCTGTGATATAAGCGAAAAAAGAGCGGAAATGTGGAAAAGAAAAAACACAATATTTTCTTCTTTCTATTCTAAAAGAAATCCAATAAAATCAAATTTTGTCACAAATTTAAGCCAAAATGTATTCTGCTACATGTCTTTGGTAAAAAAAAAATCCCGTTAAGTGTATAATTGGTTCGAGTGATCACGGACATATGTACAGCGATAATCACTGGGACATGTGATTTTACTGTTAAATCTGTGGGGGACAGGTGTTTTTACTATGTGGGAACGTGTGGGTGTACATGTGTGTTTTACAATGTGTACATGTGCGTTTTACACAGGTAATCAGTGTGCGATCCGCTCTCCTCACCGACAACTTCTGTGTGCGGAGAGGAGAGCCGATTGCCTAGCAACCGGCTCTCTGTTTACATCACATGACGGCTGTGATTGGACACGGTCGTCATGTGATCAGGAGTGCCAATCACAGAGCCCTTCTGCTGATCGGAGATGCACCGTGTCCGGGTGACACGAGCAAATCGGGATCGCCCTGCTGCGCGGGCACATGCACGTGATACGCCTCCTTCTGAGGGATGTTCCTGAACGTCCACTCAGAAGGAGAGAGCGCCCACCCGGCCGTTTATGTGCAGTGGCAGGGTGGGAAGTGGTTAATATCTTGTCTTAATATTAAGCTTACCTGTTGGTACAATGAATATCTCCTAAACGTGCACAGTTTAGGAGATATTCACAAATTCTGCAGTTGGAGACATCACCAGCTCAGGTGCACTGCACTCTAGATTGAGGGCACACTGACTGCGCCGCGATCACGACTCACGCGCGGGACTGACATCATGATGGCTTAGCTATTCAAATCTCGGACGCCCACAAACCCAAAAGGAAGACCAGGTGAAGATGGAAGTCCAGGCAGCAGTGACAGCATGCTGCTGAAGGGATCCATTTCATAGCCAAGTCTGTCATGCGGTGCATACCAGCACATTATGCTATCACCTTGCAGGTTGGCAGGTACTTTTCTTAAACAAAACAAGCCCCTTTATTAAAGAAAATCATTATGTAGAATCTACTGTATGTATATATTGCTGCCTACACATACGTTATGCTCCATATTTGGACATCAGTGCCTGATGTACATTGAATAGGCCTGTTTGTTACTTTATATTGTTGATTTTTCTTTTTGTGTGTTTTTTTTTAATGTTGTACCATTTCCTTGTGCTATCACACAATCTGTACTGTTATTTGGAGAGAAATTGTATTTACATTTTGATAATAAATTTAGGATAGATCATATTTGGTGTTTTTATTGTTATTAATGTAAATGTAAGTAGTCTAAGATTTGTAACATACTGTACATATCTAACATCTACTAACCAATTATTTGTATCTCCTTATATATTGTGTATTTTGTTTAAACTAGATATACAACTATTTGTTAAAAAAATAAGAAAAAACGTCATCAATTCCTGAACAAGGAGTAACAATGGAGCAATACTGAAACTTTAGGTTGCCATTTTAATTAGACCCTACTCTACACACTGACTTGCTAGCAGCTAACCGTCTTGGACTCTCCATCTGACACTAATCACTGTTGCTCTACCTGTGTGTTAGTGCCCTAAGCATACAGTGAGGAAAAAAGTATTGTATCCCCTGCTGATTTTGTACGTTTGCCCACTGATAAAAATGATCAGTCTATAATTTTAATGGTAAGTATGGTAGGTATGTTTTAGCAGTGAGAAACAGAACAAAAATATCTAGAAAAGCGCATTTCAAAAAAGTTATAAATTGATTTGCATTTTAATGAGTGAAATAAGTATCTGACCCCTTGGCAAAACATGACTTAGTACTCGGTGGCAAAACCCTTGTGGCAATCACAGAGGTCAGACATTTCTTGTAGTTGGCCACCAGGTGTGCACACATCTCAGAAGGCATTTTGTCCCACTCCTCTTTGCACATGCTCTCCAAGTTAAGGTTTGGAGGACGACGTTTGGCAACTCGTACCCTCAGCTCCCTCCACATATTTTCTATGGGATTAAGGTCTGGAGACTGGCTAAGCCACTCCAGGACCTTAAAGTGTTCATTAATAAAAAACAAATATGGATCCTGTTCTCTTAAAGCATGTTTTACAGTACAGTGCTTCTGCTGTGTAATTTGGCCTCATGTATCACCTAAAAAACATGGCTGATCCTGCCATATATTATGGCTGCTAAACCCTGACACCGTGATCAGTTTACGTGTCTCCGTCATGCACAGCTCTGCTCTCCTGTGTCCTCCTCCCCCCTCCCCGCCTGTCAGCTCTGTCCACTCCACAATCCTACCCTCCTGGTGCAATCAAATCCATAATATAAGCATGCCATCCCCTCTGTTTTATAACGCTGTGTTCCCCCATAATCGAATAAAAAGATGCCGACTATACAGTATATCAGAGCATCTCCTGACAGTCATGCGACTCCTCGGACCTCTCTCCTCCCCTCCTGACGTCAGCCGCAGTGTCCGCCCCGCCCACTATAGCGGTCAGCTGGGCAGAGGAGAGAGCAGAGGAGTCACATAGGAGCACTGGGAGCTGCTCTGACATACGGCATAATGGGCATTTTTTTTATATACAGCCCAGGGGCACATAGCATTATATAACAGAGGATGGAATGATCATAATATAGTGGGTTAACAACTACTTTAACCACTTAACCGCGATATAGCCAAATGATGGCTACTTAACTCTGGGAGGACGTACTATGACGTCCTCCCAGAATTGCACTCCTGCGCGCACCCGGGAATATCCATGACCGCCGGGCCCAATGACGGCGTCATCACTTGTAAACATAACCGGAGCTTGTCCGGTTCGGCTCCTCCTCTCTCCTTTCGCCGATCGGTACAGTATGTGAGGAGAGGGGAAGAGCCGGGTACAGCAGCGATGTGGGTCTGGATCTGAAGTTCCAACAGCGCTGATCTGTGCCCAGCCATGGATCATTCAACCATCAATGCTCCACTCATGTCTCATCCATGCTCCATCCTTGTATCCATCCATCCATTTTTCATGCGTGCTCCATGTCTCATCCATCCATCCATTTTTCATGCGTGCTTCATCCATGTCTCATCCATCCATCCTCCATACATGCTCCATCCATGTCTCATTCATCCATCCATGCTCCAACCATGTCTCATCCATCCATGCTCCATGTGTCCTCCATCCATGGCTCATCCGTCCATCCATGCTCCATGGCACATGCATCCTCCATGTGTGCTCCATGCATGCTGCATGCGCGCGCTATCCATCCATCCCCATTGATCCATGGCTCACCCATCTATCCAGTCTCCATTCAAGGCTCATCCCTCCATCCATGCTCATCCATCTCCATCCATGGCTCATTCATGATCATCCGTGCCTAATCAGTGATCATCCCTGCCACATCAGTGGTCATCCGTGCCACACAAAAGTGTAATAGGTAGTCAAATTAGATTCGAAATATATGTCCCTGATGGTGCTCCCTGCATGTTGGGCCTCTCTGTGTGGCCAGGCTGTGGAAAAGTCTCACACGTGGTATCCCCATACTCAGGAGTAGCAGAATGTATTTTGGGGTGTCATTTTTGCTATGTACATGCTATGTGTTAGAAATATCTTATAAATGGACAACTTTGTGTAAAAAAAAAAAAAATACGTTTTGTACCGTCCTGGCTTGTTAGGGCTGATAGGTCAGGGCATGATAGGCCGTCAGTACATCAGGTGTGATCAATTTTCAATGACTAGCACCATAGCTTGTAGACTCTAACTTTCACACAGACCAAATAATTTACACAGATTTGGGTTATATTTACCAAAGATATGTAGCAGTATACATTTTGGGCAATGTTTAAGAAGAAAAATTACTAATGTGCTAAATTTTATAACGGAAACGAAGAAAAATGCATCTTTTTTAACCAAATTTTCAGTCTTTTTTCATTTATAACGCAAAAAATAAAAAACCCAGAGGTGATCAAATACCACCAAAAGAAAGCTCTATTTGTGTGAAAAAAAAGGACAAAAATTTTATATGGGTACAGTGTTGCATGACTGATAAATTGTTATTCAAAATGTGACCACTGAAAGCTGAAAATTGGTCTGGTTAGGAAAGGGGTTCAAGTGCCCAGTGGGCATGTGGTTAATGTGCTTCTTCTTGAGGCACTCCTTTGTTGCCTTGGGCGTGTGTTTTGGGTCATTGTCATGCTAAAATACCCATCCACGACCCTTTTTCAATGCCCTGGCTGGGAGAGGAAGGTTCTCACCCAAGATTTGATGGTACATGACGCCGTCCATCTTCTCTTTGATACGGTGAAGTTGTCATGTCCCCTTAGCAGAAAATCACTCCCAAAGCATAATGTTTCCACCTCCATGTTTGACGTTGGGGATGGTGGTCTAGGGGTCATAGGCAACATTCCTGATCCAAAACACGGCGAGTTGTTGATGGCAAAGCGCTCAATTTTGGTCTCATCTGACAACACTTTCACTCAGTTGTCCTCTGAATAATAAAAATCATTCATTAGCAAACTTCAGACGAGCCAGTACATGTGGTTTCTTGAGCAGGGGGGCCTTGCAGGCGCTGCAGGATTTCAGTCACTTACGGTATAGTGTGTTACCAATTGTTTTCTTGGCGACTATGGTCCCAGCTGCCTTAAGATCATTGAGAAGATTCTTCCGTGCAGTTCTGGGCTGATTCCTCACCGTTCTCATGATCATTGAAACGTCATGAGGTGAGACCTTGCATGGAGGCCAAGGGAGATCAACAGTTATTTTGTGTTCCTTGCATATGAGAATAATCACACCAACTGTTGTCACCCTCTCACCAAGCTGCTAGGCGTTGGTCTTGTAGCCCAATCCAGCCTTGTGTAGCTCTACAATCTTGTCCCTGACATCCTTGGACAGCTCTTTGGTCTTGGCCATGGTGGAGAGATTGGGATCTGATTGATTCAGATTCACAAGCTGAGATTAGGAGCACTCCCTTTAAGGCATGATTCACACCTATGCAGGTTGAAGTTTGCATATTTCAATACATGCTTTTCATCCATTGAAGTCCCTGGCCCTCTCTACAAAATGCACAGATGTGAACTACATCCATAGGAAACCATGTTAAACGAACCACATGCGCGATCACTTTTTAAACGTCTGTATACAGAATCTTTTTCACTTGCAAGCAATCTTCTGTTTTATCTTGATTTTAGGCTAGAGACTCGTTGGAGTTCATAAATAGCACTGTAACTTGTTTTACTCCATTAAACCCTTTGAAGAGACAATATTGCACTATCTGGAGTATTATTTTTTTTTTTTGCATGATTTGCACTTTTACTGAACACTTGGGATACTTGCCGTGACTGACCATCTGAGACACAGAGGTTCCTGATAAGAGACACCATGGAGGATCTGGGAAGCCCAGGTGATCTGGAGTTCCATGGTGGGGATCTGTGATCCAATTCTCCAATTCGCGTTTTTTGACCTCCCTGAGTAAGGGGGGGGGGGGGGGGGTCGCTGGTGATCCGGTAAGCCTTCCATCTTACTAGAGGTGACAGGTCTCACGAGGTCAAGCATTTGTATCAAGTCACATCATTTATATGAAGATTGTTCAGTCACTTTTATGGACTTTTTAAATCTTTTCACCGTATCATTGCACCTTATTTTAGAATTTTTTTTATATGGATATCTGATCTTGTTCATATAGTGATTGCTATATGCTAATCTATTAATTGGCACATGGTTTATATAGTGATTGATATATGTTAATTTTATATATACCACTTTAACACTTTTTTTGCACATTTTCACTTTATAGATATTGCAAATACTCATACACAATTTGTGGCACAAGCACTGCACTTTACTTTTTTCTTATGTTAATTGAACCATAGTGTGTTTCTGCAAAACTGAAAACACACTAAAAATGCATAGGTGTGAACCAGGCCTCAGAGGGTGCTCCTAATCTCAGCTCATTACCTATATAGAAGACACCTGGGAGCCAGAAATCTTGCCGATTGATAGGGGATCAAATACTTATTTCACTCATTAAAATGCAAATCAATTTATAACTTTTTGGAAATGTGTTTATCTGGGTATTTTTGTTGTTATTCTGTCTCTTACTGTTAAAATAAACTTACCAGTAAAATTATAGACCAATCATTTGTCAGTGGGCAAACGTACAAATTCAGCAGGGAATCAAATACTTTTTTCCATCACTGTAAGTAGTCCATGAACTCAGATACCTACAGTAAGTTGTGTATGTAGGCACACCAACCAGTTTTGTTTCCTTTTACATCTTAAAGTGGAATTAAGCCCTCCTATCCTTTAGAACCAATTAAACTGCCATCTTAGCCTCAGGTCTGCAGTTGCCATGGTACTGCACATGAAATCAGCTATGACAGCATCTATTTGATGGCTTGACAGTTTAGTTGAGAGCGCAAGCAACTGGGACAGTTATTCACTGCATGCCTTCAATGTAACAGTTTTGGAAAACCGTTAAATTAATGGGTTGAATTCCTCATTAATATTCCCTTGTTTTTTCACACTGATGTGTGGTACAGCATGGATGACTCTCTGCTATGTTACCAGTACAGCAGATCAAAAACCGGGCTACAGGTACGTTGCGACATGAGGACTTCCAATACATCAACATATATGGAAAGGGGGGACTGGCATTGTAGAACCAGTATTCCAACTGACATACACATGACCTAGTATCCAAACTCATTTCCTTGGTCTACTCCCAAATCAAGAGACTGCCCTTTCCATCCACACATACTTATATTGCCAGATGGGAGGATTGCCTAAAAATGATACAAAAAAAAAAAAAAAACACTAAGCATGGTCCACTATCCCATCCTACTCCAATAATGTTACTTCATTGGACTCCGCTTACAAGGCACTTACCAGATATCTGGTACCTCCAAGATTGTCCCATGTTTCCCGAACATTCAGGCCTATGTTTCAGAGGATGCCAGGCTCCTGGTGATGTCCTCCATATATGACGGAGCTGCCCAACGTTAAACTGCTTATGGTCTTAAGTTTTTCCCTACTTCATATGTTTTTGGGGATCCGCCTTTCTAGAGACCCCTGGCTAGCATTATTGCATTTCAAACCTCCTGGTATTACTAAGACAGTTCAAATGTATTTAGTTTGTCCTTTTAGCTTCTAAAATGACCATAGCCAGACATGGAAAAAACAATTCACCCACTGCTCTAAAGTTGAATCCCAAATGGATAGTATATTTGTGAATGGACAGTTATACAGCATCTTCGCTAATAACCAAGCCAAATTTTGCAAAATCTGGGACCCCTGGATCGCATACCGACATCCAAATCTAGCTGTCTAATCCGGGCCCTTGTTATTCCAGTCATCAATAATATACAATACTCCCCACATCGTGCCACCCCACCCCTCCCTACATCTCCTTTCTTTTTCATATCTTCCCTCTCCTCCCCCTCACCATCTTTCCACTCCATCTCATCTTGCTTTTTTTTCCCCTCTTCTTTTTTGTTTATTTCTCCTAGCCATTTCTAACTTCATCTGCTAGTCACAAATATGCCTTAACTTTGACTGGTCCTCCCTGTTGAGTGCCAGATAGATGCCTTTCTCTGATTCTATGTTTGAAAATGTTTTGAATGATGACAGGACACTGTTAAGGATGGATATTCTATCGTTTACTGTACTCAGGCGCTATGAACTGACACATCTGTCTAATGTACTGTCCTTAAACCTTGAAAAATTCAATAAACACATTGAAACATAACGTCACCTGAAATTGCATAAAAGTTTCCAAGTACCAGTCCTGCCTGTCAAGGTGAAATGAAAAACACTGCAGATATAGCTAGCTATACAGTGTATAGCCCGACATAATGGAGATTCAGGTAGGAATCCTCAGCAGTTCCTAGATGACAGCCTAAGAGCTATTTGCATTGAAAATGTGACATCTATAAAAGTCAAGTAAAAGATGATTTTCATTATATCTTCTATGTGCTCCCTTGTCACTCTCAGTATTCTACTGATACTCCAAGTCAGATAAAAATCACACCTGTGTCAGTTTTATTCAACTTCCACATTGGATAAATAAAGCTGGCAGACAAATTTCCTCCTCCAGCGTCAATGTGATTGCTTCCTACCTTGCATCATAGTCATTTCGGATGAGTAGGAGATGCTGCAGGATAGAGAGGAACAGCTGTTCTGCGGAGGAGTCTTTCACTGTGTTCATAAGAATCTGGAAGACTTCTTGAATATCGGTAAAACCAATGTTAAGGGAAAAAGCAAGCCAAGTAATAGATTCCATTTGTTATCTCAGCATTCATCAAAAAAAACTGTCTGGGGGGGAAACATAGAACACCATTTTTGAATTCTCATTCTGAAAATACTAGTGGTCTAGCTGCGATACTCCTCTTCTTGCTTCAATACTTTGCGTCACTAGCCCCTAACAAGTACTGTATACAGATGATGCCTTTTGACTTTTCTAATATACAGACTTGTTCCAGGTAAGCAACTCCAGTACTGAAGCAGACAGTCAGGAAAGCTAGCATTTCTAGAAGGGGTTCAGCCACAGCAGGTTCAATATTTTTGTTCAAAAACTTTAATTGCAAGAACAAAACTAAAACCATCATCCCATAAGGGTTACTAATCTGTCAGAGCACTAGTTTCCCATCTGCTCTGGCACTGAACAGATGAGGGCGTCGACAGCTGTGCTTGAAAATGGCTGAACTGGGCACCAATTATGTCTACTGGCACATTTATTCAAGGGAATTGTTACCATTCATTTTGTGATGTGAACTGTAAAGTAACAGATGGATTGCTTGTTGGGGATAGACCCATTAAACACTCAACATATCAAGCCACCATGCATGCAGACTGTTCATTCAAGTGAACACCTAACCAATGATGAATGAGAAAGAAAGAGGTGCAGGTACACTATATGGTCAAAGGTTAGTGGACATTCCTCCAAACTACTGAGTTCAGGTGTTTCCAGTGAATGGCGCTGTTATTGCTACAGTATACAAAGACATTTTAGACAAATGTGCAATTCCAACCTTGTGGCAACAGTTTGGGAAAGGCCCTCCTTTGTTCCAGCATGACTGTGCCCCTATGTACGAGTTCAGCTTTATACATATGGCTTGACAAGTGTGGTGCGGAGGAATTTGAGTGGCTGAACAGACCTCTAATCTAAAAACCCACTGCACAATTTGGGGGTGAATTGGAATGTCGACAAGGAGCCAGAACTTCAAATACAAATACCTGACCTCACAATCTTTTTTGTTTGTTTGTTAGGTCAAAATGCAACACACTCTTAAATCTTATGAAAATCTTTCCCAGAATGGTGAAGACAAAATGGATTCAACTCCATATTACTATCCATGATTTTGGAGAGCGGTTTCCAAAAATGATATACAAGTGTGATGGTAAGAATGGTCAAAATTTTGGTATTCGTGTTGAAAGTAGAACTATAGGCAACCCTTTTATTATTTCATTTTGGATAGAGTAATGGTGGGTTATAACCTCTGTCAATTTTTTTTCTTGATATCTGTGTCCCATTGCAGAGATTTTCCTTCACTTCCTGTCCCATAGCCAAAACAGGAAGTAACATCAAATCCCTGCAAATTAAGGGAATTCCTTGGGGAGTCACAGGCCACCAGAACTAGTGTCCCTATTGGAAGATCTCCCCACTATTGCTTTTCTGGGGACAACCCAAAATGTGTGACTTTCTTTTGCTTTCAACGATAATGGTAAACAGGGCAAATTGAGAGGGTAAATTTCTTTAAAGGCAAGGTTTCTTTTTTTTCTTTTTTAAATAACAAACATGTTATACTTACCTGCTCTGAGCAGCCGTTTGGTACAGAGCAGCCTAAATCCTCCCTCTTCTCTGGTCCACTACCGACGGTCTTGGCCCCTCCCTCCTGCCAGGTGCCCCCAGAGTAAATGACTTGCTGTGGGGGCACCAGAGCATGCTCGCTCCCAAGCTGCTGCTCTGCATGTCCATTCACACACAGAGCAGCTGCTTGGTCCTACCCCCGCTCTCTTCTCATGTGCTCACTGACTGACAGCAGCGGGAACCAATGGAGGGAGAGTCCCAAGAGAGCGGAGGATCTCGTGCACATCGCTGAATCGCAATGGGGGTCAGATAAGTATTAGGGGGCTGCTGCACACAGAAGCTTTTTTTACCTTTTCTGCATAGAATGCAAAAAAAAAACCTTGAGCATTTAGAATCTCTTTAGACTGGGGCACAGACAGCAATACAAACTGAAACGTGTTCTAGTCCCTCTTCACTATCCAAAACTAAAAAAAAATGTTTTGCCTTTAGTTATAATTTGAAGTCACCTACACATACTTTCTTTCTACAACTGCATAAAGGACAAATCTAGATGTGTAACATACAGTAATCTATGAACCAGAAAATGTTATCTAGGTATGTACTGCCACTCTGTGGTAAATGGTGCAAGCTGAACTGTGAAAGACACTAGACCTTAGATCTTACCTAAATGGCTCCCCATTAGTTAATACCCCTATAATCAACGTATTGTAAATGTTATAGTTCTGTTTTAACATTATTAAAACACAGATCCAATGAGTGTGCCATAGCGAATATACTACAGTATTTCTTCCACTTGATCCAACTGTGTTGGATAAATTTAAAATACTTGTTTTACATTAGCGATTTTGTGTGATGATAAAGCTGTCTATATATGCTTGATTTAATAAAGACCTGAATGAACATCATTTGTTCATGCTTATTTAGTATTTTCTTTGCCAATCTGTTCTGTTGTATTTGTGCGCTCGTTGTTTCTTCTAAATAAATATATATATTTTTTTTTTAATGGTGCAAGTTATGCAAAAGCAAAGTCTGAAAAAGTTCTGTGTTTCATGCACATATCCAGTTATCTAAAGTTGCAAATTAAACGATATATTTACCCCAAAATATTTCTGAAGAGTCTGGAAGGCTGAATCAGCCCATGGCTTGTTACATGTTTTGAATAATCCACAGTAAAGTCCTCCTACCATATTTCCTATGCAATTCCTGTCCACCTGGGAGCTCTGAGCATTCTGCAAGATTGTTGGCTACTTTAGCATCTTTGGCTGGATTCTCCATAATGTAAAAATAGATCAATATGTGAAGCAGTACGACCTCTTAATGGCTTCAGCAGGTGTGCAGACCCAGAATGCAAGCCGGGACATCTGACCGATAAAAGCATTGCGTTGATTGATCTTTAGATAAACTAATACTGGGAAAATATGGAACAAGGACTTTTTTCACACCAAAATCTCCAACTGACATTGTACTAGCCTGAATCCCCAGTGATCAACTCATCAGGAGAACATTCACATAATAAAAGGCATGCCAGTGGTCAGAAAGGATGAAAAAAAGAACTCTGTATCACTGAATTATAGGAGTCAAAAGATTACTATACTATGCAACAGCACTCAGTGGTAAAGGTCTTAAAAGGATAAGTTCATATTGGTATGCACCAGCCCTGCAGCTGTGCATAGTAGCCAATCCGCTTCTAACGTCTGTCCGTCTTGTTCAATTAAGCTTTGACAAAAAAACCTGGAAGCGGATTGGTTTTATGCTTGCACTCTGCAGTTTTAATAAATCAACCCAGAAATTTCTGTGAATGTGAAAACTACAAGTGTCAGCTTGTAGTTCTCAATGAATTACCAGTGCACTGTTGAATGCTCTAGTAGTTCATTGAGCCTTCCTGTCAGAATGTAACTGCCTGCGCGTATCGGAGGTATGGGCAGACAGCTACACAGATCTGCCAATTGTGGGTGCAATGCTTTACAGGCTCATAAAAAAAAATAAATAAATAAATAAATGCATATTTTTTATACCTGCAAAAAAATGTACATTATATTTTTGTAAAGGTCAACTTATACTTTAAAAGATGAAAAAAAAATCACCTAAACAAAGTCTCTCGTTAACATTCCCAAAAGACCCCTGTCCCTGGTGGAGATATAACCTTCCCTTATCGTTGACTGGAGGATTGTATCACTGTTCTCTTTAGTTTTTAAAACGGCATCCTAAGCTTTTGAATGTATGGCAAAAGGATATTCCATCTCCACTTTAATGTCATCTAAACGCCCACGCAAGTCGTCAGCATCATATTCAGAGTGCTCCATGAATACACCAAGCTGTAACTTCAGTTCATCATTCTCTATAGTTTCCAGTTCCTTAACAAAATATAAATAAAAAAATGCGTGATTAGTAGTCAGATAAAGCTTTCGCACATCACATTTCCACAAGAAACATAAAACTCACAAATATTTGTTAGATTTTATATTCAATGACATTCAGGACAATACAAAGCCAACAAGGGTAACATGTTCAATGGGTTCTATCAGTTCATGATCACAGCAGGAAGGGCAACAGTAGAGCCCCACTCACACTGGTGGCTGTTTAGCATGTAGATATGGGAGACCCAGCAGGGGTTCCCGGTGATGAACTGTGGAAGGAAGCACCACTGAAAGCAATGGGAAGCGGACAGCTCTATAGGATTATAATGGAAAATATCATCCAAATATAAAATTTAGATTATATTTGCACTGCACAAGACAACAAACCGAGTTCTTCTATAAAACTAGCACCTGTTGCCAGTAGAAGGTAAACATCTCAGAAACCCAACAAATTCAAACCTGGCATACACAATAGTTTTGAAGAAACTGTTTAAAAAACCTATCAGAATTTTTTTTCGCTTCCTGTCTTAGAGATGCAAGAAGCACAAGGAAATCTCAAAATGAGAGGAATTGGAGTCTTAGTCACTAGAGCACTAGTCCGCATCTGCATTAGGGACTCAGACCACACTTGGCGTTATTCAAAACTAAAAATAATAATGTTTTGCCTTTACATACACTAAAGTCAAGTAAAACCCCACATTAAAGTTACCAGTAGATCCAGAGATATAGGCAGCTAAAAACTGTATGCAAATCCCAAATTTTCCTATACTGAAAAGGTCAACCTAATGGTTAGTGAGGCCAATAATCACAGGGGGTCAAGGTCAACAATTGCTGCAAATGTGTAAAACTTCAGCTGCTTTTAGCTCCACACCAACCGACAATTTTGATATGTGGGTGTCACTGAGGGTATTTCTTCCTCATTCACTTGATCGTTTTGAATTGACCAAGCTTATGTCATGATTAGATTATGTTGGACTTCAGCTGTGCAGAGGATTGTGTGAAGAGAACAAGGATAGATTTCAGTTACTAGCTGCATTTTAAAACATTCAATATACATTACTGAACTAAATTATGTGATTTCATATTTGCATGCAGTGTCACTTGAACTGTGGCCACTCTATACAGAAGCATGAACCAGAATTATAAAGCAGGAACCAAGAGCTAAAAGTACTGAAGTTTGCCTAAAGAAGCAAGGTGGTTAGTAGACCTGTTTTCAATATACACAAGACACATGTAAACAATCTGTAAAAAATGTACCATTACTATTTAAAATGCCATATCCAATATACTAAGAAAACCATGAAAGCATTTTCATACCTTTAACAAGTTACTGAGTCCTGAACGCATCAATTCACTGCGTATGTGGACACGAAAATCCAGCTCATCACCTTGGATGATCATGGCGTTGATTAGCAGCATACAGCTCACCTAGGGAATAAAACAAAAGGGCATCTGATGGATGGATTTTTATTTTTTTTTAATCCCTTAAATTTTTTTTTCTTACTTGTAACCACTTTTTAAGTCTATAGGATAAATACATGTTTTAAGAAATGTGAGGTTTTGATTGCACAGCATGCAGGAACAACTAACTAATAAAATCCAGAGGTAAGCGGAACTTGCCTTTGAAGGAACACTCAAATTTTTAGTTTAACCAAAACAACAAGGAAGAGAGAAACTTTAAAAAATCAAAAACAATCCTAATACTATGTAAAAAGGGTACAACTACACCCTTAAAGTTAAACAAAAAACAAAACCTCTCCAAAGAAGAAAAGCAATATTTGAGCAAAATAAAGCCTGTTTCCAGCCCTCATTTACATGCAAGCCTTTTTCTGCTCATTTCCCTACACCTGACCACACCCAACAGTATATGGGTCTTTTTGAGCATATTCAGATGTGTTGGGCCCCACAGACCGCCTGTAAATGTGCATTTTATACCTGAAGAACTCCTGTTATCCTAAAGAACTGCTATCCTCCCCTTGCCCAGCCCAGGAAACAAACGCTGAAGCTTGAGAGACATGCAAAAATGCCTGTAATAACCCTGTAAAGTGCCTGTGTAATTGCAGGTTTAGATGGGAGCAGCAACCCTTGCCATGGTCATTGGCTGGAAATAGGGAATGTTTCCTCATTGCTACCCCTGTCTTTTACAATTTGAGACCACTATAAAAAAATATAAGCAGCTAAATTAGACTGTCAATAGAAGGCTCAACGATTTGCAGACATGACAAACTTTCAGGTGATGCAGCCAGAGGAGATAAATGACACACAGGTAGCTGCTAACCTGGGATGAGAACACCTGCACTCATGACAAAGTAATTAACCCGATAGAAGCTTCTCAATCAGTCCTCAATCAGTCTTCCCCCACTGATGATGATGAAATCTATGCGGTCTTCTCACATTGATAGGCTGCTCTGCCTGCCTTTGGAGACAGACTGTGCGTGACAACTAAATAAACCTTACTTCATAAAGATCTCAGTTTCTGGTACAGTCAGCAGAGCAAATTAAGGTTTGCAGTGGGGATGAGAAAAACAACGTGTGTGTAAACACCATGTTACATTTATTATTTAATGCAACAAATGTTTCCTTTTGCATGTGGGCAAGACATGTAAATCTATAGTTTGGTGGTGGGGGGGGGGGGGGGGGGTTGGCTTTATGGGACAGATGGAGCTGATCTACTGAAAGAACAACCTGGACAACTTTAGGGCCTCTGCTATGAGCTCCCAGTGGCCCTTTAAGTAGGTCATAAAGCTGGGAGGCAGAAGTAGTATCCCGATCATGTGACTACTGTGATTGGACTCACATTATCAGGATCCTGTCTCACAGACCTCTGATCACAGAGACAGACTGTCAGTCACAGCTTGGTCAGTGTGCATGGAACGCGCAGTGAGCACATTCTCAACACACAACCTCAGATCCCCAAAGATGCATATGTGCAATGGATGGGTATTGGGCATTGAGGCCCATGCATATATGTGTTACGGTGCCAGGAAGAGGTTAAAGAAAACATTAACTTAAAAAAATGTATTTTTGCTGCCATAAACCCAGTCGTTCATTTTCTGGGTTGAATGACAGAAGGAGCTTTCTAAACCCAGGCTGGCATTGGCACACCCCCTGGGGGTACGAAATCAATGCAGCCTGGGTTCATTCTGCTATTGCATTAAACAGTGCTCACGTGTCATTATGCCAGTGTCCTTCAGTGCAGCAGTAATGACCACCCACAACCACCGCAGGAGAAGTGAAAGAACTTATGACAGCCAGAAGACCCTTGGGGGGGGGGGGGGGGGGGCATGTGTGTGCTTCACAGGTTTCCCTTTCACTTTAATACTTCCTGGGGACCACTGACTGTCCTGTGTTTGAAAGAAATGAACAATCAGTGGATAGTATTCAAACCCACCTCTACAGGCATGAATTACCCTCGCGCCACACTGTCACACAAATTTCCACTGAAAGGGGAAAGGGAAGCATAGTGTACCTAAGAAAAGTGCTGGAGTCTTCTGGGGGATGGCAGGGGGAATGAAACAACACTTTTTAATGCCTGCGCTTTCCTACAAATCATGGTTTGTAAAACTATTTCAGGAATCCTAACGCTTTAAAGAGAAACTTTGTTCCAAACATCTTTTTCCAATCCTGTACTTTTATTTTACTAATATAAAAACCATTTAAACACTATCTCCACTTACAGAACCACAGGCAAGATTTCTATTTTCAAGTGTGGTATTAAGCAATGAAGATAAAACCAAAAAGGAAGAGGCAATAATACCTTGAGTGCTACAGGTGTTCCGCTTTTAAGCCCCTCCAGAAGAGGTTTAAATCGTTCCATCTCATCCGCCTCTGCTCTTTCTGTGAGTGCTTCAAGGACACGTTCATGTCTAAAAGCAGAGCAATCATTATCAGAAAAATAAAGTAAAAACAGTCGACAAGAGCCACAGTATTAAAAGTTCAAAGAGCAATGAGACATGAAGCAAAAACACAGCAGCTAGTATATTATTTTAACCACTTGCCACCCAGGCCAATTCTGACATTTCTCCCCTACATGTAAAAATCATAATTTTTTTGCTAGAAAATTACATAGAACCTCCAAAACATGTTATGTTTTTTTTTTTTAGCAAAGACCCTAGAGAACAGAAAGGCGGTTGTTGCAACTTTTTATCTCGCACGGTATTTGTGCAGCAATTTTTCGAATGCGTTTTTTTTGGGAAAAAAACGGTTTAAAAAAAAAAAAAAAAAAAAACAGTAAAGTTAATGAACACATTTTTACATAATGTGAAATATAAAGTTACGCCGAGTAAATAGATACCCAACATGTCACGCTTCAAAACTGCACATGCTTGTGGAATGGCGCCAAACTTTGAAAATCCCCATAGGTGACGCTTTAAAAAAAGTTTACTGGTTACATGTTTTGAGTTACAGAAGAGGTCTAGGGCTAGAATTATTGCTCTCACTCTAACGTTTGCGGCAATACCTCACGTGTGGTTTGAACACTGTTTTCATATGTGGGAGGGACTTACGTATGCGTTCACTTCTGTGTGCGAGCACACGGGGACAGGGGCGCTTTAAATATTTAAATTATTTTTTATTGTTAATTTTTTTTTTTGACACTTAAAAAACAAAAAAAATTTTTTTTTGATCACTTTTATTCCTATTCCAAGGAATGTAAACATCCCTTGTAATAGGAATATGGCATGATCGGTCCTCTTTACAGTGAGATGTGGGGTCAATAAGACCCCACATCTCACCTCTAGGCTGGGAAGCCTAAAATAAAAAAAAAAAGCGCTCTCGGATTCCCAGCCGAGGCAGCGCCATTTGTTTGAATGTCATGTTATGGCATCACGCCCGGCCTCCGAACGATCATAGAGACTCCGGCGTGAATCTGGTGAGTTGGTAGAAGCACTGTAGGGCGGCGGGAGGGGGGCGTCCCCTCTCCCCGCCCGTAAGAATGATCAAGCGGTGGACCAACCGCTATGATCGTTCTTATGGTATAGGGAATCACTGGCTGAAAAAAGCCGATATCTGAATGATGCCTGTAGCTGCAGGCATCATTCATATATACCCGCGCAAAGTCAAGGATGTCATATGACGGCCGGCGGGCGGGAAGTGGTTAAAGTACTACCAAACGAACTACATCATTTTTTGAAAATTATTTTATAAAGCTTTCAGGAGATGATCAGAAAGAAAAAAAAAATTGTAAAAATGAAGTGGCGTAGGAAGAAATCATAATTTTCAAAAGCGCCCTGTGGACAGCTTTACCCCAGATGCCTGCAAACTTTTCTTTTATATTCAGTTGTGACATGATGCTACTTGTAGATCAAGTCAACATGTATTTAAAAATGTTGTTGCCTTGCAAAACGCTCTCAAACCGAGGTTTTACTAATATAAATATAATAAATAAATATATATATATATATATATACATATACATATATACACACATACATATACACACACACATACATATATATATATATATATATATATATATATATATATATATATATATATACAGCCCTAAAAATTTCCACTTGCATTTTGCGAGTGGATTTTGTGGGCTGGCTAGTGTGGGCTGCCTGGGAGGGGGGGGGAAGCGAGCACCGCCGGCAGCAAGGATGGTATGGTCATTCCGATCGTAGGGGAAGAGAGGAGAGCCGCCGCCTGGTTGATTAGAGCGCAGGGAACATAATAGCTTTCATTTCAATAGATGTGTGTTCCCCGCCGCGTGCCGTCATATACAGCCCCTCCCCCTTGTCCGGGGAACTTTGATAGACAGATCACCCATCCCAGGATTGGACGGGTGATCTGTCTATCAAAGTGCCCGGACAAGGGGGAGGCGCTGTACATGACGGCGCACGGCAGGGAACACACAGCTATTGAAATGAAAGCTGTTATGTTCCCTGCGGTCTAATCAACCAGGCGGCGGCTCTCCTCTCTCTCCCCCTGCACAGGTAGGCTGCACGGGGGACACAGGCTGCACGGGGGGGGGGGGGGGGTTCGGAGACACAGGCTGCACGGGGGGGGGGGGGTTCGGAGACACAGGCTGCACCGGGGGGGGGAGGAAGACACAGGCTGCACCGGGGGGGGGGGGGGGGAGGAAGACACAGGCTGCACCGGGGGGGGGGGGAGGAAGACACAGGCTGCACCGGGGGGGGGGGAAGGAAGACACAGGCTGCACCGGGGGGGGGGGAAGGAAGACACAGGCTGCACCGGGGGGGGTGGAAGGAAGACACAGGCTGCACCGGGGGGGGTGGAAGGAAGACACAGGCTGCACCGGGGGGGGTGGAAGGAAGACACAGGCTGCACCGGGGGGGGTGGAAGGAAGACACAGGCTGCACCGGGGGGGGTGGAAGGAAGACACAGGCTGCACCGGGGGGGGTGGAAGGAAGACACAGGCTGCACCGGGGGGGGGTGGAAGGAAGACACAGGCTGCACCGGGGGGGGTGGAAGGAAGACACAGGCTGCACCGGGGGGGGGGGGGAGGAAGACACAGGCTGCACCGGGGGGGGGGGGGGGGAAGACACAGGCTGCACCGGGGGGGGGGGGGAAGGAAGACACAGGCTGCACCGGGGGGGGGGGAAGGAAGACACAGGCTGCACCGGGGGGGGGGGGGGAGGAAGACACAGGCTGCACCGGGGGGGGGGGGGAGGAAGACACAGGCTGCACCGGGAGGGGGGGGGGGAAGACACAGGCTGCACCGGGGGGGGGGGGGGGAAGACACAGGCTGCACCGGGGGGGGGGGGGAAGACACAGGCTGCACCGGGGGGGGGGGGAGGAAGACACAGGCTGCACGGGGGGGGGGGGGGGGGAGGAAGACACAGGCTGCACCGGGGGAGGAAGACACAGGCTGCACCGGGGGAGGAAGACACAGGCTGCACCGGGGGAGGAAGACACAGGCTGCACCGGGGGAGGAAGACACAGGCTGCACCGGGGGAGGAAGACACAGGCTGCACCGGGGGAGGAAGACACAGGCTGCACCGGGGGAGGAAGACACAGGCTGCACCGGGGGAGGAAGACACAGGCTGCACCGGGGGAGGAAGACACAGGCTGCACCGGGGGAGGAAGACACAGGCTGCACCGGGGGAGGAAGACACAGGCTGCACCGGGGGAGGAAGACACAGGCTGCACCGGGGGAGGAAGACACAGGCTGCACCGGGGGAGGAAGACACAGGCTGCACCGGGGGAGGAAGACACAGGCTGCACCGGGGGAGGAAGACACAGGCTGCACCGGGGGAGGAAGACACAGGCTGCACCGGGGGGGGGGGGGGGAGACACAGGCTGCACCGGGGGGGGGGGGGGACACAGGCTGCACCGGGGGGGGGGGGGGAGACACAGGCTGCACCGGGGGGGGGGGGAGACACAGGCTGCACCGGGGGGGGGGGGAGACACAGGCTGCACCGGGGGGGGGGGAGACACAGGCTGCACCGGGGGGGGGGAGACACAGGCTGCACCGGGGGGGGGGGAGACACAGGCTGCACCGGGGGGGGGGGGAGACACAGGCTGCACCGGGGGGGGGGGGGGGAGACACAGGCTGCACCGGGGGGGGGGGGGGAGACACAGGCTGCACCGGGGGGGGGGGGAGACACAGGCTGCACCGGGGGGAGAGACACAGGCTGCACCGGGGGGAGAGACACAGGCTGCACCGGGGGGAGAGACACAGGCTGCACCGGGGGGAGAGACACAGGCTGCACCGGGGGGAGAGACACAGGCTGCACCGGGGGGAGAGACACAGGCTGCACCGGGGGGAGAGACACAGGCTGCACCGGGGGGAGAGACACAGGCTGCACCGGGGGGAGAGACACAGGCTGCACCGGGGGGAGAGACACAGGCTGCACCGGGGGGAGAGACACAGGCTGCACCGGGGGGAGAGACACAGGCTGCACCGGGGGGAGAGACACAGGCTGCACCGGGGGGAGAGACACAGGCTGCACCGGCGGACACAGATAAAGTCGTTGTTAATATTTATTTTTATAACTTCATTCTGCATAAAACATTTAAGTGTAATTTCATGAGATAATTTATGAGGGCGTGATTAGGGGTGGGGTACGGGTTGGGCGGGGCAGCTGGTGGCGAGTAACCTTTGAGGCCTGGCTAGTAGCTCAGGACTTTAAATTTTGAGCCCTGTATATGTATGTATGTAATATATATATATATATATATATATATATATATATATATATATATATATATATATATTAAAAAACACACACATATATTATATATAAATATATCACACACACAGCAAAATTATAAACGCAACACTTTTGGGTTTGCCCCTATTTATCATGAGCTAAACTCAAAGAACTTTTTCTATGTACACAAAAGGCCTATTTCTCTCAAAAATTGTTCACAAATCTGTCTAAAACTGTGTCAGTGAGCACTTCTTTGCCAAGATAATCCATCCACCTCACAGGTGTGGCATATCAAGATGCTGATTGGACAGCATGATTATTGCACAGGTGTGCCTTAGGCTGGCAACAATAAAAGGCCACTCTACAGTAAAATGTGCAGTTTTATCACACAGAACAATGCCACAGATGTCTTGACTTTTGAGGGAGCATGCAATTGGCATGCTGACTGCAGGGATGTCCACCAGAGCTGTTGTCCTTGAATTGAATGTTCATTTCTCTACCATAAACCGTCTCCAAAGGCGTTTCCGAGAATTTGGCAGTACATCCAACCGCAGACCACGTGTAACCACACCAGCCCAAGACCTCCACATCTAGCATCTTCACCTCCAAGATCGTCTGAGATCAGCCACCCGAACAGCTGCTGCAACAATCGGTTTGCGTAACCAAAGAATTTCTGCACAAACTGTCAGAGACCGTCTCAGGGAAGCTCATCTGCATGCTCGTTGTCCTCATCAGGGTCTCATCCTGACTGCAGTTCGTTGTCATACGCAACTTGAGTGGATAAATGCTTACATTCGATGGCATCTGGACCAAACACGGCGCGTTCAGTTGATGCCAATGAGCTCGATTTTGGTCTAATCTGACCACAACACTTTCACCCAGTTCTCTGAATCATTCAGATATTCATTAGCAAATTCAAACAGGCCTGCACATGTGCTTTCTTGAGCAGGGGGACCTTGCAGGCAGTGCAGGATTTCAGTCTTTCAGAGCGTGTTATCAATTGTTTTCTTTGCGACTATGGTCCCAGTTGCCTTGAGACCATAGACAAAATTCTCCCGTGTAGTTCTGGGCCGATTTCTCACCGTTCTCATGATCATTGAAATGCCATAAAGTGAGAACTTGCATGGAGCCCCAGACCGAGGGAGATTGACAGTTATTTTGGGTTTCTTCCATTTGTGAATAATCGTACCAACTATTGTGACCCCCTCACCAAGCTGCTTGGCGATTGTCTTGTAGCCCATTTCAACTTTGTGTAGGTCTACAATCTTGTCTTTGACATCCTTTGACAGCTCTTTGGTCTTGGCCATGGTGAAGAGATTGGAATCTGATTGATTGCTTCTGTGTACAGGTGTCTTTTATACAGGTAACAAGCTGAGATTAGAAGCTTTAAGCCCCGGTTCATACAGGGACGACTTGTCAGGCGACTTAGCCATCTGACAAGTCGTGTCCTGTTCTGCACTACGGAACCGTTCTAATAGGAGTGACGCAAGTCGCTCCAACTTAGAAAAAGGTTCCTGTACTATTTTTGGGGCGACTTCAGGCGACTTGCATTGACTTCTATACAGAAGTCGTTTTGCAAGTTGCCGCTGAAGTCGTGTGCAGGTCGCCTCTGAGTCGGCCTGCAAGTTGTGTTGCCCCTGTGTGAACCGCCAGTAAGAGCGTGCTCCTAATCTCAGCTCGTTATCTGTATAGAAGACACCTGAACGCCAGAAATCTTGCTGATTGATAGGAGATCACATACTTATTTCACTCATTAAAATGCAAATCAATTTATAACTTTTTTAAATGCATTTTTCTGAATATTTTTGTTGTTATACTGTCTCTCACTGTTAAAATAAACCTACCATCAAAATTACAGACTGATCATTTCTTTGTCAGTGGTCAAACGTACAAAATCAGCAGGGGATCAAATACTTTTTTCCCTCACTGTAGATATAAAGATCTAGAGCTATATAGACACACACAGTATCTCACAAAAGTGAGTACACCCCTCACATTTTTGCAAATATTTTATGAGATCTTTTAATGTGACAACACTAAAGAAATTACACTTTGCTACAATGTAAAGTAGTGAGTGTACAGCTTGTATAACAGTGTAAATTTGCTGTCCCCTCAAACTAACTCAACACACAGCCATTAATGTCTAAACCGCTGGCAACAAAAGTGAGTACACCCCTAAGTGAAAATGTCCAAATTGGGCCCAAAGTGTCAATATTTTGTGTGGCCACCATTATTTTCCAGCACTGCCTTAACCCTCTCAGGCATGGAGTTCACCAGAGCTTCACAGGTTGCCACTGGAGTCCTCTTCCACCCCTCCATGACATCACAGAGCTGGTGGATGTTCGAGACCTTGCACTCCTCCACCTTCCGTTTGAGGATGCCCCATAGATGCTCAATTGGGTTTAGGTCTGAAGACATGCTTGGCCAGTCCAGCACCTTTACCCTCAGTTTCTTTAGCAAGACAATGGTAATCTTGGAGATGTGTTTGGGGTTGTTATAATGTTGGCATATTGCTCTGCAGCCCAGTCTCCGAAGGGAGGGGATCATGCTCTGCTTCAGTATGTCACAGTATATATTGGCATTCATGGTACCCTTAATGAAATGAAATGACCATGACACTCCCACCACCATGCTTGACTGTAGGCAAGACACACCTGCCTTTGTACTCCTCACCTGGTTACTGTCACACAACACTTGACACGATCTGAACCAAATAAGTTTATCTTGGTCTCATCAGACCACAGTACATGGTTCCAGTAATTCATGTCTGCTTGTCTTCAGCAAACTGTTTGCAGGCTTTCTTGTGCATCATCTTTAGAAGAGGCTTCCTTCTGGGACAACAGCAATGCAGACCAATTTTATTCAGTGTGTGGCGTATGGTCTGAGCACTGACAGGCTGACCCCCCACCCCTTCAACCTCTGCAGCAATGCTGGCAGACCTCATACATCTATTTACCAAAGACAACCTCTGGATAGGACGCTGAGCACATGCACTCAACTTCTTTGGTAGACTATGGTGAGGCCAGTTCTGAGTGGAACCTGTCCTGTTAAACCGCTGTATGGACTTGGCCACTGTGCTGCAGCTCAGTTTCAGTGTCTTGGCATCTTCTTATAGCCTAGGCCATCTTTATGTAGAGCAACAATTATTTTTTTCAGATCCTCAGAGTTCTTTGCCATGAGGTGCCATGTTAAACTTCCAGTACAAGTACAACTTCCACAAGTATGAGAGAGTGAGAGCACACCTGCTCCCCATTCACACCTGAGACCTTGTACCACTAACAAGTCACATGACACCGGGGGGGGGCTAATTGGGCCCAATTTGGACATTTTCCCTTAGGGGTGTACTCACTTTTGTTGCCAGAGGTTTAGACATTAATGGCTGTGTGTTGAGTTATTTTTGAGGGGACTGCAAATGTACACTGTTATACAAGCTGTACACTCACTACTTTACATTGTAGCAAAGTGTCATTTCTTCAGTGTTGGCACATGAAAAGATATAATAAAATATTTACAAAAATGTGAGGGCTGTACTCACCTTTGTGAGCTACTGTACATGCTTTTCTTTGAATCTGAGGTGTAAACTTGTATTATAAATTTCAACAGGGAGAGCAGAATAGAGATGCATATTTATTTTTGTAAAAGTAATGTAATTTTACCAAGCATGCCAACATGCCTACTGAAGCCTGTGGCCATGCCTTTTTTTCTGAGAATATTGAAAGTTCATGTGTAGTAGCACTAATCCGTAGAATTGGATCTGTCTTCTTTCCTTCTAAAGGTTTTTTTTTTGTGCTTGGGAACCACATCACAGAGTCCACTAACTTTAAACAGTAACTACACCTACAATATGAATAATGAATTTATTCCAGTTTACAACAGGCTGGCCTGACTTTTTTTTTGTGTAAATATCCTGCATTGCTGTGAACAGGCTGTTTATGCCCACCACTAGAGGGTGTTGTATTAAGAATGCAGACTGCTCTGCATTGGGCTGAATGAAGCCTAATTTCCATGCGCAAAAGTTTGTTAGGAACTACACCCAGTCCAAGGACAGCTTAGGCCACGCTACTGAAAATAGGACTTCAGAAAAAGGTACAGTGGAACCTTGGTTAACGAGTAACGTGGTTAACGAGCGTTTTGAAAGACAAGCAACTTTTTAAAATTCTGACTCGGTTTTCGAGTGTTGCCTCGCAAAACGAGCAGAATTCAAGCTAATGGGATGTGCAGTACTGCATTTTGCCAGAGGTGCGGAGGCAACGGTGAAACTCGGAACGGTTCGGAGCCGTTCAGAAATACTCGGAAACGCTCAGAAATACTCCGTTCCCAAGCCTTTCCGAGTTCCATTGACTTCTATGGGGAAACTCGCTTTGATATGCGAGTGCTTTGGATTACAAGCATTCTCCTGGAACGGATTATGCTCGTAATTTAAGGTTCCACTGTAATTCATTTTATTGGCTATTTTTATGCAGGTACATAAAAAAAATAGTCTAAAACAGAAAAAAATTTAGTGCTCAATTAGATGTACACTCACCAGATGGCCCGGACGCCTTTAACTAAAAAGAGGGTAAAAAAAGAGTAAAGTAAGGTTTAGTTAAAGGGGTTACGGCCATCTGGTGAGTGTTCATATAATTGAGCACGATCAGGTGAACAAGCATTAAGTTGGTAATGGTTTTTAACAACATACCATATTGAAGAACAGTTGCATCGATCTAGAAGATTTTACGAACAGCATTTATAAGGACTTTCATTTACTGTCACTATTTTTAATGATTGAAATTTAGCACTTTGCACTTTATTTTAAATTGCTTTGTAGCATATGAATTCTACACTTTATTTTGTCCCACAGCCTATGAAATTTGTATTTTATTTTGCTTTACAGCATAAGAATTTTGCACTGTATTGGTATCTGGTGTACAGCATATGATTAGAGGTGGTCTCTTAGCGTCCCCCATGCATATATGATTCATAGTATAGGCTTTACAATTGGGGAGCAGCTTGTTTTGCTGTCACTTTGGTTTTAGTTGCACTTTATATTTTATTTAAAACAAAAACAAAAAATTCTTTAAGTGGTGCAAGATACCCCAAACACTTAAACCCTAACTCAATGCAGTCATTTGGCTTCCACTGAAGCACAAGTAAAACTGTAATTTTGAAGTCAACATTTCTGTTGTATTGCTTATTTAAATAACCAAGTCACTTGGATAATATTGACCTTACTGCATGAAATGAAAGCAGCTGGCACTGCCTGGAAGAAGCCCAAAAGAAAAAGGCAACAAGCTGTCCTAAGGCACCATCTAGTGTTAAAAAAGGGAAATGCAATAATTAATTCTGAATCCTAAGCTTACATGTCCTCAGGCTGGGGAAGAATGCACAAAGCAGACAGCAGTTTCAAAGCATCAACCATCATGGCAGGGACTGTGGGGTCCACGGCTTTTGCCAGAAGCAGGATCCCATCCTCTGTCTCCAGCACTGTTTTTATTCCAAACTATAAATGGGGGATGAGACAAACTTGTTAAGAAATGCTAAAGGACTATACAGTACAACAGAGCAATGTGTCAATTCACTCCAAACATACAGTATTTAATAGAAATGTGGGATTTTCTAAATTGTACTATTGTATTTCCATTCCCCAAAGGTTTTACTGTAAGATTCATTGACTTTACCATAATCATGTTCTATTACAGACTTTTTGTGGTATTCTATACAAAACACAGTTTGCAAAGATCATATGGATTTTGTTCTTGAAAAAATGCTACCTTCTGACTAGCAATTATTGTGGAGTGTGATAAAATGATAAAATGTATTCTATTCAGAATTACACAAAAGATATCGGCTCCAGGTGGCCAAAAAAAAAAAAAGGATAAATCAGAAGGCTTTCAAAAGTTAAACTGTCATGTAAAAATTAACTATTGCACATCTAAGAAATGCGTATGATAACTGAATTGATGCAAAAAGAATGATGGGATAAAACAAGCTCAAAAAGTAGCTCTGTCAGGTTAGTAACTTGAAACGTTACAGTATACAGTATGTATATACCCCCAAATGTTCCCGCATTACCGTTCTGTGTGCAGAAATGCATTGGCAAAATTACTGTTACAATTTTGAGAAATAAAACTTTGCCATCTACTTTTAATTGTGCTATGTATGCTCTGCTGCGCTACACTTGTTTGGAAACTAGTTTAAGTGTATTTTAGCAGCCAGTGGTGATGGGGATTTATAGTTCACTGGTAGCAGAAGAACATGAGGGTTAAATCTCTGCCTTGCTACTCATAAAAATTTAGATTACATAATAACAATGCATTTGATGCATGAATCACTCAGTTAGCACTAACAATCAAATATCTGTTATTTATTTTCTATGTTGCCATATAAACCCAAGAATCATCTTTTTTAATATATTGAAATAGCTCTGTGGAATATGTATCGGGAGCATTTGAAACTTATATAGTACTTTTGGTAAAATCCCCATTCTTATGACATTTTTCCATCCTACCCAGGAAAGCAGTCTCATGGAAATTTTCCTTACTTCTTCCTTGATTTCATTTAATAACGGGATGTAATTAATTTGACATAAGTCTTTCCAGGTCGCTGTTAGATATACCCCTAAATATTTAAATTTTTTCTGCCATTTAAATGAGAATTTTTCTTGTAAAACATTGTTCTTCTTTCTTATCTATATTGATATTCAGGATTTCTGACTTTGAATGGTTTATTTTAAAATTTGATAACTCTCCGTAATCTTTCAGTGTTTTCATTATATTAGGTAACGTTGTTCTTGGATTAGAGAAATAAAACAGGATATCATCCGCGTATGCCGCCACCTTATATTCATCATCTCCAATTTTCACTCCTTTTATATCCAATTTATTTCGAATAGTTGCAAGTAAAGACTCCAAAGTTAATATAAATGATAAAGGAGAAAGGGGGCACTCCTGTCTCGTTCTGTTGCTCAGATCAAATTGGAGGGACAGGGTCCTGTTCACCCTCACCGCTGCCGTTGGTTGTTTATAAAACACTTTAATCCACTGGATCATTCTTGGACCAATCCCTAACTCCTCTAATGTCAAGGACATGAACCCCCCCCAGTCTTTTCTGTCAAATGCTTTTTCAGCATCTATTGACAGAAATAGTCCTGGGGGTCCGTCCTTATTTATTTTTTGTAAAAGCAATGCAGATCTCACCACATTGTCTCTTCCTTCCCTTCCAGGGATGAATCCAACCTGATCCATATTTATCCATTCCGGCATTAAAACCTTCAGTCTATTAGCTAGGACTATAGCATACAACTTTATATCTTCATTCAGTAACGATATTGGTCTACGGCTGGAGCATTGAGCCACATCTTTACCTTCCTTTGGTACTACTGTAATGTAGGCCAACAAACAAGGATTCCTTTCTCATCCTCTTCCCATCCTCTAACGAATTCCAATTCAAGCATAGTTTTGGAGCTAGGAATTCTTAAAATGTTTTTTTATAATAAATGGCTGAGAAGCCACCCGACCCTGGGCTCTTTCCTCTCCCCACAAATTTTAGTTATGAGTTATGGGTCTTTCCAGATTTAACAATTTTTCTGCTTCTAATTTAAGTAATTTAGCTTCTTTTAGATACATTTGCATCTTTTCCTTTCTTTCTAAAGTCTTTTATTTTTTCCTTTTCTGCTCTTTTTGAGTATAATGCTTTATACAACTTTTGAAATACTTCTGCAATCTCTGATGTTGAATGTACTAAATTCCCTGAATAATTTTTTATTTTTCCTATAAAAGTTTTAGATTTTTTCTTTCAGTACTCTTGCCAAGTATTTTCCCGGTTTATTCCCCCATTGATATCTTTCTTTACTTACTTTATTAAAGGTTTGTCTTATTTCCTGTTCCATTAAACTATTCAATTCATCTTTCTTTAGCACTATTAGATGCTGTGTCTCATTTTCCTTTCCCTTCTTATGTTTTTGTTCTAATTCATATAGTTCTTTTAAGATATCATTTATTTTATTTGAGCTCTTTCTTTCTTTTTTTGAGACCCTATGGCTATCAGGATACCCCTAATGTAAGCCTTATGAGCTTCCCATATCGTGGCTTCAGCGACATCCTGTGTCTATTTATTATAGGTTTATTATAAGTATTGTTCCATTTCTTAATTTTTCTTTTGATCCCTGAATCCTGTATTAATGCATCATTTAATCTCCAGGCATTTACTTTATTTTGTTCCTCCCCTATCTTTATTTCTACTGTTATGGTGCATGATCTAATGTTATTGTCTCTATAGATGTTTTACCTATTACCTCCAACAGTCTTTGTTTTACCAATATATAATACAATCTAGAGTATGTCCCGTGTACGGCGGAATAAAACGTATAACCTCTCTAGAGTGTTGAATTCTCCATATGTCTATCAGTTGACTTTAATGGTGTTTTTCTGATTAACTTCCGTTGATATTCCTCCTTTTTCCCTACACGGGACGATACATCAAGATATGGGTCTATAGCGAATTTAAAATCTCCTGCCACAATTACTTTACCACCTTTAAATTCCATCAGTTTTCCTATGGTCTGCCCAACATATAATACTGAGTTCTTATTATGGCAGTATATATTTGCCAACGTACATTCCATACCACGTAGTTCCCCTTTCAGAAACAGGTACCTACCATCTGGATCTACTTTCCTTTCCCTTGCATTGAAAGAATTTATGTTTTGAGGCAAAGGCTGGCCACACCAAATATTGATTTGATTTGAATTTCTCTTCTGTTTATTTTTATCAATTAACAAAATGGAAAGTAAATGAATACTTTCATTTCTAAAAGCATTCTTAATTTACAGCATTTTGGTATATGACCGTGCTATTGTAATCTGAGTACATTTATGTTAATGACAGGCTGTACATTGCACATGGGCTGGCAGGGTGGAGTAAATATGGCTACAGTTAGGCTGAACGGGCTCAGATGACTAATGTACAAGAGCCCTACATGTGATTTAGGATGCCATTAATTATACTCACATTATTGTTCATAAAAGCCTTTAAACATCTGATGATTTCATGCTCACTTTTAGAGTCACGGGATCTATAATAAAAGGATACAGAAATGAATTCTGATTTTAATAAGAAACACAAAACAAAATTGAATGGCTAATTTGTGTTTAGAGTCAACTATTCTGGCTGCCAAGTACATTTAAGAGATTTGGTTAGCATTCAGTAATTAATACTTTACATACAGAAAACACAGAAGAGTAGAAGAGTGACTGCAGTAAAAAAGTGGTCCATCAATTCTGCCCCCATATATACAGGTGCATCTCAAAAAATTAGAATATCAAACAGTTAATTTATTTCAGTAATTCAATTTAAAAAATTAAACTCATATTTTATATAGATGTGTTACACAGAGTGATTTATTTCAAGCATTTTTCTTTTATTTTGAGGCTTATGGCTTACAGCTAGTGAAAATCCAAAATTCAGTATCTCAGAAAATTAGATTATTACATAAGACCAATTAAAAAAAAAAAAAAAAAAAAGATTTTTAATACTGAAAAGTATGTCCATGTACAGTATGCACTCAATACTTGGATCAATGGATGCGATTAACCTGTGGCACTGCTGGTAGTGTTATGGAAGTCCAGGTATCCTTGATAGTGGCTTTCAGCTCGTCTGCATTATTGGGTCTGGGGTCTCATCTTCCTCTTGACAATACCCTACAGATTCTCTCTATGTGGTTTAGGTCAAGTGAGTTTGCTGGTCAATCAAGCACAGCAATACCATGATCATTAAACCAGGTATTGATTCTTTTGGAAGTGTGAGCTGGTGCCAAGTCTTGCTGGAAAATGAAATCAGCATCTCCATAAAGCTGGTCAACAGAGGGAAGCATGAAGTGCTCTAGAATTTCCTGGTAGAGGGCTGCGCTGACTTTGGACTTGATATAACACAATGGACAAATACTAGATGACATGGCTCCCCAAATATATAAAACTCCCCTTAAACTAGACCAAAAAAATAAAAAAATCCTTGTCATGTGTTATGTCACATTAAATCACACAGGTGTAAATGGGAAACTACAGCCCATTTAGATTTATGCGTGTGCATAGAGGTGCTTTTTTTGTAGCATAAGGCACATGCATAAGGCCAACATGCTTTTCCTTTGATTGTTGATTTGCATTACTGACGTGCAATTTTTTTTTTTTTTTTTAATTTTAATTGGGAAGTCAGACTTTAATTAATAAAGACAAACATGTAAACATCAAACATTTGACATGTACATATGATGCAAGCATAATCACAAGCAGTACACCTGTAAACTGTTCCATTCTTCAACTCAGAATTGCTAACCTTAAGAGGCGAACCTTTAGTAAGGTCGCCCCCCCCCCCTCCCCCCGTATATCCTATGTTTCTTTATTTGTACACCATACATATGTATTAGAGTATTCAAAACAGTGTTAACAATACTCCGCAAACTCTATGTACAAGTCTCCCGATCTTCCAACCATCTGTCCCATATCCTTGAGTACTTTTGTGTGCATCCTCTATGCTTATATGCTTATAGATCAATTTTTTATATGGAAGAGATTTATATCCCTTTTCCAGCTTGATAATGTAGGAGTAAGGCTCTGCATCCTGGTTCTAGCTATCACTTTTCTAGCCATAAAGAGAACTTCATAGAGAAAAGTGGTTTGAAATGTATCTATATCTGTATCCGGGAGAAGGCCCAGAATACATAATTTTGGGTCCAATACAACTGGGGACCCCATTTTATCATGTAGGAATTTAATCAATTGAATCCAATATACTTGAAGGGTAGAACATTCCCATATTAAGTGATAAAATTTGCCTGTCTCACAATCACACAGGGGGCATGTTAACCTACGTGCAGGTTGGAACTTGGCCATCTTCTTGACTGTCAGGTATGCTTGATGAACAATATATAACTGTGTCAATCTATCCGAACGTTTAGGTGATGTTGTTCTAACATTTTCTAATATTTCATCCCAGTCAGAGTCGCTTATAGCTCCCATATCCTTTTCCCCATCTTGATTTGGCCTTTTGGACCACTGATGTTATTCTTGGCATTCTAATGATATAGTATAGGTTTGATATCAGTTTTTGAGATACTGATCCCATAATTATATCTAGGATTTGGGAGCGTTCAAGAGCAATAGTAAGATCCCTAAATTGAGAGGGCAGCGCGTGACGGAGCTGCAAGTACCTAAACACTAGCTGTTGTGGAATAGAGTATTCATCTTTGAAGGATTGACATGTTTTAGGCCGAGAGTCAGCCATTACTTGGTGGAGATATAGTATCCCATACTTAGCCCATATGGTAGGGTCTGGTACTTGTTTAAGTTCTGGCAAATGGTTATTAAGCCATAAGGGGGTGTGGGAATGTATATGCCCCAGTTTAAGCTTCTTTAAAGCTATTTCCCATATTTTTTGATGGTGTAAAAGCACGCCATCATTATAGCGGGAAGTTCTTTTACTAACCTGACCTCCCCGAAATATAATTTGTAGAGGAGATGCTAATGAACTCCCAGGGCTATTACACACTAACATTCTATAGCGTTGCATTTCGGTCTTATGGAAATAATACATATGGGATAACTGTGCAGCTATATAGTATTCTTGCAGGTCTGGAAGTGAATTTCCTCCCATAGTTGAGGGATTTTTAAGAATGTGCCAGGCCAATTTGTGTACTGACGTGCATTTTTAAAGCAGTTTTGAATTTAGAATTTGGAATATTGTTAACAGCCATGGACCAAGGCTTGATAATACTGGTGGCCAAAGCATCAAAATACATGGTTTTGAGGTGTTATTCACGTCTATCGGCCTCCCAAAGCACTAAAATGCCGATATGAAACTTGCATTTTTATAAATGTGCTGCACTGCAGCAAGGAGATGAGAAAAGGCTCTATTTTTTTTTATGGAGAACTTGGGCACGGTGTTTTAGCACACTGTAACGTGTGTGTTAAAACACAACAGTATTTGTTCCCTTGGTATTTATTTTATGGCATTCAGACCGTGTGGAAATCTGAGTGTAGCTGCAAAACAATGCTTAAAATAGGATGCTTTTTTGTTTTATGCAAAAGAAAGAAAGGATTAGATCCTCTCAGATTTTGATTGCCACCTTTTCCCCACTTGGGAGATGTTTCTCTAATGTGTCCTGGAAACAGATGTTTATCTGAACAGTATAGCCAGGTACACACTAAAAGTTTTTATTTTTGTACTAACACAAGTGATGTTAGTGCAGCGCTCGCATAACACACTGATCAGCGCTCAGTTATTGGCTGCCAGCATGGATCGGTTCTGTTTTTTGCAGCATGCCCATTCGACAAAAGTCGGTCGCGAGACCAGTTTCCTCAGCTGTACACACAGCCCAAACATTGACTGGTTCCTGCTAAACTGGCCAATTTTTGACCCATGTGTACAAGGCTTAAGAGAGAAGTATGGGTTTGGGGGTTTCCCCCCACATCATACTTACATAGGTGGACCATGCTGCATCTGTCCCTCGGCGCCTCTACACTGCGAACCGATTGATCAAACATACCCGACGGATCGGCTCTCACAATATCAATCAGCAGCTCTCCACTCTGCTCCTCCATGCTCACTGGAGCACTGAGCTGTGGAGGGGCAGGGAGCGGCCGTCTCAGGCTATCAGCGACTCTCTGAGAGGCTGAGACAGGCATCAGACCTGGCAGATCCAGACTTTGTCGCGATGACGTGGTGCCTGGACTGATTCCTGTGACGTCAGCAGAAGGCGGACTTCAGTCCAGTCTCTGCTGAAAACGGGTTACAGAAGTGCAAAACGAATTGCACTCCTGTCCCCCCACAGGAGATGCCCAGTCAAACGAGCTTAAGTTGGACTTCTCCTTTAAATGTGGGAAAGTCCTTAAGGAAACACTTCACAATGAAAATATGGAGACTGCAATTGCTCAAATCCTTCTGATAATGCTAACTGCCTGGCTTTCTCCACATTTTTTGAGTCACGTATTCAGAACAAGGAATCACCAAGTGAAATCAGAACATCTATTTTTAGACAGTGGTTCAGACAATATTGAAGCTAGGGGACAATTTTGGAGATCATATTAACATAACAAGTTAGATGCAGTAATTGCACAATTAAATATCAACCTGGCTGTCTGATATACAAGAACAATCAAGTCGGGAAATGAAGCCCTACCTTCCCAATAAACCAGCTCAGCTAGTTATACTTCAGTGTCTGAGCGGATTAGTAGTTTGATAACTAACTCATGATATTTATACAATGGAGAGCATAAAGCCATCCAAAAGTCCATACTTACGGTGACTTATCTTCTTGTAGCCTCCTGAGGATCTCTAATAGACAGGAAAGACCTTCTGCACCAAAATTCTGTACCCAGCTGTAACAAAAAAATAAAAAAGATAACTAGATAAAATTAGAAATATTAAATTAACATTTCACAATATTGGGTAAAAGGCAGGCCTAAATGGCGAGTGCGTTCTCAAAATGAATATGACAATACTGGAAAAAATATACATATGACAGCGATTACTAGGAAAGTGATTACTAGGAATGGTTTATTAAAAAAAAAAAAAAAAAAAAAAAAAAGATCTGTTTTAACTTCTTGTTTTGGGGGAGAGTTTTTGTTTAGCATCTTATATGTAGAACCTCAAACTGCTAGCATTGTGCTTGAAATTCTAGTGTATTTGTGATATCCTTAAAATAAACTTTTCTGACAAAAAAAATGAAGGCTGACATGTCTCATTCTGTAAATACTACCTGTCTGGCAGTCACGCTAATATCCTGACCAAGTCATCACAAAAAACAGAAACTTCAGGCTGGGGTTAATTTCCTAAAACTGAAGAGCGCAAAATCTTGTGCAGCTGTGCATAGAAACCAAACAGCTTTCAGGATTTTTTTTTTGCCAAAGCTTAATTGATTGAACAAGCTGAAGTTAGAAGCCAATTGGCTACCATGCAGAGCTGCACCAGATTTAGCACTCTTCAGTTTTAGCAAATCAATCCCTTTGTGTTATTGACTAGATTCCCATGAACAACGGTCATACATGGGTCGAATTCCAAAATAATTTTCTTTCAAAAATCCTAAGAATTTTTATTCAAATTTTGCATCATTAGTGGACCACAGCAACGGACGATTTTTGTGCAGCCAACTAATTTTAGTGATCAGGTATGAAAAACAAATTACTTTGTAATCGATGATGGGAGAATCGTGCAAGAAATATAATTGAAAAAGAAATCTGCATGAGCGCAAAAAAGGATAACTCCCGGAAAGAAAAGCCACAAATTCTTTTCAGTAGCAACATGAGGTGAAATTGAATCCTTGGTTGGTCGAATTTTTAAATCAATGGTGATACCATCAGATCACAAAACGCACATTTCCGATTTCCAAAATAAAAATTTCTTGGAGTTCGATCCATGTATGGCCGGCTTTATTTTGTGTAAAGTAAAATACTTTAAGAGTTTAGCAGCAAAAGCAAGAGATAATTGTCAGAATTGGTAATGCAGGTGACAAGATCTCATCAAATACAAAACTTCCTAGAAAAACTGGACTATTCATTTTGTGAGCATTTGGGATCAGCTTTTTGCTGCTTGACTGAACCAACAGTAAAGTAACAGTAAAATCTTAGCCATGAAAAGTCCTGCCCAGGAGAAGACACCACAACTATTATTGCCGTTATTTAATTTTACTTTGTAATCAGGATCTCACTTTACCTAACCTCATTTCTACAATTCTAGGTCAATGAATAGTGGAATGGCAGTTGATACAATTTAAATATAAAATCAGGGAGGTGTGTAGAAGAAGCTTTATTGGCTAAGTAATGGCTAAGCAGCGGGTGTTATATTATTTTGTGGTTTCCTTTTATAATAAATTTTGTGGTTTCCTTCTTTATGACTTTTCAAGTTTTGAGCCCAGCTCCACCTTTGACATAAAACTCAAGTTTGTAGTCTTAGAACGCATAAACATAAAAAAGCAGCTTCCACTGCAATAATGCACCTTCTCTCCAGTGCTGCACCTCAAACAATTATTTATTTTTTTTTTTTTTAAGTTAAATTTGTATTGCGTACTTCAGCAAGGCAGTAAATACCCCAAACAAATTTACCAATCTGTCATTCACCATGGGTCCTCTTTTGGTTTTATGACACCGATGGGGGATTCAGAGAAGCAAAAGGGAGGGGGGCAAGGGTCTTTGAAAACATGGAACTGAGTTTTAAAAAGGAGTTAACGCCATCTCAGTTTATAATATTCAATTTAAAGCGGGTGTGAACCTCAGGTATGAAATATGAACAAAGCATATCCCTCTATAGTGTGCACTTGTCTCAATTGCGAACACTAAGTGTCACTTTTGTCTGCTGTTTCGTTCAGCTGCTATCAGCATAAAACTCTTCTGTCAAGTTTTCCTGACACCAGGAACAAAAAGGGTGGAGGAGGGAGCTCCTGCTGATTGACAGTTCTGTTACTGTGTGAAGGGGGTGTGTCCCTTCCCTCCAATCAGCTTAGAGCTCTCCTCACTGAGCTCTGTAGAGTGTAAGTTCAGCTCTCTGCTCCCTTTTTTATCAACTCTCAAACAAGTTTTATAAATTATGCACTTTTAAATGGATGTAGAGAAGACTGCAGATAAAAAAGGTACAACTTATGTAGGATGACTTGTTTCATCTGTGTATCACCTGAGGCCAGTCACTTCACTGGGTATATACGCAAGGGTCTACAACCACTTGAAACTAATATAAAGTATATTTTTTCTATTGCAAGGTTCTCACTTTCCTTCACAGAGCTGAGCTGCTTCACTGTTTTGAGCATTAAGCTGTTTATTTAGATATAGTGAACATTGCTATGACTGAGCTTGATGGCAGAAATTCTGGAGGCTGTCTGTGTTTGAGTCCAAACTGATCTAATATAAACACCCAACTTGATGGTGAATCTTCCTTGCACGGGATGATGAACTGCTACACAAAATGAACATCTCCCAGTGCAACTTTAATTTGGATAATCTGAGTTATTCAGTTGATCTATTCCACCACTGCTTACCTGACAGGATTGTTATTGAGGGACACTCTCAGAGATTCCAAACAAGCCAGAAGATTTGCATCACTAAGTCCAGATTTCAATTCCTGGATATACATTTGTGCTGACCTGGTGCTTTCCTTCTTATTCATCCCCTGTGTTATAGGACACAGAAACAAGATGCATTAGAGTCTGCATTAGTGTACAGAAAAGATGTAAGATCGGACATCTTTTATAGGTTTTACATTTGCAATCCACATATTAAAATACATTATTCTCAACTACTATATTCTAAAAGCAAGAAAGCCTATATGCTACCTGGTTAGTGGAAAGTTTCAGAGGTTGGGGAATGAGGGAGAGCTCTGATGTAGTTGGCAGAGAGGAATTGATAGTATTCAGGCTATTTAAACAAATTAGGGATTCAAGACAGATCATCAATGTTTTAAAAGGGCCCAGATTAGCTGGTTTTCCTCAATCTACAGTGAACTGTTAGATCTTAATTTTCCTGGAATTTATTCAATGTTCTTTGCGTTAATGAATACACTGATATATTCTATTCAATAGAAATAACTTTGGAATGTCAGGAATGTTAAAGAGGTATTAAATCCAGGCTCAGAACTTTGGCCTATAATAAAACTTTGAAAATGTCTAACTTGTAAGTACCTTTGAAACCGATGCCATTTAGGAGAGTTAGGTGTTGGCTCTGATTGATGACATCACTCACGCATGTGCAGTTCACTGTGCATTCTCTGCACACTGCTTGTGCCACGATTGCAGAAAGCAGTGTCGGGATGGTGAATCTGTTGCACATGCATGGGAGTGAGGCCATCACAGTCCAGCTAGTCAAGTGGCCGGAGAGCACGAACCTGGAAGGAAGACCTGGCAGAGATGGAAGCACCAGGAACATTGACAGCTCAACACTGGATGGCTTTGTTTCAAAGACCAATCTGTCATAATCTGCTAACATGTAGTATACCCTAGAACATTATGGCATCAACCACCTGGGCCCATTACAAAAAACAAAAAAGTGGAGTTTAAAGTGATATTAAAGTCTTGCTTATTTTTGTTTAAATATAACAAACATGTTATACTTACCTGCTCTGTATAGAGGTTTTTTCACAGAGCAGCCCAGATCCTCCTCTTCTTGGGTCCCTCGTCGGTACTCCTGACCCCTAAATCCTGCCGAGTGTCCCCACAGCAAGCAGTTTGCTATAGGGGCACCCAAGCTGAGCCGATGCTCTGCCCCGCCCCTCTCTCTCATCATTGGCTCACTGACTTTGGCACCCAATGGTGCCCATTGCTGTCTCAGCCAATGATCCCCAATGCCTGCCAGTGCCATCAGTGATGCCTATCGATGCCATCAGTGCCCCATCAGTGCCATCTATTAGTGCCCCATCAGTGCCATCTATCAGTGCCCAGCAGTGCCGCCTATCAGTGCTACCCATAAGTACCTATCAGGGCCGCCTATCAGTGCCCCCCATCAGGGCCGCCTATCAGTGCCCCCCATCAGCGCCGCCTATCAGTGCCCCCCATCAGCGCCGCCTATCAGTGCCCCCCATCAGCGCCGCCTATCAGTGCCCCCCATCAGCGCCGCCTATCAGTGCCCCCCATCAGCGCCGCCTATCAGTGCCCCCCATCAGCGCCGCCTATCAGTGCCCCCCATCAGCGCCGCCTATCAGTGCCCCCCATCAGGGCCGCCTATCAGTGCCCCCCATCAGCGCCGCCTATCAGTGCCCCCCATCAGCGCCGCCTATCAGTGCCCCCCATCAGCGCCGCCTATCAGTGCCCCCCATCAGCGCCGCCTATCAGTGCCCCCCATCAGCGCCCCCCATCAGCGCCGCCTATCAGTGCCCCCCATCAGCGCCGCCTATCAGTGCCCCCCATCAGCGCCGCCTATCAGTGCCCCCCATCAGCGCCCCCCATCAGCGCCGCCTATCAGCGCCCCCCATCAGCGCCGCCTATCAGTGCCCCCCATCAGCGCCCCCCATCAGCGCCGCCTATCAGCGCCCCCCATCAGCGCCGCCTATCAGTGCCCCCCATCAGCGCCGCCTATCAGTGCCCCCCATCAGCGCCGCCTATCAGTGCCCCCCATCAGCGCCGCCTATCAGTGCCCCCCATCAGCGCCGCCTATCAGTGCCCCCCATCAGAGCCGCCTATCAGTGCCCCCCATCAGCGCCGCCTATCAGTGCCACCCATCAGCGCCGCCTATCAGTGCCACCCATCAGCGCCGCCTATCAGTGCCCATCGCCCGTGCCCATCGCCCGTGCCCATCGCCCGTGCCCATCGCCCGTGCCCATCGCCCGTGCCCATCGCCCGTGCCCATCGCCCGTGCCCATCGCCCGTGCCCATCGCCCGTGCCCATCGCCCGTGCCCATCGCCCGTGCCCATGCCACCTTATCAGTGCCCATCATCAGTGCCACCTTATCAGTGCCCATCGTCAGTGCCACCTTATCAGTGCCCATCGTCAGTGCCACCTTATCAGTGCCCATCGTCAGTGCCACCTTATCAGTGCCCATCGTCAGTGCCACCTTATCAGTGCCCATCAGTGAAGGAGAAAAACTTATTTACAAAATTTTATAACAGAAACAAAAGAAAGCTCTATTGTGGGAATAAAATGATAAAAATATCATTATGTTTGGGTACAGGGTAGGATGACCGCGCAATTGTCATTTAAACAGCGACAGCACTGAAAGCTGAAAATTGGCTTGGGCAGGAAGGGGGTGTAAGTGCCCTGTATTGAAGTAGTTAACGTGATTGTAAAAGTCTCATCTTTTTTTTTTTTACAAAAAACAAACAAACATGTTATACTTACCTACTCTTTGCAGTGGATTTGCACAGGGCAGCCTGGATCCTCCTCTTCTCAAGTCCCTCTTTGCTGTAACTGGCCCCTTCCTTCCGTTGAGTGCCCCCACAGCAAGCAGCTTGCTATGGGGGCACCTGAGCCGAGCTGCAGCTCTGCGTGTCCATTCTGACACAGAGCTGGGGCTCAGCCATACCCCCACTCTCTCCCAATTGGCTGACTTTGATTGACAGCAGTGGGAGCCAAAGGTGCCACTGCTGTGTCTCAGCCACTCAGGAGGGAGAGTCCCAGATGGCCGAGGGACTCACGGACATCGCTGGATAGAGATGCGGCTCAGGTACATATTAGGGGGGCTGCTGCACACAGGAGGCTTTTTATCTTAATGCACAGAATGCATTAAGCTAAAAAAACTTCTGCCTTTACAGCCACTTTAATATGGTAAGTTTACTAACCAATGAATAGCCAAAAAATCTATTACACAGTGCATGGTAGAATATAAACACTAAGGTGTCATATTGAGAGAGCATGCCCTGTTTTTTGCAGTAACAAGGACACACAAGCCAGTCAAGCCCAAGTCAGGATCTAACTACATGGAGTAGAGTGGAGCAATTAGCTAGACATCCTCAGAACCTATGATTTGTCTGTACTTTAAGTCCTGGTATGTAAACATTAAAAAGAAATGACTTATTCATATCTAGGTTGCATTATATATGTGTAAACTATAAACATGAGAACTTCTTACAGTTGAACCCCAGACACTAAATCCTAGATTGCTGCATACTTGGCACATGTTCATGCTTTATTGCATCTCATGTGGCCTTACACTTCACTGCTCCAGAAAAAAGGTAGCTTGTGTCTTGCATCATCTTCAGTTCCTATGGTTGAGTTCAGTCACTGCTGCCTCCTTTCTATGAGAAGGGTAATCGGTCCCCTAACTGCCACTTGTTTATTCTATTGAGGCAGTGAAGTGATGACATTGCCACATCTGCAATCCTCAGAAGGCAGACATCAAAAGTGCAGGCTGGAGTAGTGTTTTCAGGCAATCTCTGCCCAGCACCAATCTGCTCTGCACAAATGCACCACAATTGTCTCCTTGCCCATAGATCCTTCCTCCTGGCTGCAGCAGCTGTGGGATCATTTGAGTCTCTGTAATGACTAAAAGGGGCCAAAAATACCAACACAATGCTAGATCAAGAGGACACAACACAGGAGAAGAGGTAGGTTTGGGGTCCATTTTAGCTGCTGTCTGGAATTGGGCTTGAAGGTAAAGGACAACTTACAGCTTTGGATGTATGTAGATACTGGGAGACCATCTCTCTCTTTATCATCATATCCTTTGCCCGTAAAGGCTGTTGCTTTTCCGCATTGAGATTCATGTCGTACTAGAATTCATAACAAAGAAAACAATATCAAAGTTTGTAATGTCACAATTTGTAACAAAGAAATCATGGATAAAGTATGAAGACTGTAAAGTAGTATTTTCACTGCTCTTTAATAATAATAATTTGTCTCTGGTATGATGCGTAGAAAACAAACGATTATTCGCTTTGGTGCTATCCGGTAAAGGCCCGTACACACAACACAAAAATCAGATGGAAAACTTTGTACAACGAGCTGTCTGACGATTTTCGGCCCGTTAGTATGGTGCTTTAGAAAGCCAATTTCATTAGTATGGTTTTCGTACGAAAAAAATCATAAGAGCAAGACTACGCATGTTCAGAAACAAATACATACAAAACTGTTCAATACATTGGGGTTTATTTACTAAAGGTCTACTTTCCACTACAAGTGCACTTGGAAGTGCAGTCGCTGTAGATCTGAGGGGGAAATGCAAGGAAAATAAAAACACAGCATTTTTGCTTGTACACGATTGGATGATAAAATCAGCAGAGCTTCCCCTCATTTCAGATCTAAAGTGACTGCACTTCCAAGTGCCCTTGCAGTGGAAAGTGGATTTGCCTTTAGTAAATCAACCCCATTACGTCACTTCTGAAGCTGTATTCCGTCGTACGAACATTTTCATATTGTGAGTAACCTCTTCACTTTCGACATGACTAGTATGTCACAAAAAACGGACGTTGGGTCGTCTGAAAATCTAAGAGTGTGTACGAGGCTTTAACCAGGCCATTTTGTTATAAAAGTAATTTAATAGCCATTTTGCCTATTAAAGTCTTAATAGGCAAATTCAGGCATTTGCAATGCATTACAGAAATTTTTTTTAAAGTGTATATCCAGTCAAAAAAGGTTTTATTTTACATTTTTGGATCTTAAGTGGGGGGAAGGTTAGAACCTTATCAGTTTTTACTGTACTCTACGGTCCGGTTATGGAAAATTTCCCTATCTTCCTTTCCTGGTGACAATATGCCACCAAGACAGAAAGGATAAGACATTTCCAAGAGGGACACAGATGCATAGATGGCGATTAAAACACTTATTTATTTTTTTTAGAAGAGACGGGGAGGGGGACTAGAATTCCCATTAGCACTTTATTGCAGAGCGATGTATAGCAGTAGCCAGCAGGCGTTCAGATGGTGCTTTTGACACCTCCAGACTTTTTATTTCTTACTTAAAAGCGGAGCCCAAATGTGGCCGTGGAGAGGAAGCAAACAAGTGGCGCTTCCCCTTTTACAATGCAAAACAAAGCCACAACTGCGGAGCCAATTGTAGTGGCAAACTTTTCAGCCAGTGTTAAAATTGCCACCACCACAAAGCAAAGTCTTACAGCTGCGGCATATGTACAATCCTGTCAGGCTGCCTGTGTGAAAGAGCCCACTGTTGTAGCTTTTTCCTCACTTTCTGTGCGAGTGACAATGTTGTTACCAGGGCAGATCTCTCATTTGAGTCTTCACTTCAGACTGCAATATACTATGAAAGGTGCATACAATTCCCTTCTTTACACACAAATTGGCTGGAGTTACACTTTATGAGTCAAACAAGCATTTCAGAACACTACATTTTTTTTCTACTTGCTAATTAGCCCATACAGTTTATGTATGGTAATTGTGAACTACCTACTAACAAATTCAAGTTCTTGGTTTATTTTTCCAGAGAAAAAGAGAGATGAAACCGGATTTTAAGTCCTAAAGATGCTAAACATTAAAGGCTCGTTCACACCATACCTGCATGAAAAATGATGAAAAAAATCGTGCAGATTTCACTTGCAGACAAATCCGTTTACATCAGTTTTCATGCAAGTTTCAGTCAGTTTTTATGCATGTTGACATCAGTTTTAATGCGGGTCAGTTATGTACCCAATTTACACCAATGTTAATTTCAGGTCAGTTTTTTTCCTGTGCAGAAAACTGCATACACTTTGCAGATTCCTGGGCAGAAAAAATCTGCACATTGTGGTGTGAACAGGGCACAGAGAGAACAATTTTTTTTTTGTGCCCTTGCAGAACGTGTGCAGAAAAACTGAAGTCTCTGCACCATGGTGTGAATGAGGCCTTAAGGTGGTCCAAGCCACTGGCTGAAGATCACAGCTATATAGTACTGGGCCAACTGTCCATTAATTCTGAGTTAAACCAACAGGTTTCTTGAAAAGCTCCCACAGTCTACTTTTACATTGGTACCTCCATGATCACATACCATCATGGCTTCACAGCTTTTTACCTTGCATAAAAACATGCATATGACCCATGTAATAAAAAGTTTTTCACCTTCAACAGGGTTATATGAATTCTATATGAATTCTATAAGTAAAATGATAGTTCGAAATTTGGCTGGTTCAGCAGGAGGCAGGCTGGTTGTACAGAATTCCATCTCCCAATTGACTTCTGTACAACCAGCCTGTTGGAAAACTTTTGCTTGATCAGGATTGCCCGCTATAGCCAGCAATGCTGATGAGAAGCCTTGGTCTCCCCACTGTCATAATACAATAGCTCTACAGGAGAATTTCCCCCATTCACATCAAATGTGTGGATAAGGCAACCTGCTGGTTGAACAAAAGAAAATTAATCAAGTATGGCCTGGTTTAGATTGGTGTTAAAAAAGGTAAACTTTTTAAAGTCTTTTTCTTGTCCTGAAGCAGGTAAATAATAGAGTATCATGAGCATCAGATCAGAGTACAAAATGCGTGTGCGAAACCTACCAACATCTGTTCAAACAATTCCAGCACAGTTTCATCATTGAGTTCCTGCAGCGTCTGAAGGGGATTGTCAGAGTAGTTGGCAGAATTCCTGTGTGCCATATACGGCTTATCCTTCTCCTTCTTAATTCTCATACTTGTAAACCTTTCCAGCTGTAAGGGAAACAGAAACTTTTTATTAACAGCCACAAACTGTTGACAAATAGTTCACCATTTTAAAATGCTGCCACCTAAATAATGATCATTACTATTGTATGGATTACTTTTCTATTTAGGTATCTGTCCTAAACAGTTAAAGTTAGACTTGACCCAGACATATAAACACATCTGGAAAAAACATTACAGTTCTGTCTTTCAATGTGAACTAAGTGACTATTCAAGAGCTAAGAACATTTAAAATATTACATTTTAAAGGAAAGAATTTTTTTTTTTTTTTTTGTAAAAAGGAGGAAGAAGAGCAGGACCTTCCAGCATGCTCTTTTTTTTTTGGAACCGGCTGTTGTCTCCCGACATTCGTCCGGTGTGTACTCGGCTTAAGTCTACTCTCTACTACATTCTAAGCCTAAACTACCTATCCCTGTAAAGAAGAGATCGCTATACTTACATTTTTTTTGCAGCTGCTTTGGTCCGGTCCCACACTGAGCTGTCAACAGTGGCTTCAGTGAGTGAGTGTGCAGGAGAGGCAGCCGACAACGGAAGAGCCATAGTTACTCTATGGGTGACATCACTTTTCAGGCACTTGCCATCCGTTGTCGGCCATCTCTCTCTCTACACAGCAGCCGCTGCTGTAGACTAAACCAGATCGGCTTCAGAAAAGTATTGGGATTTTTTCTTTACAGGGTAAGATAGATTAGGTTTAGAATGTGGCTGAGAGTAGGTTTAGCGCTAGATCAAAATTTACAGAGAAAAGAAGCAGGTTCACTGAATTAAAGCGGTCTAAAAAGGCAGAAGGTTCTTTGCATTAAGATAAAAAAACCTGTGTGCAGCTCCCTCCCCCAGCCCCCCTTATACTTACCCAAGCTCCATCTCAATCCAGCAAAGTTTATAAGAGCATCAGCTCTCATGGGTCTCTCCCCCCTCATTGGCTCACACAGCAGGAGCCAGTGAGCCATTTAGAAGAGAGTGGGGTGTGGAGCCAAGCCATGCTCCGTATGTGAATGGACAATGTCCATTCAAAGGAGCGTTGCTTGGGAGCCAGGACTGCTGGCAGGGGACCCACAGAGCAGGTAAGTATAACGTATTTGTTACTGAAAGAAAAACTGTTAGAATTGCTTTAATGCCCCATATCCCTATCAGCATATACTCACTTTACCTTCGGTCTCAACTGCTCCGTTTACAATTGGGAGTGACAAAAGGAAGCTCTGTGGAAGCCTTGAGATGCTCTAGTTGGAGGTTCATGTGCCTGAGGATGTCTATATGACAGCTCTGGGCCAGTCTCCAAACAGCAAGACTGTCACACAAGAGGGGGCGAGTAACACGCTTCTTTATACCCATAATTAAAAGGCATTTTCTTCACTCCAAGTAGTGGACTGCCCTAAATGCAATGTGCAGAAACGTGCAAAAACATGCGTGAGTTCTGCTGCACTTGCACAGGTGAGAACAGAGCCTTACACACTTGTCAATGGGAGGGGGTGGACATAGGCCTTTTGGCTTGGTTCACCCTCTCTCATGGGGTTTCCCTTTGGGGGAGTCCCACCTAATACTTGGGTGAGCCTGTTTTGGCAGACCCTCCAGAGAAAGGGGGTCCCGTCTGGGTTCGGCCAGATGGACTCATGTGAAGTACCTCAGTCCCCGTCTGGAGCCTAACGCCCCAGGGAATCAGGGTAAGGTCCTTCCCTAATGGAGGACAGTGTAACACCCGTTGCACGTTCTGTGTTTCACTCTTTATGTGTGTGCACTTTTTTTGGCACCGGGTGAAGTTTTTGGGTGTGTTTCACACGCCACTGGCTTTTCAAAAAAAAAAAAACTTGTCAATGAACTCTGAACGATCTCAGAAGCTTGTTAAACTGATCTCAAACGCAAGCTAAGTATATTTGAAAACAATATGCCTTTTCTTATTGACAAACCCTAAGGATGATCTTATTTATTTATTTTTTTATTTATTTCAGGTACTTATATAGCGCCGTCAATTTACGCAGCGCTTTACATATATATATATTATACATTCACATCAGTCCCTATACCCTCAAGGAGCTTACAATCTAAGGTCCCTAACTCACATTCATACCTATACTAGGGCCAATTTAGACAGGATCCAATTAACCTACCAGCATGTCTTTGGAGTGTGGGAGGAAACCGGAGTACCCGGAGGAAACCCACGCAGACACAGGGAGAACATGCAAACTCCAGGCAGGTAGTGTCGTGGTCGGGATTTGAACCAGCGACCCTTCTTACTGCTAGGTGAGAGTGCTACCCACTGCACCACTGTGCGATTTCCGGTGCGACATGCATAGACATCTGCGCACGCGGTCGCACAGATGTCAGATAAGTCACACCTGAAATCGCACTGACCTGCAGCTTTGAAATCGTGCGACTTCAATTGAAGTATCACAATTTCAAAGTTGCATTCAGTGTGAACGGGGGCTTAAAGAGTTGTCGCAGGAATGTTTGTCCCCATTGAGGGCTTTTAATTTACCCCTTGCTCTGGTAACTCCTCTAATTTTTGAACTTCTGTGTCAGTGAAAACGGTCACTGAAAAAACAGAGAGGGTCAATATGTTTTTAAAAAGGAGCAGGCTTTGGGACTCTCATTGTGATACTGATTAAGCATGAAGGCAAAGAAGTTTGGACTGCCATCCTCTATGCCCATTCTAGGTCAGTGAAGGCAGGATGACCATGACAGCTCTGAGGACTGGTTCACACCACATGCAGACCAGTGCATTTTTTTTCTCTGCATCAAAAACGCATGGAGAGTAGGTTGCATGGACAGTAGGTTGCATGGACAGTAGGTTGCATGGATTTCAAAGGCAAACTTCACACCATTGCAGTGCAGTCAATAAACATAGAACATGCTGTATTTTTTTCTGCAGGGAATTGCACTGGAACTCAGTAAACTGCATCAAAAATACACCGAAATGCAGCTAAACGCATCATATAAGTGTAATGGAATGCATTACAGCAAAAAGAGTACAGGAACGCATTGAAAATGCATCAAACACACACAGAACACATCAAAAACATGCATGCAGGAATGCATCCTGACTGTGTCTGTGGTGTGAAAACCTTTGAAAACAAATCCTCAGTGGCACCTCCCGTATTTCTATCCTAAAATAGTTCTTAAATCTCACAGAATGTATATGCCAACTTAAAAAAAAAAAAAAAAAAAAAAACTTGGGAGGAAAGATCTTTTCAGATCTAACCTGGCAAAGATCAGCTTAGCTTGTAATTTTGGACAGCCTAAATCAGGTGTCCAACCTTTTGACCTTCCTGGGCCACATTGGTAGAAAAGGAATGGTCTTGGGCCACATTTGATCAGGCATAGCTGCTGTGCCTGTGCTTCATGCAGGAAAAAGTTTCTGCACCATTTGTGAACCACAGCGGTTGGGAAATGAGGGGGGAAGCAGCCTAGCCCAGCACCACCCGATACAGCCATGCAATATTTTACTTGCCTGATGCTATGTGGCGTCCAGGCATTCGCTGTTGCTTTTACAAAAACTACACCCCCGGCACCCCCTTCAGTTGAGCCTAATCCTGTATTCTCTGTGCTGGCCGACGCGGCCTCTATGCATATACAGCATCCCCTGTGTCCCTCCATACGTGCCTGTGCTGGCTTGTCCCTTCCTGCTGCCGTGGCTTTTATTCTTGCACTACGTTCCTCCAATAGGATAACAAAATGCCACTCCAGGTGAGTAATGGAACCAGTTAGACTGGGGAATGGACTCTCCCCAGGGGTGCTAGCCTCGGCTCGCTGGCCGTGAAATTTGGATAAAAGGAATGGATGGGTGGCTGCACACCGCGGTAGTGATGAATCTCTTAATTGTAAAATCCGTAACATGAATAGCACCACAGGCCAGGCAAACAGGTATACGCGTTTCACACAGCGAGGCTGCAATTATTCATTACCCTGAAATGTTCCACTGACATCCCTTAAATAGGGCTCCCCCCTCGTGTAAAACACAGGTGAGGACGACGTCAGTGGAACATCTAAAATCACTCTCAGCTGTACACCTTTTTAGAACAACGGAATTACATGAAGGCAATCAGAACTTTGGCTACTACATGCTGAGAGCAACAACGACAGACATACACAGACATCATTACCAGTCAAAAGAAGAAAAGGGGAACGTGCGAGGGACCAAAAGAAAACAATCTATGTCTAAATAAACATCCCAACTAACGCCCCGTCTGGCCCTATAAACACTCTATATGAATTACAGAAATAAAAAGGACACATATGATAAAAGGCAAACAATAATTGAATAAAATGCTAAATGCATAGAATTAAATGATATTAATTAGAATTAAATAGAATTAAACTCGTCTACCTGTACGCCTGTCCTGTGGTGTTATCGATGTTACGGATTTTACAATAAAGAGATTCACCACTACTGCGGTGTGCAGCCACCCATCCATTCCTTTTATCCAAACTACGTTCCTCCAGACATGCTGGGGCCACATGCTGAACTCTCCTGGGCCACATGTTGGACACTCCTTACCTAAATGGTTGTTCAAGGATTGTAGGATTCATGAATATGATTCAGATACATATGCATGGGTTTTCCACCATACCATTCAGTTACAGATTGCTCCAATAACTATTGTGCTTCATATATGAGCTATTATTGATAGATTGGAGGAGATTTACTAAAACTGGAGCACTCAGAATCTGGTGCAGCTGTGCATGGCAGCAAATCAGCCAATCAACCTGCGTCTGACAGTTCCCCTGACAGCTCTCTGAAGGATTCCCCTCGGTGACTCCACAGATCATAACACTGATCTCAGCCAGTGCTTTGGCGGCTGCAGCACCTCATAGGACACTTTCAGCTTCCTGTTCCTGGATACTGCCCTGCTGTTGCATGCTTGTGAACTAGTGAGTGCATATTAATCCATTTTTTTTATTTACTTAACAAAAAAATAAAATAAAAAAATTAATAAAGTCATTACTGCACCAGTGGCTGCTTGGCACCTCTCTCTCCCTGTCCTCTTTTCCTCTATGTAGCTTCTGGGTTCCCAGCCCGACAGAGGAGAAAGCCTTGCTAAGCTATCTGCAGTGAGCAGCAAACTAATTTATAATACATTTTCTAGAAACCAAAATACAGCATGTTTGTTTGATATTGCGATATTGTGACACATCAGTTATACATGAAAGCAACTTGCTACTGTAGCCTGCTTTTAAAGTCCTTCACTGCTAGAGTATAAGATTTTCCACAGTGCCCCATATACCATCCAACCAATATATCCAATCATATTGTCAAGGTCCACCCAGATGCCTGACTGACAGCAGGCTTAGCCTCTCAGTGCGCCGGTCCCATCAGCTCCACAGTCCGGCATTCCAGTGCAGCACTAGAAGAGCAGAGCAGAGGGCCAGTGACTAACAGGGAGCTCCTCCCGAGCACGTCACTGTGTGTACCAGGCTAAACAGTTCCCTTTCCCCAGACTGACAATGATGGTTCCAAAGGTTCCCCCCCTGTGTTTTTTCATCCAGAGGAGGACACTCTAATACACGAGGTATGCTACTGGCCAGATTAGCAGGTGCCACTGGGGGGGGGGGGGGGGGGGGAGCCTAAACAAAAGAAAACTAATGCAGACACCACATGGATTGCTGCACTATATTACATATTTGGTTTTGAGTTTAATACAGCTTCAAGTCCTGTAATTTGTGAGGTGGGGCCTCCATGGATCTGAATTTTTTCAGCACATCCCACAGATGCCTGACTGGATTGTGGTCTGGAGAATTTGGAGGCCAAGTAAACATCTCGAACTTCATGTATCCTCAAACCATTTTTGAAGTCATCAGATCAGGCCACCTTCTTCCATTGCTCGGTGGTTCTGACGCTTTTGGCTATGGACACGTGATCGGACTACACGGGCCAGACCTTCCTTGGGTCAATTTTGGTAGGTACTGATCAATGCAGACCAGGAACATCCCACAAGAGCTGCAGTTTTGGAGGTGCTCTGACAATTTGGTCCATGTCAAAGTCGCTCAAATCCTTACGCTTGCCCATTTTTTTCTGGTTTCAACACTTTAGGGACAATTATTATAACTTGCTGCCTAATACATCCCACCCACTTTCAGATGCCACTATAAGGAGATAATCAATAAGATAAGTGGCCATAATGTTATGACTAAACAGCCTACATATTCAAACTATATATTATATATACACACACACACACACACACACACACACACACACACACACAAAAAGGGTTCAAAAAGTTTTCACTTTTTTTTTTTACGCTACTAAATATAAAAAAAAAGTGTGGGCATTTTTTAAAGGCCCCTCGTATTTATAGGTTGTTCTGCTTCAAATATTTTCCCTAGTATGTGTGTACATACGTGACTTTTAAAGAGATATTAGACTGTAAAGGACTCCAGAGGTGAAAGAATGCGTAGATGTACTTGATCTGGGCAGATGCCCTCATGTCAGTTTAGAAAGGTCATTTTAAAGTTCTATATTTATCAGTTGTGACATTATAAAAGTTATTCCTGGCTGTAGTGGGAAGACACAGGAAATCGTAGGCTTCCAGTCTGTCCTGCCCACTCACCCAGGAGTCCTGTGGTCTGTCCACCCCATAGCACGCCTACCTATTCTGGCAGACATGTAAATTAGCACAGAGGATCACCCTAAGAGCTCCACACAATTTAAAGTAGAACTTTACCCATAACAACTTGATAAAAAATAATTTTCTTTAGCAAGGAACATACATTCCACATTAATAATTAAGCTACCAAAAATAGTGTACGCTGTAAATTGCCTCCAGCATTGCTCCTGTTTCTTCTTGATGGAGGCTGCCATTTATCTTTCACACTGGACCGAGCGGTGCACTAGCAGGATGGGAAAAAAAAGTCCTGCTAGCAGCAACTTCTGAGCGCTTTCACCGCTTCTGCCCATTGAAATCAGTGGGGCAGCGCAGCTCTACCGCCAGCAAAGTGCCTCTGCAGAGGCGCTTTGTGGTGGTTTTTAACCCTTTCTCAGCTGCTAGCGGGGGTAAAACCACCCTGCTAGCGGCCGAATACCGCCGCTAAAATGACGGTAAAGTGCCGCTAATAATAGCGGTGCTTTACCGCTGACGCACCTCCCGCCCCAGTGTGAAAGGGGCCTAAAAGATTTCCTCTCTATTACTGTTCTTGTGTTAACCCAAAATGTGGGATTTTCTTTTACTTTCACTTTCGATAAACAGGACCAATAGAGAGCTTGAATCCCCCTAAAGGAGGCACAATGAACAAAAAAAACCGACACGTGTCCTTCTCCCTCCACACCTTATCCAAAACGTAAAAGTTTTGCCTTTAGTTACACTTTAATGAATTAATAGATTGTGAAGAGCATGTAAGGTGCTAAACAATATCAAAGCAAACCTTTCCAGTGCCCAGGCACTGCAGCTTTTACCTGGATTAATTCCAAATATACTGAACAAGCTAAGAGGGGTGCAATGCAATCCCGGCAAGGCCCCCTAGCGGTCAGAATTTGGATTGCATGCCGCGGTACAACTCCACATAAAGTGAATTAGCTAATTGCCATTTGCCTGTTTTCAGCATATGCTGCTGAGTCCAATGCAATCTTTTATTAGGTGATACCCTCTGTGTGGCATTGGACTCAACAGCATATACTGAAAATAGGCAAATGTCAATTACCCAATTCACTTAAAAATATGTGGAGTTGTACCGCGGCATGCAATCCAAATTATGACCGCTAGGGGGCCTTGCCGGGATTGCATTGCACCTTTTAGCTTAAGTATATTTGGAATAATTCCACAAAGTGTGAGGCTGCTTAGCCATATATGGGCATTGCACTTCACTTGTGTATATTATATAGTGGTTCGCCACTTTAGGTATCTGTCGTCCGTCAGATTCAGCATGATTGGCAATATGTGCGGCGGTACCTCTACCTTCTATATAACGACATGAGGTGTACCAAGATGGCCATGCCTCAGACGACGTCCAGTGACAAAATGCGCAAGGCGGGACTTGGTACATTCAACGTCATTTCCGGTTCTCTGGTTACGATCTGTTGAACGCACGCCGCTGTGGAACAGTCTATGGAACACAGACCTAGGAACTTGTCCGCAAGCTTTTTACGAGATCGGGGCAATTGGAGCCCTATATCTTTATGCTTATATAAAGTCCTATTTTGTATTCTTTTATTCGTGTCAAATAAAAAAATCTTTTTATCGGATTTACACTATGGATGCCCGTTTCTGATTTTTATGTGAATACCGCAATGCATGCACCTTGCTCCGGAGCAGGAGAACGTATTGGTTCCAGGGACACCAGGATTAGAGACCTTATTTACTACATGCTCTTTACCCCTGCAGGGATGAGGGCTTTTGGTGAGTGCATATATTTAAGGGGAGCACGAGAAGTCACCTTATCTGTTGCACAGAAGTTGAGATAAAGTTGTATCACTTGAATATCAGCACAAGTCACTTTACTGGGAATATGGGTACCTAATATCGAGAGACTATTTTTTCACGGATGGACTGAACATTCATCACATTTGTTTATATACATCTATGTTTTTCATTTGATGTGCTTGCATACAAGCTTTCTATTTGCTACATAGTTTCTCACTTATGGACTGAATGTTCACCGTTATTTATTTGTTTGACATATATTTTTGTATATGACTCATTTGTTGATTAGTGGTTCACTTTGTTATATATATCTTTTCCAACATCACAATAGCACTTGCTATTAGCCATATGGTGAACACTTGCACTTCTTTGATGAGAATAGAGTTTTTTTATTTTCACTCTTGTATACTGGATACGATGTATTACACTACATAGGGACTCACCTTTATATATATGTATTTTTTATTGTTCCATATAGACCCTATACTGCCACGCACGCATTCACAATCTTCACGGTCAGGCGATACACATGCCAATTTCATATTCTCTTTATAGCAGTGCCAATTTTCCCTTTTTTGTGATTATTTGTTCTTTTGGGCACCACTTTGTGGCGTCTTTGTGCGGGGAGGCTGCAGCTACATTTATACCTAAGCGCGGAATTTTTTGTTTAACACACCCCTCCAGCATTACCCCAGATGATGTCTCTTTAGAGGAAACGCGTCGGGACGAGCCCTACTGATGCCATTGCGTTGCCTAGACTATATATTTCAAGTGCTTGATCTACTTATTAAATGTGAATGTTTCCAATTTTAACCACTTTCGGACCACCGCACGCCGATATACATCCTAACTTTGAAGGGGGATATTGCTGTTATGGCAGCAGCTGGCTGCCATAACCCCAGTATCCGCGTTTTCGGCCAGCGGTCTGGTGTCTGATAAGAGTGGTCTCTGCGGATTCGCCGCAAGATCACTTTTATCGGCGGCGGGAGAGACTCCCCCTCCCGCCACGCTCCGGTGCCCTCCGCCGCTTACCGGATTCGTCGGCAGCGGCAATCGGATCTTCACCCTGGCTGGGCATGGAGACGAGTGAGGGGAAGATGGCCCCCACCCGTCTCCATAACAATGCAGGGCGGAAGCGACGTCAAAACGTCACTTCCGCCCACAGCTCTTAAAGGGGCATTTTTTTTTATATGACAATTTTTTTTTTTATTGCATTTAAGTGTAAATATGAGATCTGAGGTCTTTATGACCCCAGATCTCATATTTAAGGTCCTGTCATGCTTTTTTTCTATTACAAGGGATGTTTACATTCCTTGTAAAAGGAATAAAAGTGACAATTTTTTATTTAATTTTTAAACAGTGTAAAAATAAAAAATAAAAGGTAAAATGAATAAGAAAATAGAAAACGCACCCCGTCCTGCTGAGCTTGTGTGCAGAAGCAAACGCATACATGAGAATCGCCAGCATATGAAAACGGTGTTCAAACCACACATGTGAGAGATCGCCGCGATCGGTATGGCGAGAGCAATAATTCTAGCCCTAGACCTCCTCTGTGACTTAAAACATGCAAGTTGTAGAATTTTTTAAACGTCACCTATGGAGATTTTTAAGGGTAAAAGTTTGTCGCCATTCCACAAACGGGTGCAATTTTGAAGAGTGACACGTTGGGTATCAATTTACTCGGCAAAACATTATCTTTCACAATATATAAAAAAAATTGAGCCAACTTTACTGTTGTCTTATTTTTTTTAATTCAAAAAAAGTGTATTTTTTCCACAAAAAAAAAAGTGTGCTTGTAAGACTGCTGCGCAAATACAATGCGATAGAAAGTATTGCAACAACCGCCATTTTATTATCTAGGGTGTTAGAAAAAAAAAAAATGTATGTTTGGGGGTTCTAAGTAATTTTCTAGCAAAAAAAAAAAAAAAAAAACGGTTTCTAACTTGTAAACATCACATCTCAAAAAGAGGCTTGGTCCTTAAGTGGTTAATAAGTTCTCTAAGTTGTTACGGATTTACACTATGTGGTGTATTTTCTTTTTTGGCTTTACCATTCTGAATATATGAGATGACCTGGTCCAATATGCTGGCTGCTCCTGAGGACTGCTTCTCCAAGTCATTCCCAGAACAAATGGACCATCTTCTATCCTGATCTGGAATAGGATCAAAAAGGTCCTATACATTGGTGTTTACACCACAAGCCCCGCTGACTCATTGAGCGTATGCCCATTTGAGTCCCTATACTCAGGTAAGCCGTCACACAACCGGAGGTGGTTTTATTGTCTTTTTTTTTTTTTTCATTTCAACTTTGACGGCATGTAGAATACCTTTTCCTGCTATTGAGTTTTTTTTAACACTGTCTATCTATGGACTGTTGTTAGTTTTATCAACCTCTATGACAATATATAGACTCACTGTTTTTTGATCATTTCTTGTTTTTATTGTTATTTCACACTATACATTGGTTCTTATATACATGAATTTGTAGCAATACAAATTTCTAAGCTCTGCACATACTTTTACCTTTACATTCAATTTTACCCTCCAGCATTACCACTGATCCCATACCCCCACCAGCACTGCCACTGATCCCACCAGCGCCCCCCCCCAGCACTGCCGCTAACCCCATCCCCCACTTCCCATACATCACTGCCACTGATAGCATCTCCCCCAGCACTGTCACTCTCCCCCCACCACTACCACTGATGCCATGAACCTCCATTACTGCTACAGATCACAGCCCCCAGCACTGCCACTCATCCAGGGGTGTACCTACAGATCTTAATTGCAACCCAGACCATGCGCCAGGTGGCCCCCTATACACCTGGATAGGAGGGGTGGCATATAGAGGAAGCGATCCACTCCATTTTCTTCCTGCAGCCTTTCGGCAGTTGCAGGAGGAAAACGGAGTGGATCAGCTCCTCTACATGCCACCCCCGCCACCCCTCCTATCCAGATGTACAGGGGGCCACATAAGCCCCCTGGAGCATGGGGCTGGGTTACCCCTCCTACCTTCCTCCTACTGCTCCAGGCTCCTGTGTACTACTCCACCAGCCCCCTCATCCCCTGCAGCACTGCCGGGAACCCCCCCCCCCCCCAGCGGCTGCGGGAGATGTGTCAGGATGGAAAGCAGGAAACGTGCTGGTAAATGTGTAATTTACTGACCCCCTCCTTGTCTCAATAGTCAGTGATCTGTACTAATCACTGAATCTGTTCATTCATAACTGAGGGATAGTAAACTGTGTCATCAATCTCCTTTCTCCGTCTCAAAGGTGAAACATAAGAGGTCTGTTTAGAACCCTAATATCTCACCAAAGCCCCACAGCGAGGCTCCTAAAAATGTAAAAAAATAAAATTAAATACAAATAAAATGGTACCCACCAGTGGCGGAACTACCAGGATGGCACTTGCGACCGGGTCCTGGTGTTCTGCCACCATGGGGGGGGGCGACCGGGCCCTGGCGCTCCGCCACCAAAGGGGGGAGCCTCAGCTGTTGGTCTGGGAGCCCATTAGGGTTTCTTGCACCAGTGTCCTGAAGGTTCTAGTTACACCTCTGATTTACAGTAACAAAGAACAGAAAGGAAAACAGATTTTTTTTAACTATCCCGTAGTGCAGCTTCTGACAGCTATATATTACCGAATACAAAAACATTAAGGAATACCATCTTAGTTAATAAAATAACTAATAATAACTACTGTGGTGTCTTTGAAGAGGAAAGTGCTGTAAAAAGAAAAAAAGCACTGGTTCATTTACAATAATGATCCATTTTGAGAAAATATACAATAATAATGGAGGTCCATCAATCATATGTAATCTATTTACACAGCACTTAGAAGATAACTACTTTCAATTGAATGTACAATTAGGGAAAGAACAATAGCTGTTCATAATTCTGGCAAGACACTAAAACAAAAACTGTTCTGCAGTTATTGGTTATTAAGGTGTTTAAATGTAATAAACCATAATGACAGATTTTACATCATAGTGTATAATAATGCTGTCAAGAAAACTGAAAAACACAAAAAAAGTCATATTTTGAAAGGACTTTCTTGGAAGCATTAGGTATCTGGAATTACGTTATTACATAGGCAATGAAACGTCAGTAAAAAAACACTCCCAAAAGTGTAAAGGCAAGGCTTTAGGGAGCATGGAAAGCAGCAGTTAGGAATTGGATGATAGAATTTGGAGTTTGTGGCAATAGGTCTCCAAATTTCGAGAGGAAAATGTCAAAGCCAACCTCATTGAAGCCTGACTACTAAAGTAGTTCATAACCAATGCATCTTGTGTAAAGCAGTATGTGAGACTTCAAGGACAAGAGTTCCTATGTAGAGGTTGGTAATTCCTGAAATAGTTTCCCCAAGTAGGAAAGGAGGCAGCAGTCACTAACAGTTATGGCCGGTTCACACAAAATGTACAGGTGCCAAGGAGGTAAACTGCTGCCATTTCCTCTCCACTGGCTGCGATAGGGGGCAGTGTGGTGTGCGATTCAGTGCGCACATGGCTTCTCCTTACCCCCCCACCCCACCTAAAGTGATACTAGACACACACTTAAATTTACACTGTCTCTTCTATTTTTGTATATGAATAATGGCACTAATTATTTTAATAAAAACAGTACTTTTCTCCTAATCGATATATAGCTGTCACATGACCCAGCTCTTTCCCAGCCTGTCTGCAGGGAAACATAAGCAGGAGGAGCTTCTAGTCCTCTGCTACTGGTCACATGTTCAAAAAAAAAAAAGCCTTTGGAATACAGAGTAAAAATAAATATCAATAAACGGTTTTACATAGGTAAACCTATGACAACGGTTGTCATAGGAATACATATTTGAAATTTAATCTTTAGTATTTTTTGGCAATAACATGGTGTGGGCAGAATTCTTCCAGTCACAGGCTGTGTCACGCCTCGCCAGCCTGTGTCTTAGAATAAGAGGGAGGTGAAGCCTCCGTCAATCTACATGTAATACACCCCCCATCCCCATTGTGTTTAGCTGGTTAGTGGCATGGAGGAGGGAGGGAGTGGGCTGTCATTTACCACTGTGTATAACGCCCACATGTGTGACTTCATATAGTCACATGGGCTGCTCAGATGTAATAGGGAGGAAATGCTTAGCATAGAATCTCACTGAAAACTGAGCATGTGTAGAGCTGCTACTACAGCTGCAAAATCCCTAGGTGAATTGAGGACATGTATAAATATATATGCTGCACTTTCCAAAGTCATACACTATACCAGTGTAACAAAAACCATATAAAAAACATATCAGTGTAAAAACAAAAAAAAAAAAAACAAAAAACAAAAAACACTGGTATAGTGTATGACTTTGGAAAGCGCAGCGTATATATTTATTTATCCATATTTGCATGCTTTATGAGGCATGTTTAACGCTTGCAGCTGATTTTTGATAATTAAGGCATTTTGGATTAGTGGAGGCTCACAGGGCTCTTTATATTTTAGCTTTGAATTGCTCTCACACCATTGCAGCCCCCCCTCTCTCTCACACCATGGCAGCCCCCCCTCTCTCTCACACCATTGCAGCCCCCCCTCTCTCTCACACCATTGCAGCCCCCCCCTCTCTCTCACACCATTGCAGCCTCCCTCTCTCACACTCACACCATTGCAGCCTCCCTCTCTCACACACACACCATTGCAGCCTCCCTCTCTCACACACACACCATTGCAGCCTCTCCCTCTCACACAAACACCATTGCAGCCCCCCTCTCTCTCACACCATTGCAGCCCCCCCTCTCTCTCACACCATTGCAGCCCCCCCTCTCTCTCACACCATTGCAGCCCCCCCTCTCTCTCACACCATTGCAGCCCCCCCTCTCTCTCACACCATTGCAGCCCCCCCTCTCTCTCACACCATTGCAGCCCCCCCTCTCTCTCACACCATTGCAGCCCCCCCTCTCTCTCACACCATTGCAGCCCCCCCTCTCTCTCTCACCATTGCAGCGCCCCCCTCTCTCTCACCATTGCAGCGCCCCCCTCCCTCTCACACACACACCATTGCAGCCTCTCCCTCTCACACACACACCATTGCAGCCCCCCTCTCTCTCACACCATTGCAGCCCCCCTCTCTCAATAACACCATTGCAGCGCCCCCCTCTCTCAATAACACCATTGCAGCGCCCCCCTCTCTCTCACCATTGCAGCGCCCCCCTCTCTCTCACCATTGCAGCGCCCCCCTCTCTCTCACCATTGCAGCGCCCCCCTCTCTCACACACACACACCATTGCAGCCTCTCCCTCTCACACACACACCATTGCAGCCTCTCCCTCTCACACACACACCATTGCAGCCCCTCTCTCTCTCACACCATTGCAGCCCCTCTCTCTCTCTCACACCATTGCAGCCCCTCTCTCTCTCTCACACCATTGCAGCCCCTCTCTCTCTCTCACACACCATTGCAGCCCCTCTCTCTCTCACACACCATTGCAGCCCCTCTCTCTCTCACACACCATTGCAGCCCCTCTCTCTCTCACACACACCATTGCAGCCCCTCTCTCTCTCACACACCATTGCAGCCCCTCTCTCTCTCTCACACCATTGCAGCCCCTCTCTCTCACACACCATTGCAGCCCCTCTCTCTCACACACCATTGCAGCCCCTCTCTCTCACACACCATTGCAGCCCCTCTCTCTCACACACCATTGCAGCCCCTCTCTCTCACACACCATTGCAGCCCCTCTCTCTCACACACCATTGCAGCCCCTCTCTCTCACACACCATTGCAGCCCCTCTCTCTCACACACCATTGCAGCCCCTCTCTCTCACACACCATTGCAGCCCCTCTCTCTCACACACCATTGCAGCCCCTCTCTCTCACACACCATTGCAGCCCCTCTCTCTCACACACCATTGCAGCCTCCCTCTCTCACACACACACCATTGCAGCCTCTCCCTCTCACACACACACCATTGCAGCCTCTCCCTCTCACACAAACACCATTGCAGCCCCCCTCTCTCTCACACCATTGCAGCCCCCCCTCTCTCTCACACCATTGCAGCCCCCCCTCTCTCTCACACCATTGCAGCCCCCCCTCTCTCTCACACCATTGCAGCCCCCCCTCTCTCTCACACCATTGCAGCCCCCCCTCTCTCTCACACCATTGCAGCCCCCCCTCTCTCTCACACCATTGCAGCCCCCCTCTCTCACACACACACCATTGCAGCCCCCCTCTCTCACACACACACCATTGCAGCCTCTCCCTCTCACACACACACCATTGCAGCCTCTCCCTCTCACACACACACCATTGCAGCCTCTCCCTCTCACACAAACACCATTGCAGCCCCCCTCTCTCTCACACCATTGCAGCCCCCCTCTCTCTCACACCATTGCAGCCCCCCTCTCTCTCACACCATTGCAGCCCCCCCTCTCTCTCACACCATTGCAGCCCCCCCTCTCTCTCACACCATTGCAGCCCCCCCTCTCTCTCACACCATTGCAGCCCCCCCTCTCTCTCACACCATTGCAGCCCCCCTCTCTCACACACACACACCATTGCAGCCTCTCCCTCTCACACACACACCATTGCAGCCTCTCCCTCTCACACACACACCATTGCAGCCCCCCTCTCTCACACACACACCATTGCAGCCTCTCCCTCTCACACACACACCATTGCAGCCTCTCCCTCTCACACACACACCATTGCAGCCTCTCCCTCTCACACAAACACCATTGCAGCCCCCCTCTCTCTCACACCATTGCAGCCCCCCTCTCTCTCACACCATTGCAGCCCCCCTCTCTCTCACACCATTGCAGCCCCCCCTCTCTCTCACACCATTGCAGCCCCCCTCTCTCACACACACACACACCATTGCAGCCTCTCCCTCTCACACACACACACCATTGCAGCCTCTCCCTCTCACACACACACCATTGCAGCCCCCCTCTCTCTCACACCATTGCAGCCCCCCTCTCTCAATAACACCATTGCAGCCCCCCTCTCTCAATAACACCATTGCAGCCCCCCTCTCTCAATAACACCATTGCAGCCCCCCTCTCTCAATAACACCATTGCAGCCCCCCTCTCTCAATAACACCATTGCAGCCCCCCTCTCTCAATAACACCATTGCAGCGCCCCCCTCTCTCAATAACACCATTGCAGCGCCCCCCTCTCTCTCACCATTGCAGCGCCCCCCTCTCTCTCACCATTGCAGCGCCCCCCTCTCTCACACACACACACCATTGCAGCCTCTCCCTCTCACACACACACCATTGCAGCCTCTCCCTCTCACACACACACCATTGCAGCCCCCCTCTCTCTCACACCATTGCAGCCCCCCTCTCTCAATAACACCATTGCAGCCCCCCTCTCTCAATAACACCATTGCAGCCCCCCTCTCTCAATAACACCATTGCAGCCCCCCTCTCTCAATAACACCATTGCAGCCCCCCTCTCTCAATAACACCATTGCAGCCCCCCTCTCTCAATAACACCATTGCAGCCCCCCTCTCTCAATAACACCATTGCAGCCCCCCTCTCTCAATAACACCATTGCAGCCCCCCTCTCTCAATAACACCATTGCAGCGCCCCCCTCTCTCAATAACACCATTGCAGCGCCCCCCTCTCTCTCACCATTGCAGCGCCCCCCTCTCTCTCACCATTGCAGCGCCCCCCTCTCTCTCACCATTGCAGCGCCCCCCTCTCTCTCACCATTGCAGCGCCCCCCTCTCTCTCACCATTGCAGCGCCCCCCTCTCTCTCACCATTGCAGCGCCCCCCTCTCTCTCACCATTGCAGCGCCCCCCTCTCTCTCACCATTGAAGCCCCCCTCTCTCTCACCATTGAAGCCCCCCTCTCTCTCACCATTGAAGCCCCCCTCTCTCTCACCATTGAAGCCCCCCTCTCTCTCACCATTGAAGCCCCCCTCTCTCTCACCATTGAAGCCCCCCTCTCTCTCACCATTGAAGCCCCCCTCTCTCTCACCATTGAAGCCCCCCTCTCTCTCACCATTGAAGCCCCTCTCTCTCTCACACACCATTGCAGCCCCTCTCTCTCTCACACACCATTGCAGCCCCTCTCTCTCTCACACACCATTGCAGCCCCTCTCTCTCTCACACACCATTGCAGCCCCTCTCTCTCACACACCATTGCAGCCCCTCTCTCTCTCTCACACCATTGCAGCCCCTCTCTCTCTCTCACACCATTGCAGCCCCTCTCTCTCTCTCACACCATTGCAGCCCCTCTCTCTCTCTCACACCATTGCAGCCCCTCTCTCTCTCTCACACCATTGCAGCCCCTCTCTCTCTCTCACACCATTGCAGCCCCTCTCTCTCTCTCACACCATTGCAGCCCCTCTCTCTCTCACACCATTGCAGCCCCTCTCTCTCTCTCACACCATTGCAGCCCCTCTCTCTCTCACACACCATTGCAGCCCCTCTCTCTCTCTCACACCATTGCAGCCCCTCTCTCTCTCTCACACCATTGCAGCCCCTCTCTCTCACACACCATTGCAGCCCCTCTCTCTCTCACACACCATTGCAGCCCCTCTCTCTCTCACACACCATTGCAGCCCCTCTCTCTCTCACACACCATTGCAGCCCCTCTCTCTCTCACACACACCATTGCAGCCCCTCTCTCTCTCACACACCATTGCAGCCCCTCTCTCTCTCTCACACCATTGCAGCCCCTCTCTCTCACACACCATTGCAGCCCCTCTCTCTCACACACCATTGCAGCCCCTCTCTCTCACACACCATTGCAGCCCCTCTCTCTCACACACCATTGCAGCCCCTCTCTCTCACACACCATTGCAGCCCCTCTCTCTCACACACCATTGCAGCCCCTCTCTCTCACACACCATTGCAGCCCCTCTCTCTCACACACCATTGCAGCCCCTCTCTCTCACACACCATTGCAGCCCCCACACACACACACACACACAATTGCAGCCCCTCACACACACACACACACACAATTGCAGCCCCTCACACACACACACACACACACAGCCCCTCACACACACACACACATTTGCAGCCACACACACACACACACTTGCAGCCCCTCTCTCTCTCACATACACACACACTTGCAGCCCCTCTCTCTCACACACCATTACCCTTATTGAGAATTTGCATTTTTATTCTTGTGCGTGATTGTGTAGACAGGGCCCCAGTGCATTGTATTGCCCCAGGGCCTATAATGCTCTTAACATGGCACTGCATAAAGACCAGATTTGTAGCGTGCACAACTAGTAGTTGTCCTGTGGACAGATTCTCCCACCTGAGCTGTGGATCTCTGCAGCTCCTCCAGTTACCATGGGCCTCTTGGCTGCTTCGCTGATCAATGTTCTCCTTGTCTGGCCTGTCAGCTTAGGTAGACGGCCATGTCTTGGTAGGTTTGCAGCTGTGCCATTCTTTTCATTTTTGAAACAGTGCTCCGTGAGATGTCCACAGCTTGGTATTTTTTAAATTTTTTTGTTATAACCTAACCCTGCTTTAAACTTTTCCACAACTTTATCCCTGACCTGTCTGGTGTGGTCCCTGGCTTTCAAGATGCTGTTTGTTCTCTAACAAACCTTCGGAGTGCTTCACAGAACAGCTGTATTTATACTGAGATTAAATCACACACACAGGTGGGCTCTATTTACTAATTAGGTAACTTCTGAAGGCAATTGGCTCCACTAGATTTTAGTTAGGGGTATCAGTAAAGGGGGGTGAATACAGAGGACCGAGCTGAGGAGGGATGGAAGTGAGATGGGGACAGCCTATGAAAGAGCTAAGCCCTGCACTCTGTACGTAGGGCACCCTTAAGCCCTGCACTCTGTACGTAGGGCACCCTTAAGCCCTGCACTCTGTACGTAGGGCACCCTTAAGCCCTGCACTCTGTACGTAGGGCACCCTTATACTATACATGTAATAAACTCCTGGTATTTATTGCCCCTTTAGTGCAATTTTGTTGGGGGCATGATTAAGTTCCTGCCCCTATTGTCAGGGGAAAAAGCTCTGGATACATTTATATAGTTCTACAGATATAATAGGCCCTTTGAGGGCAACCAGAAAGCTGATGCGGCCCACAATGAAATTGAATTTGACACCCCTGGTCTAGGTATTCACTAAGCTAACAGTAACTCGGTGTAGGGCAGGGCCTGCAAATGCAAAGGTGGTTTTTAGAAGAATGTCTAAAATGCCTATCCACTGAATTTTTTTTAAAAAAGAGGGTCCCCTTAATATTAAAAATAATAAAATGAATGTTTTACAGTGCTTCACTTTTTCCACATTTTGTTATGTTATATCCTTAGTCCAAAATTGATTATTTTCCTAAAAATTATAAACAATACCCCACAATGACAACATCAAAGAAGTTTGGAAATCTTTGCAAATTTACAAAAAAATAAGGAAAAAAAAAAAAAAAAAACAACAGGTACATAAGTATTTACAGCCTTTGTTCAATACTTTGTTGAATCACCTTTGGCACCAATTACAGCCTCAAGTCTTTTTGTGTATGATGCCAACAAGCTTGGCACACCTATTTTTGGGCAGATTCTCCCATTCTTCTTTGCAGGACCTCTCAAGCTCAATCAGGTTGGATGGGGCACGTCAGCTTACAGCCACTTTCAGATATCTCCAGAGATGTTAAATCGGGTTCTGGGCTCCTCAATGACATTCACAGGAGTTGTCCCGTAGCCACTCCTTTGTTATGTTGGCTGTGTGCTTAGGGTCGTTGTCCTGTTGGAAGATTAACCTTCGCCCCAGTCCGAGCGATCTGAAGCAAGTTTTCAACAAGGATGTCTCTGTACATTGCTGCATTCATCTTTCCCATGATCCTGACTAGTTTCCCAGTTCCTACCGCTGAAACATCCCCACACCATGATGCTGCCACCACCATGCTTCACTGTAGGGATGTTATTGGTCAGGTGATGAGCGGTGCCTGGTATCCTCCAGACATGATGCTTGCCACTCAGGCCAAAGAGTTCAATCTTTGTTTCATCAGACCAAAGAATTTTGTTTCTCATGGTCAGAGTCCTTCAGGTGCCTTTTGGCAAAATCCAGGCAGGCTGTCATGTGCCTTTTACTAAGGAATAGCTTCCGTCTGGCCACTCTACCATACAGGCTTGATTGGTGGAGTGCTGCAGAAGATGTTTGTTCTTCTGGAAGGTTCTCCTCTCCCCACAGAGAAACGCTGGAGCTCTGTCAGTGACCATCGGGTTCTTAGTCACCTCCCCCACTAAGGCCCTTCTACCCCAATCGCTCAGTTTGGCCTGGGCAGCACGTTCTAGCAAGAGTTCTGGTGGTTCCAAGTGTCTTCAGTTTACGGATGATGGAGGCCACTGTGCTCATTGGGACCTTCAATGCTGCAGAAACGTTCTGTAACCTTCCCCAGATCTGTGCCTTGATTCAATCCCGTCTCTGAGGTCTACAGACAATTCCTTGGACTTCATGACTTGGTTTGTGCTCTGACATTCACTGTTAACTGTGGGACCTTTTATAGATAGGTGTGTGCCTTTACAAATCATGTCCAATCAACTGAATTTACCACAGGTGGACTCTAAATCAAGTTGTAGAAACATCTCAAGGATGATCAGTGGAAATAGGATGCACCTGAGCTCAATTTTAGAGCGTCATGGCAAAGGCTGTGAATACTTGTGTACATGGGATTTTTTTCGTTTTTTATTTTTAATAATTTTCGAAAGATTTAAAACAAACTCCTTTCACATTGTCGTTATGGGGTATTCTTTGAAGAATTTTGAGTTAAATAATACATTTAATCAATTTTTCCAAAATGTGGGAAAAAAAGTGAAGCGCTGTAAATACTTTCCAGGATTGCATTCTAATGCAAGAATAGCTCACAGTGGTGACAAAGCATATTATGTCAAAGAAGAATTCCAGGTATGGTATATTTTATATAGTTACACTGGTCAAGCTTGGACCAGCTAACTATGTTTACACCACTTTGTTTTTCTTTCCCCGTGGCGTATTGCATGATTTTCATGCGATTTTTCACTTTATTTTTCTTTTCTCTTTGTGATATATGATTCCTTTCACTTTGTCCTAATTTTACTTTTCACTTTGCTCTTTTTGGAGTCGTGGGTCACTTCACAAAACTGTCTATTATATTCCTTACCCTTTTTTTGCATATTCATTTATACACATATCTTTACAGACCAGTTTGGTTTACACACTTACTCACACTCCACAGTTTTGCAGGGGGGTCCTGGTTTTCCTCTTGCTGGATTTTCCCCTTGAACTGGGCGGTCTATCCTCACCTCAGCCCCGGGCAAGACGTTTGCGCTGACTCTGACCCCTTTCCATATGGTAGGGCATTTATGATGCCAACATTTAAGTAACATGGGTATTTTATCATTTATCAATAAATTTTTAAAGAAAACGCTTTTTTTTTTCTCTTCAACACAAGGTCCACATTTTTCAGATAGTCTGTTCAGTCAAGCCCCTGATGATTGGACAGGCATCCATGAATGCGTCAGGCTCCATAGATGCCAAGATATACTATGTAGAGATGTACTATGCATCTTTTTATGGAATTACAATATATTATGAATTGTACGATTATGTGTATATTTTGCTTTTTGATGTTAATCTTTGTATCTATGCCTGAATTCTGGATGTTGATCATGAATTTATTGTATGTATAATAAATTATTATATTTCTTAATTTTATGATATTTAATGATTGCCTCATTTAAAGTCCCATGACCATATTTCTCTCGTTTTTTTAGGCATACAGCATACCTAGCCGATGTCCCTAGAAGTTGGAAATCACTGAAGCTGACATTGCTACCCCATTGATCTCCACTTGCTTCAGGGAAACCCTGCCTTACCTCGTCCTGGTCAAGTTAAGGTTCCAGGCTTCACCCAACAAAGTGGTCATACCCTCAGATGGGTCTTGATGCCATAGGAATTGACCATGACCTTGGACCTGTATAGCACCCTGTGGCTAGCTACACTCATTGCAACATGTGCCTAGGTGGAGAAGATGTTCATCATTTAAGAACACTAGCAAAAAAACATGACCTCTCGGGGTGGGCAGGGTTATATGGGGACACTAGGGGACAGGCACGGCAAAGCTTTTTCCGGTGTCCAATCACCTGAAGTTAACAGCATATAACCAATGGTCTATGATTCCTGTGTCCTTTACGAAAAAGATAAAAGCCCTGGATTTTTGTATATCCATCAGAGAAATTCTCACTCACTTCCCGCCTTGGAGACCATTGGCGCAATTAGTATTGTTTTTTAGAATGTTCCTTCAATTTTCTAATCATTAAAGGGGTCAAATCGACATTCGTTTTTAACCACAGTAATGAGAAAAATCTAAGTAACAAGATGTGAAGTCTTTTTTAAACATCATTTTGCTTGATAGTCTGTTAGTTCCAAAATTGACGGGTAAAAGAAAACTACATTTTTAAAAAACTTTCAAAGGATATTGGTCAAGCCCTTGAATGTACTGATAATTTTTGAACAAACAATTATTTGAAAATCTACTAGTGTAAAGCTAGCTTAAAGGTCAATGTAATATTTTAAAAGTTGTCTCATTCCCCCCACCTCTAAAACTAGAAAAAATGCTGGACTTTAAGTACAACTATTGGTCATTACTGGAAAAATGCTAGAAAATGCTTTGCCCAGCTTAAAACCAAACTGGGCGCAATAGATTACCAGAATTAAATTAGTTGAACACTATTTCCTCTAAAGCCACCTGCTGTAATGTACAAATCCTTCTTCATCCCACACATTTTCTTGTTTACATGAAGGTGGAAGTACAGCTCCATTGTACTTCCTGACCATTCAGGCTGCACCCCAGCACTGTTTGTATATTTGCTCCTTACCATTCACAAAAACACACACACCCCTGGGTTCAGTTTTGTGAACAGTCAGGAGAGGGAGGTGAAGATATGACTGTAGTGCTAGGTTCTAGCACTTACAGCTGGAGTGGCAAGGAAGTACAAGGGAAATTGTACTTCCACCCGCATGCACACAACTTGTGGGGTGAAGAAGAAAGTGTACATTACAACAGGTGGCTTGAAGAAAACAATTTTCAACTGATTTAAAACCAGTAAGCTTATCGTGGCTTTAGGTGACTTTTAGGCTTCATGCACACTGGACGTTAAAATAAAGTAATAAATACGCCAGTAGCTTTGCAGTGAGTTAACATTTTTGCAATAGCGTTTATTAGCATTTTTCCGTGTTAGCGTCTTTGTTTTTTTTTATTCAATGGATCAAAAGCATTAAAAAACGCAGATGAGCTGCGTTTTTTATCGTTTATCAGCGCTTGACGTTGGAGCGTTTTTACAGCTGAAAACAGCTGGAAAAACTCCTCCCAGAACCCACTAGGTTTTGTGGGTTTTTTTAAACAAAAAAAACACCCCAGCCAAAAGTTGCTGATAACAGCCTATGTGTGCATGGACACATAGGATAACATGATGGGGAATTTGATTGACTGTAGAAAAAAAACGTCTGAAGACAAAAATAGCTGCTGTAAAAACATCCAAAAACATCCAGTGTGCATGAGGCCTTAAAGGGGTTGTAAAGGTTCCTTTTTTTTTTTTTTTAAATAACAAACATGTCATACTTACCTCCACTGTGCAGCTCGTTTTGCACAGAGTGGCCCCGATCCTAGTCTTCTGGGGTCCCTCGGCGGCTGTCTCGGCTCCCCACCGCATCAGCTAACCCCCCGTTCTGGGAAGTGCTCTCCTAAGGGGGTTAGCTTGCGGGTGCACTCTTGTGATACAGTCGGCAGCTAAAGCCGCCGACTCTATCACTCGGCCCCGCCCCTGGCGCACCGTGTCATTGATTTGATTGACAGCAGCGGGAGCCAATGGCTGCGCTGCTATCTATCATCCAATGAATGAGCCGAGAAGAGCCGAGAAGCCCGGTCGAGAAGCCATTGCGTTCACGACGCGGGACTTTCGAGGGCTCAGGTAAGTAAACGAGGGGGCTGGGGAGCCTCTAATCATCTGATGTTTTTTCACCTTAATGCATAGAATGCATTAAGGTGAAAAAACATGTACTTTTACAACCCCTTTAATGTTTAGAGAGAAGGTAGTCGTTACAGAAGTGAAAAAAAACCATGAGGTTGAGGACAAAGTTACTTTATCTAAAATGTTTATAAACCGTAACAAAATTCTCTTTTTGGCCCCTTTTGGTCTGTTAAGGCTTCATGTACACTGCTGCTGGTAAACAGACGTTTAGACCCCTTTCACACTGTGCCGCCACCGGCGTCAGCAGTAAAGCGGCGCTATTTTTAGCACCGCTATTTGCCCCGGAGCGGCATTTTGCTGGCGGTATCGCAGTGCTGCCCCATTAAATTCAATGGGGAGCAGCGGTGGAGAAGCTGCTGGCAGAACTTTTTCTGATGCTCTGCCAGCGCATCCGCTCCAGTGTGAAAGCCCTTGGGCTTTCACACTGGAGTGAATGGAGCAGCTGTTTTAGGGCGGTTTGCAGGCGCTATTTTTAACGCTACAGCGCCTGCAAAACGCTCCAGTGTGAAAGGGGTCTTAGAATCAGTTGGGCATTTTTTTTTCAGCTGCCCCTGAACTCTCCTCTGTTATCTTATCAGTACATGTACACAGGGTCGCTTATAGTCATCTATAGGCAGCTGAGTTTAGAAACATTTTTTGGAAAGAAAAAAAAAAAAAAAAAAAAAAAAAAAAAACGCATTGAGCATGAATGTTCAGAGGCATTTTTTTTTTTTTTTTTTTTTTTAAGAAAAATACATTTTCTTAGCTTAAACATTTAATATGATTTGTTTTCTATTGTGAATGAAATGTGTTTGTGAGATTTGCAGATCATTCTATACAGTGTCCTAACTTTTTTGAATTGGAATTGTACCATTAAAAGTGGTTTGATATATACTGCCGAAAAATAGGATTTTTAAAACAGCTTACCTGTAAAATCCTTTTCTTGGAGTACATCATAGGACACAGAGCCTTAAGTATTTACTTATTGGGTTATAGCTACCTTAAGGTGTTGACACTGGCACACCCAATACAGGAAGTTGACTCCCCTATATAACCCCTCCTCCTTCCAGGAGTCCTCAGTTTTTGTAGCCAAGCAATAAAAGCAATATACTTACACCCCATAAAAACAGGGGCGGGACCTCTGTGTCCTATGATGTACTCCAAGAAAAGGATTTTACAGGTAAGCCGTTTTAAAAATCCTATTTTCTTTATCGTACATCATAGGACACAGAGCCTTAAAGCGGGGGTCCACCTATCTATCGTTTTTGTTTTTTTTTAGTTCATTCACAAACTTTTCTTCTCAGTATTACATACTCACATATTGTGTGTAATATGTCTGCCTGTGTCAGATTTCGTCGGAAAGAATAACTTATATTATTCACTGCAGGCGGTTTCCATCTTCATTGTGGGCATTTGAAGCCCACAAGCATTTATTTCCTGGATGTGGTGAATGCTGTGCTCCCAGAATTCACCGCTCGTTCCCGCACATGCTCAGTGGCAATCATGGGAAGCCTGAGACTAGATCCCAGGAGTCTGGGAGAGGCTAGAAACACGCCTACTCCCACGGGAGGAGAACCAGGAAGTGCAAAGAAGAATAGAAAAATAAAAGGTAATTACGGCGATTTACATTTTTTTTAAACGGCATGTCAGCATCTAGGCAAGGAAGAGAATACATACAGATATTGTTCAAAATTTGGGTGGAACCCCGCTTTAAGTATTTATTTAGTGGGACGTCCCCTAGCAATGCTACTTGAGGGGAGGGAGACACAACCCGTAGGACACCCCCAGACCTCGAGGACTTATACTGCTGCCTGCAGCACACTGCGCCCGAAGGCGATATCCTCATTCCTTCTTATATCCGCTTTGTAAAATTTTGTGAATGTATGGACCAAAGACCAAGTTGCGGCCTTGCAGATCCGAGCAAAGGAGGCCAGGTGAGGCACTGCCCAAGAAGCACTAACCGCTCTGGTAGAGTGCACCTTAACTTGAATAGGGGGAATCTTACCCCTTAAATCATAAGTTTGAATTATAACTTGCCAAATCCACTTGGCAACAGTGGCTTTCGACGCAGCCTGTCCTTTTTTAGGACCCTCTGGCAGAATAAATAAGACATCAGTCTTACGAATCTGAGCAGTTTTCTTTAACTAGATTTTCACTGCTCTCACTACATCAAGACAATGCAGTGACTTTTCTTCCCTGGAACATGGTTTTGGGAAAAATTATGGCAGGACAATATCTTCATTCGGGTGAAAGCCTGAAACCACTTTTGGCAAAAAACTGGACGAGAGCGTAACCCCACTCTGTCCTCATGAATAATCAAATATGGCTCCTTACAAGAAAGAGCAGCCAATTCTGAAACCCTCCTTGCTGAGGATATAGCAACCAAAAATATCAGTTTCCTTGTCAGAAGGACTAAGGGAACATGCTGTAATGGGTCAAACGGCGGTTTTTGTAACACTGAAAAAACTAAAGTCCCAAGGGGTTAAAGGTGATTTAACTGATGGATTAATCCGCATCACCCCTTGCATAAAACACCCGGACTAAAAAATGCGTAGCAAGCGGCCTTTGAAATAAAACCGATAAGGCTGAGACTTGGTCCTTAATAGTACTTAGAGCCAACATCATCTCTACGCCCAATTGTAGAAAGGCAAGGATTCTGCCTAGAATATATCTCCGAGGGTGCCAACCCTTGGATTCACACCAGGAAACATAAGCTTTCCAAACTCTATAATATACAGCTCTGGAAACTGGTTTCCTTGCATTGATTAAAGTTGAGATAACAGACCTGAAAAGCCAACGCTTCTTCAGAATGTGGGTTTCAATAGCCAAGCCGTTAAATTTAGCGTTCGTAAAAGTAGGATGGAATATCGGACCCTGCGATAGCAGGTCTGGCCTTAGTGGGAGAGGCCAAGGACCCTCCACTGCCATCTTTACGATCTCTGCGTACCATGACCTTCTGAGCCATGCTGGTGCTACCAGACTTACCGGCTTTCTTTCCAGCTTGAACATGCAAAGTCGTCGAGGTAGCAACTGAATCGGGGGAAAAGCGTAGATCAGTGAAAGCTGATCCCACGGAGTCTGATCCCAGCACATCTGTTCCGTATGCAAGTGGATCCCTTGTTCTGGACACAAAGTTGACTAAACTTCATATTGAATCTGGAAGCTAGAAGATTTATGTCCAGAGTCCCACATCTTTGGCAAACAGCCCGAAACACTTCGGGGTGAAGAGACCATCCCCCTGGGAATAACTGCTGGCGACTTAGATAGACCGCCTGCCAATTTTCTACTCCCGGAAAGAAAACTGCCGATAGGGATGGGACATTCCTTTCTGCCCAAGTTAGGATATGGTTCACCTCTCTCTGAGCTGAGACACTCTTGGTGCCCCCTTGGTGATTGATATAGGCCACAGCCGTGGCATTGTAGGATTCAATCTAGACTGGACAATTCTTTAACCTGGAGGTCCAGGTTTTCAGAGCCAGATACACTGCCCAAACCTCTAGGATGTTGATGGGCAGGGCACTTAAGAGTTTTGACCACTGTCCCTGGACAGTCGTCTCCTCTAGTACTGCTCCGCAGCGTGAAAGGCTGGCATCTGTCGTTACTACTTTCCAGATTATTGGTCTGAAGGATTTCCCCTTCAGCAATTTCTGGCTTCGTAACCAACTGAGGCTTTTAGACACTCTTGGGGACAGCCGCACTGGCAAGTCCAAAGCTTGGATCGTCTTGTTCCAAGCAGAGAGGATTCTGTTTTGCAACAGTCTTGAATGGAACTGGGCATAGGGGACAGCTTCGAATGAAGCTACCATCTTTCCTAACAACCTCATGCAAAGGCGAATTGAAGGATTTGCTTTTGACCTGACCATCCGTACCAGCTCTTGTATGGAGGTGATCTTTGCTGGAGGAAAGAACACCCTTTTCTGGGCTGTACCTATGATCAGGCCTAAGTAATCCAGCCCTCTTACTGGTTTTAAGGAAGACTTCTCCAGGTAACTGGTTGTAATGCGTACGCTTTGCCTTAAGCGAGTCACTGACTGGTCTATTAACAATAGATCGTCTAGGTAAGCCAACACTGTTATGCACCGTGCCCTCAACCTGGCTAGAGGTGGGGCCAGTATTTTCGTGAATATCCGTGGTGCTGTGGCTAGCCCGAAGGGTAAGGCCGCGAACTGAAAGTGCCGTTGTTCCACTTCGATTCGCAGAAACCTTTGGTGAGCGGGAAATATATTTTGAGCAAATTTTTAGGAACCGATTTAATTTTTTAGATCCAGACTGGGTCTGACATCTCCATTCGGTTTTGGTACTGTAAACAGGTTTGAATAGAAACCTAAACCTTGTTCTTCTGTGGGGATCTGTATGATTACCCCTTGAGTCAATAATCAGTCTAATGCTTGAAACAAGGATTGTCTTTTCCCTGGATCCTTGGGAACGTTTGATCTCAGAAAGTGAGATGGTAGAAACTTCCGAAACTCTAGTTTGTATCCTAGCGTCACTGTGGAGAGAGCCCATCTGTCCTGAGTTTCCCTCTGCCAGACTTCTACGAAATGCAGAAGTCTTCCCCCCACCTTGGTGAGGGGAGACGCCTCTTCATGAATAGGTCTTGGTATTCTGCTTAGTAGTCTTGCGGCTCCAGGTCTTCCTTTGTGCCTGTGCCTGACCCTACAATTTTCCTCTGGAATCTGACGGTGGAAGCCGTCGCCACTGCCTAGAGGCGGATGCGCTAGGCGCAGAAGAGAAAGTCTGTTTAAATGAAGCATGTTTATACTTTCTTTTAACTGACAAAAGAGTACTTTTTCCACTGGAAATTGTCTGGATGTATCCAAATCATCGCAAAAATAGTCGCTCCCCATGAAATGATAAACTAGACAGTAGGTTTTTGCAGGGTGCTTTGGCAGACCAGCCCTTTAGCCAAAGGGTCCTATTTAGACACTGGCAAAAAAACTGAGGACTCCTGGAAGGAGGAGGGGGTTATATAGGGGAGTCAACTTCTTGTATTGGGTGTGCCAGTGTCAACACCTGAAGGCAGCTATAACCCAATAAGTAACGACTTAGGGCTCTGTGTCCTATGATGTACGATAAAGAAATCTTGTGAGCTGATAATTTCCTGTGATCTGTCTGTGCTGACTTATCAATTAAATTGTTTTTCAAGGTCTATAGAACCCTCTATGTCAGGGGTCTCCAAACTATGGCCCTCCAGTTCAGGAACTACAATTCTCATCCTGCCTAGTCATGTCTGGGTATGTGAGAGTTTTACAATGCCTCATGTGACATATAGTTACGCAACAGCTGGAGGACCGTAGTTTGAAGATCCTTGCTCAAGGTTATAGAAAATGAGAGAATCTGGGTTCTATTGTCCTATCTTGCTTCTGCTGCCTTAATACAGACAGATGAGTGTCGTCATCCGAGAAGTGAAAGTATTACTGGTAGAATCCAACAGGTTAAAAAAAAAGAAAAGCAGCCTGAAAACAGAAAAACGAATGCACCTCCCCATATCTAAGGGCTGCAGAGCTACAATGTTATATTTTAGTTTTTAGGTTTAGATAACACCTAAAGCGTTTGTTAGGCTCCATGTACACGGGACGCTGAGGCAAAGTCCTATGAACTATTTTTTTGACATCTTGAAACTGGCATTTAAAATGCCCATTCTGCCCCATCTGCATGGCGTATTTAGCCGCGTTTGCGTCTAGAAGCGTTTAGTTAAGATATCATTGTCATTTGCCACGTCACCTGCCACAAGTTGCAGATTGTCATTTGCCACGTCACCTGCCACAAGTTGCAGATTGTCATTTGCCACGTCACCTGCCACAAGTTGCAGATTGTCATTTGCCACAAGTTGTGGATTGTCCACTTGCCACGTCAACTACCACAAGTTGCTTGTTCAAATCTAACAATGCATGGGTCAAATTCCAATTATACTTCAGATAACAGCAATGCTAGTGGTGTATTGGATTGGATCAAGGGCTCACTAGGGTATATAAATGGTCTATGAATCATTGCAAGCAATTACAAATTTTTAAAATATTTTTTTTAACGGTTTTTCATAATTTGCCATCATTTTTTTAATTTTTAATGTAAAAAAAATAGGGCACCTTTAAAAACGCTTAAACGAAAACGCGGCTAAATGCCGGTACCCGCGTTTAACCGCGTATGGCGTCTCAAACGTGGAAATCTTCGGCATCTGAACTCATTTTTTTTGCTTTCAAAGAAACGCTGTTAAAAACGCAACTGCCTAAAAAAGGCAATAAACGAGACTGAGTACATCAGGGGTGCCCAACCGCTGGCCCAGGGGCCACATGTGGCCCGCGGCGCCCTCCGATGTGGCCCGCCATGTCTTGCTCTGATGGCAGGTCAGTAAACCCAGTTCGAAGGTTCCTGACCCGCCATCTCCAAGCATTAGTGCGAAGAACGGAGCCGCCGCTAGAGGAAGCAGAGCCGATGCTTCCTGTATAGCGCCGACTCTTTCACAGGCGGAGCGATACCAAATGTATTCCGCCTGTGACAGGAAGCATTGGCTCTGCTCTCTACTGCAGCTGCATGCTTCTGTTACAAATATGCTTGGGGATGGTGGGTCGGGACACAGGAACCCGCGATCTGGGACAGCAACCACCAGTACCAACCAACAGTACCAGTACCAACCAACAGTACCAGTCAGCAGTACCAACCAACAGTACCAACCACCAGTACCAGCCAGCAGTACCAGTACCCACCATTCGTACCAGTCAACAGTATAAACCAGCAGTACCAGTCAGAAGTACCCGCCACCAGTGCACACCATCCGTACCAGCCAGCAGTACACGCCAGAAGTACACGCCAGAAGTACCAGTACCCACCATCCGTACCAGTCATCAGTACCAAACAGCAGTATAAACCAACAATACCAGTGCTAACCAGCAGTACCAGCCAGCAAAACCAGTACCAACAGTACCAGTACCAGCCAGCAGTACCAGTACCAACCAACAGTACCAACCAAAGTACCAGTACCTGCCAGCAGTACCAGTACCCACCATCCGTACCAGTCATAAGTATAAACCAGCAGTACCAGTACTAGCCAGAAGTACCCGCCAGCAGTACCAGTGCCCACCATCCGTACCAGCCAGCAGTATAAACCAGCAGTACCAGTACCAGCCAGCAGTACCAGTACGAGCCAGCAGTACCAGTACCCACCAGCAGTACTAGTCAGCAGTACCAGCCCCTGTCAGCAGTACCAGCCAGCTGCAGGAATCCTGAGGAAGAAGTGAAGATTGAGGTCAGTTAAGGAGCAGGTAAACCGCTGTGCATCAGTGTGAAAGCAGCCTTAGGCCCCTTTCACATGATCGGTCCAATTGGGTCCGCCTGTCTGTTTTTCAGGTGGACTCAAGCGGACTCTCCATTCACCTCTATAGAGTGGCAGATGTAAAAACGGACTCGTGTCCTTTTACACCCCCTTATCTGCAATCCGATATCCTCAAAAAAAACAAAAAAAAAACAAAAGGGGATCTGTCCCCTTCTGTCTGGGCGGATAGAAGGGACCTTACGGTAGAGCGGGATGCATCAGTGTTTGCTCTACATATGCAGAGTGGACACAGACCTGCCATCCCCCCTTTATGCTCATTGTGGCCCGTGACCGGTTACAAAGTCGATAAAGTGGCCCACGCTCCTCAAAAGGTTGGGCACCCCTGGTGTACATGGTCACATAGGATAACATTGAATGAGTTCAGGGGCAGTTGAAAAAAAAAAAGCGTCCAACTGCCACTGAACGTACGTTTAGCAGCGTCCTGTGTACATGGGGCCTTACCGCCAAAACTTCATACATATTCGCGATATGTACTTGATACCATGTACTTGTATGAGAAATTATCCTGTTCTTTGTATTCTTCCTTTATGTAATGTTCCGGCTAGTCCCCTTGCTTTCATATTAAAAATAGACCACATCGTGGTCAGTTCTCTAGCTGTGCTGGGAACTCAGTGTACTCTCCTCCAATGATCAGACTTGTCCTGACACGCCCCTGCTGCACAGCCATTCACTGGGAAGCTCAGTGTGCTGCTGCTTCTCCTCCCCCCAACTATTATGCAGCTGAGAACAGAGGGAATGTGATCACTTTATAAAAAGGGGAAGAAAAAAAAAAAAAAAAGTATAATGTATTTTTATATCTATACAAAAATGTTTTGCCTTTCATTTCTATTTTAAACTGAATACAAGGTTATCATTTACAATGACTTTAATGTACACACACACACATACACACACTATGAACACAAATAATTATAATAATTAGGTTAATTTGTGTCGCCAATTTTGTGGCGGCTTTTTTTTTTAGGACTTTAAAACCTACTTTTTGTCAAACATCTAAAAAGTCAGAGTAAAACATATCGGGTATATCCTTAAGTCAATATACAGTGTAAATAAGTATAAAAACAGTAATTCTAGTTAGTCAAAAACCGCAGTTGTTAAACTGATTAGTAAAAGAAGCGCAGCAATGTTATTGGGTTATTAAAGCGATGAGGAATGTGTTTACAAACCAATCTCTGAAGTGTATGTTATATTGTTACTGGATTCGTAGAATGTTACTGATCTATCTCAGAAATGACCAAATGTAACATACGGCTGATATCCTAGTTATGAGCTCCCACATCTTTTACCATCTTACAGCTTCCAATCTCTAATGCAGAGACCAGGGTGGATGGGCTTTGGGCTGCCTCAATAGGTTTGTGTACATTGTAGAGCTGCACGATTAATCGTTAAGAATAGTTATTGCAATTTTTTCCCCCTTGTGAACTAGACAAAGTATTTCCCGATCCTTTCTATGCAGAGAATTATCTCTGCTCTGCTAAAGCCAACAGCCCTCAAAAGAAAGGGGGAAAAAAAAAAAAAAAAAAAAAAAAGAAAAAACGGACAGTCTGCCAAGAATCACAACATTCTTTAGCAGTGGAACGTAAGTATAAACATTGTAACGATTTGTCCTTTAGATCAAAGGAATACACTTTGGTGTGAAAATGAGGGAAGTTTAACCACTTAAACACTAAACCTTTTTCTGACATTTGTTGGTTTCAAGTTAAAATATTTTTTTTTTTTTTTGCTAGAAAATTTGCTAGAAAATTACTTAGAACCCCCAAAATATATTTTTTTTTTAGTAGAGACCCTAGAGAATAAAAAATTGTGGTTGTTACAATATTTTATGTCACACTGTATTTGCGCAGCAGTCATTCAAATGTAATTTTTTGGGAAAAAAATACACTAATGAATTTAAAAAAAAAAACCTATCCAGTAAATTTAGCCCAATTTTTTTTTGTATAACGTGAAAGACGCCGCAAGAATCGTCAGAGAATTGTGATCTTTTTATTCTAAGCAAAAAAATTGTGATACTCATTTTGGCCAGAATCGTGCAGCTCTAGTACATTGTATACAAAAAAAGGACCAGGGACCATAATAAGAGTCTGAATCGTTTGGCAGAGGAATGACTAGCGACTCTCTTCTAGGGCTGGGGAAAAAAAATCGATTTGAATCTTGAAATGAGTTGAGAGGTCAAATCGATTCAAAATTTCAGCAAAAACTATTTTTTTTTTTTCCACCAGGTCCGGCGCTGACACCGTGCCGGTCCTGAGGAGCTGCGGGCAGGAGTTTTTAGGTGAGGCCACGGCTTCGGGCCTAGTCCACGAGGCCGGACGCCGCGGACTAGGCCGAAGCCGTGGCCTCGCCTAAAAGCTCCTGCACGCAGCTCCTCAGGACCGGCGCGGTGTCCATAAAAAAAAAAAAAAAAAAAAACACGAATCGTGAATCGAGTTTTTTTTTTTTTTTTTTTTAAATCGCAGATTTTTTTTTTTTTTTGGAGAAAATCGCCCAGCTCTATTCTCTTCCTAATCCTGGCACAACCTTAACTCCATGCTGCATTTCCAAATGACTTAACATAAGTTTGCCTATTCAGGTTGGCCACAGACAGGCAAATGTCTAACCAGAAATAAAGGGAAATGGAACATCTACTAGACTTTGAAAATATCATTACGTCACCAGCACCCTGTGGTATTTTCTCTGACCTAGTTGGTGGGTGAATACGGCCCACATGGTGACACTCTACAAGTATTGGTGACGATTACTGCCCAGTCAAAAAAATGAGCACTTCTGACGGTAGTGCTCATCACCGCTCCCAAAGAAGCTCAAAGTGAGTAATCATACTTGTGATCATAGGATGTCATTTTTGTATCATCAATGCTATGGAAATGGGAAGTACTTTTGAAGCAAAAGAAAAAAAAAAAAAAAAAAAAAGCACTTTAACCAAAAGCTTTACATGCAACAGCATAACCTCTGATGCAGGCCATACAAGGGGAGGCAGCACAAAAGCACAGCACGAAAACACACTTACCTCATCTACCATAAGACGTTTAAATGTCTGGTGTAATCACAAAAATTAAAAAGGAAAAAAAAAAAAGACAAAAAGACAGTCAGTCAGACAGAAAAAGTGACCCACAGATTTCACCATAAAATCAATTACCAAGAGAACATAAATTGACTGAACACCAACATTTAAATTGAAAAGCACCAACATTTAAAAACAGTAATTATAGGAAGGGAATATATAAAACATTCAGACAACAAAGGTGATATTGAAACATTTAAACTATTCAGTGCCTATACCAAAGCCAGGACATCAATTTTTCAGTAACCAAAATGTATGTATATATGACGAGAACCAATAGAAAACAGAACTCAGGACAAAAAAAAAAAAAAAAAACGTTAAATTTAAATATACTCAATAGCCAAAAAGGATATAAATCCACTTTGTGTGCAAACCCAGTAGCAGTGACACAATTGTGCTGCACATACCCTGTGTACACCCATGACAGGCCACCTGCAGAGAACTACAGGAGGGGGCGGACACAAGACCGGTCACCCTGCACAAGTAGAGGGAGCAGCACTGACCGGTCATTATTACAGGAAGCTCCTGAACAGAAGCAAAGTTTCACAATGGATGACTGCACAGATCTGGATGAAGTACACAAAGCACCAAGATTCAGCCAAGAACACACATGCCTCGTGTTTAGACAATTTTTACCCATTCTAGAGTTCAGTTTTAAGCCCTGGTTCACACCGATGTGAGAAATGCACAAGATTCACTGCGTTTCCCTTCATCGCATAGAAATCTTACGGTGTCCATGCCATCTGCTGGGGATGTCAATGTTAGATTAAAGACACCCCGAAACAGTGCTATTGCAAGATTTGCATCGCATGGGTGTGAACACACATGCAATGTAATTCAGGTGTGGGGGGAAAAAAAAAAGAAAAAAAAGAGGCCTGCACCATTTTGGTGCGGATGTGACGTGATTTGAGCCAAACAAAAATGTATGGCTCAAATAATACCGCACATGATGTGCACTGGAATGTGGTGCGATTCCTGTGCGAATCACATGCGGTTCTGCACGCACCAGTGTGAACCCAGGCTAAAGACTGTTTATTTATACCCTCTAAATTGGTGGTACAAAAGTAAAACCCCTTGGAATGCCTGAACAAACTTGTAGCCTCTGGCAGCCTCTATAAATGGGCAGCTCATTTATTCAAATTCTGACATCATCTGAGAAAACCAAGGTTTGGCTCATTTCCTCCCATACATCTTTCTTCTGGTCTGTGGGAACTACAGATCTGATGGGCTAACAAATGGCTATGTAAGGAAAAAAAAAAAAAAGGAGTCCAAGTCCTGAATTTCCCAGCTACAGTAGGAATTTACATAAAGAGTATTGCATTTTGTAGGCTCCTGCAACAGAAAGAGGCAAATACCCGCATCCCTTACACAATTGATTTAGGCACCATGATAGTCAGGCTAATGACAGGTTTATTTTTAAGTAAATGTCAGGTCAAATAAGAACCCCTCTCCATTATGTCCAGCATTTAAACTCAGTGGAGCCTGAAATACCTGAATTCACTGCAGTTCTGTTGCTTCAAGACCTCGTGTGGTCAGTAATGTTAGCAAAGGTGCTTTCTACTGAAGGTTGGGGTCCCCTCCAGCAAAGATCATACGACCGACCGCTGTGAGATCCCAGAGCAGTGCTTTCTGCAGCAATGGCCTTTAAGTTCCATTTGAATCCAAATACCAATACTGTCAAGCAATTTGTCTTGTATGAACCAATAACGGTGATATCTACGGCACATGCCAAAAAATACATGTACAGGCTATAGCCTCAGACATTGGTTTAACCAAAATCTTTCTTCAGCCCAAAAAAGAAAAGAAACCCAAGCAAAAATGCAGCATGAACAACATACATTCACAGGAGGATAAAACCACTTTTAATCACCATCCTTTCCTCAGCCAATTATTTCTACTCTGCTGGTATTTCAACCTTGTAGTACACAAAATTAACCATAAGAGGGCACCAAACAATCAAACATCGCAAGCCATTTGGTTTCATACCATTGTGATACTGATTTGAACTTTTTGGCATAATACATAAAACACACCACAAGATGACTAAACAACATGACTTTATACCACATTTGATCCCTTCCGCAAAATGCCAATCCTACAATTATTGTTTGCATTTGCGAGTCACCTTAGACTAGATGGAAACTTAAAGAGGAACTGCAGTCTGCTCACATAATTTGTAATGAAAACATCTTTGCCATTCTGAAGCTTCCCCCCAACCACTTTGCATAATATATATTATTTATTTTTATAATATATATATATATATATATATATATATATATATACACACACACACACACACACACACACACATACATATATATATACATATACACACTGTGATTCTGTACTTGCCAAATATGCTGCAGAAATCTCCCTCCACTGAGTCTGGCTGCATTCATTTTAACTGTGGACAGCTGAAGCTGCTGCCTGATCATTTCCTGGATTTACCACCTCTGCAGCTCTCATTGGCCCACGTATGACTTATTACCAACTCCCTTCCTAGCAAACTCTCACGAGAGAGAGAGAGAGAGAGCTGTGCAGGATGTCATAAGCCTAGGCTAATGACCAGACAAGAAAGAGGAAGTGGGCTGTATAAGGTATTTTATTTACTTGCAGAAAAAAAAATGTTTTACTATCCAAAAGTTCAAACAAGGGCAGAAGATTTAAAGCGGGGGGTTCCACCCAAATTTTGAACAATATCTGTATGTATTCTCTTCCTTGCCTAGATGCTGACATGCCGTTTAAAAAAAATTTAAATCGCCGTAATTACCTTTTATTTTTCTATTCTTCTTTGCACTTCCTGGTTCTCCTCCCGTGGGAGTAGGCGTGTTTCTAGCCTCTCCCAGACTCCTGGGAGCTAGTCTCAGGCTTCCCAGGATGCCACTGAGCATGTGCGGGAATGAGCGGTGAATGCTGGGAGCACAGCATTCACCACATCCAGGAAATAAATGCTTGTGGGCTTCAAATGTCCGCAATGAAGATGGAAACCGCCTGCAGTGAATAATATAAGTTATTCTTTCCGACGAAATCTGACACAGGCGGACATATTACACACAATATGTGAGTATGTAATGCTGAGAAGAAAAGTTTGTGAATGAACTCAAAAAAAAAAAAAAAAAAAAAAAAAAAAAAAAACGATAGATAGGTGGACCCCCGCTTTAATAGATGAAAAAAAATGACTGAAGGTCCGCTTTAAAGAGATTCTTCAGACACAAATACTGTAGCTGCCGACTTTAAATAATAGGAGGGAAGGGGGAGCAAACTTCTGCACAGATCACCGTGGGAGTGGCTACCAGTCAAAACCAGGCACCCGCTAACCCCCCCAAAAAAATAAAAAAAAAAACATGCCAAAACTTAAAGGGGGGGGGGGGGGGGCAGACAAGCTGAGCTTCCCCTTTTGGGTGAAGTTCCGCTTTTAAATTGTTGTAGACCTCCGACATGTAATATGAAAAAAATATATATATATATATATATATATATATATCTCTTTAGTGTGTACAGTGTGTTGTATAGTGTGTACTTGTCTCAATTAAGAGCACCAAGTGTCATTTCTGTCTGCCTCATTCCTCTGCTATCAGCATAAGTCACTTGTGACAAAGATTTCATGACACCAAGAGAAAAACGGTGACAGGGCAGGGAGCTCCAGCTGATTGACAGCCTCAGCTCTGTTGCTGTGGACTGTGTGAAGGGGGTGTGTCTCTTCCCTCCAATCAGCTCTCAGAGCTCTCCTCACTGAGGAGAGTGTGTCATTTCAAACTACCACCCTCATTTTTCTGACCGCTCAGACAAGATTTATAAATTGTGGACTTTGAAACGATGTAGAGAAGACTACATATAATCAGGTACAATTGATGTTGGAGGATTTGATTTATCTCTGTGTATCCTCTAAGGCCCCATGTACACTGCTGCTGGTAAATGGACGTTTAGGAGCAGTTGGGCATTTTTTTTTCAGCTGCCCCTGAACTCTCCTCTATGTTAGCTTATCAGTACATGTACACAGGGTCGTTTATAGGCAGTTGAGTTTAGAAGCATTTTTTGGAAAGCAAAATAATGCATTCAGGACGGATGTTCTGAAAGGCCAAAAGCCTGTAACAGCTTGTAAATGCGCGGGAACAATGTAACTCGCGTTTAGCCGCGTTTGGTTTACAGGTGTTTTTAATGGAGATACATTTTTGACTATTTGGTAAAAAAACACTTCTAAAATGCAAACGCGTTTGTCAAGTTAAATCGTTCAGGAGAGGTTTCAAAATGTCCCGTGTGTACATTAAGCCTAAGGGTTTACAACCACTTTAATCACTTAAATCATTGAAGTTTGAATATGCTAACTGTAATATTCGTAACGCTACATCTTTTATGAAACTAATCCCTGGCGATCCTGCCATGAAGCCCCTTGTTCAGGCACTCACTGTTATAGGGTGACAAGACTGTCCCCGTCTGCCAATTGTGCTCATCATGCCTGGTCACCCTATCATACTGGCCTCTGGCTGACACTACAAGTGTCTGTTTCAACACACATTTTGCAGGCATGGTCTACTGTTGTCACCATTAGCCCACCCTGAGAAATGCCATCAAGTCATGAATGGAGTACATGCATGTAGACAAAAAGTCACAGGATGTAGGAGTACTGAGATGCAACGAAGAATGAAAAATGGTGAAAACTAGTATTTTCTTTAAAATAAAAAAATGCACTTTTAGAATAAGCAATGCTTTAGAAGATTTAAAATGTCATTCAGTTGGGGTTTACGTCTACTTTAATATAAAAAACAATAATGCCCAAGGTTTTACATTTAATACACAGTTAAAGTAAAAAAAAAGACAGATCATTTTTGTTTACTAGTCCAGGCTAATACTGAACATCTATAAAAGGCGAGCTGAAACCCAATATAAACTCTCAGGGAAATCTATGCTGTCACAGATACCATACTAAAGACTGAAGTGTCTTCAGATCTTCCCAAGGTTCTTCCTGCCCTGTGGACAATCAGATGTAGTATACTCACTGAGAAACGCTTTCTTCCCTCTGCGTACTCCTCACAAGGCTTTGAAAACTCGCACAGAGAAGCCCTTCAGCCCTTGTTCACACTGAATGCATGTTTGAAGTTGCACGATTTCAAACCCGCATTTCAGTGCCAGTTCGGGGGCGATATGAAAAGACATCTGTGTGGGTTCATGCACAGAGGTCTATTGAAATTGCCCCTAAAGTCACCAAAAATAGTGCAGGAACTACTTTCAGAAATTGGTGCGGTGCTGCAAAGTCGGAATCACACTGATTAGGACAGTGCCGTTGCCGGAAAAAGGCTCCGATTTAGCATGCAATGTGACATGTCAAATCGCACCAATGTGCATGGGGGCAAAATCTGTATCCTTCAGGAGTGCTTGTTAATGCTTCTCTGGAAACCCTGACAAGGCATGATGTCCTGCAGAGAGGTTTGCCTCATTTCAAACAATGCTTACATCTGTCAGGCTGTCTTTACTTTTAAAGTTGAACTACAGGCAGAAAAAGTTTAAAAATATTGTTTAATAGCCACAAAGAATATAAATCCTGTGTGCATGAAATGTCTTCACAACCCTGGTAAAAGTAGCAGTGACATCGCTGTGCTGCCAATGCAGTGTACAGTTGTAGGAGGGGTCCCAACAAGCCAACCCACAACAGGCTGCCAGCAGAAAACTACAAGAGAGGGCGGAAACAAGACCAGTCACCCTGCACAGGGGGAGATCGCAGCACTGACCGGTCTTTAATTACAAGAACCCCAGTACAGAGATAAAAGTTTCACACTGGATTACTGCACAGGTCTGGTAGAAATTCACAAATCACACCAAGATTCAAGTAAGAATACACATGACTCTAGAGGATATTTACTTATTGTTTTAACTAAACACTCTTGTTCAAAGCCAATATTGAATTAGTAATGCATTGTGGGAACTAGGCCAGTGCCAACAGAATGTACGCTTTAACGCACCAATCCTGTATATGCGCTCTTCACACTAGTATTAATAGTGCTCAATCAGTCCATATTATGAAAAGCTACAACAGATGAGGACTACAGAAGCAACTATACAGCCAATGTAATAAAAAATGTCAGTTCATACAGAAGTTCAGGGCACTACAGTATGTGACAGGACAGCTTTTACACCTCTAATCTGTCCAGTGCTCCTTTAGCTCAAAATAATTTTTTTTTTTTTTTTTTTTTTAGATGTATTGTTTTTTTTGCATGGATTTACTATTACTGTTGGACAGAAGTGACAAAAACAGATTCAGGAACTATGGAAGGGAGATCTCCCTGATGGAGCTTCCAAGACCTAAGAAATCAGAAGCTAAAACGGGTGACCAACCAGTGGCCTGGGGGCCGCATGTGGTCCGTGGAGCCTTCTGATGTGGCCTGCGACCTCCTTTTTTGGGATGGTGGGACAGCAAACCCATATCATGGGTTACCAACCCTGTATACCAGAGCATCAGTGTTGTGAATGAAGCTGCAGACAGAAGAAGCAAGAGGTTGTGGAGGGAGCAGAGTCGCATAAGCTGTTGCTTTCTGTATAGCGCCGGTACCTGTCACAGGCGGAGTAATACCAAATACACTATGCCTGGGATAGGAACAGCTAGCAATACCTGAATGGAAGACTGTTATTAAAGGCAAGTTTATTAAAAAAAAAAAAAATATATACATAGTCACATATCTGTCCTGCAGTGGTTACTGGGCTGCTTTCAAATTGATCCACAGTGCACCTGTGGGTTACCTGCACTGTGCCATAGACTTCTGTTATTATCTGCAGAGTTGGCACGCCTTCAGAAAGTTCACTACATCTGCAGGAGATATTAGAAGTCTATGGCAAAGTGCAGCTAACCCGCAGGAAAGCCACAGATGCACTGGACTGCACCAGTAACCACAGCACATCAGTCCAACCCAATCGGACCCTCCATTAACCTCCATGGAGCGGCAGACAATTCGATCCATTAAAAAAAAATGGAACAGATCAGAGGCCCATAGATTAGAGTGGGATGTGTCCATGTTTGCTCTGCATATGCAGTGTGGACATAAGCCTGTCATTCTCCTGTTCCGCTCATTGTGGCCCCCGACTGGATGCCAAGTTTCTTAAGTGGCCCTCGCTCTTCAAAAGGTTGGGCACCCCTGGGCTAAAAGCCTAGTACACACTAGGGGAATATCAGGTGAACAATCGTCAGATTTGCCACGAAAGTACATTTCATGATGTATCTAGGAATGGTATTAAAGTGGAAGTCCATGCAAAAACAAAAATCCCTGCATCTATAGAAACCAGGGATCTAACACTAACCTCTCTATCCCTGTAAAGAAAAAATGATTATACATACCTTTTTGGAAGCCGATCTGACATTGCTTTGACCGGATCCCACGCTGAGCTGTCAGCCTCGGCTTCACTGTAGAGGCGGGTGCAGAGCAGACGGACGACAAAGGTATCCCCATAGCAACTCTATGGGTGACATCACTTCCTATTAATTTCACAGTTGTTGTCGGGCGTGTCCTCTGCAGAGCTTCCGCCGCTGGAGATCGGGTCGGAGCAGGTCAGATCAGCTTCCAAAAAAGGTATGTATACTAATTTTTTCTTTACATGGATAGAGAGGTTAGTGTTAGATCCCTGGTGTCCATAGGTGCAGGGATATTAGTTTTTGCATGGGCTTCCACTTTAACTAAAATTCTCAAACGACAAAGGCACACATAGCTACGTACTATCTGGGTCTTCTGGGTCGTACTTTGCTTCTGACCATGCCTGGTATTTTTGTATGATTACTGTACACATTGAGCGAAAAATTGAACGTTGTGTTCATGTACAATAAAAAAAATGTTCTAGCTTGTCCGAAATTTCTGTATGGTTTTTGGAAAAACCTCAATAAAAATGGTTAAAAAAAATAAATTAAAAAATTCTAGCTTGCACCTTCGGGTTTTTCGTCCAGTCAAAATCGTTCGTATAGTACTTTTAAAAAACGAACACACAATCGGCGGATTGTTCCTTAGAGGAATTATTGTACGATTTTCTTATCTTGTACACAGGCCTTAAAGTGATTTGATTATACTTACCTGCTCTGTGCAATGGTTTTGCACAGAGCAGCGCTGATACTCTTCTTTTTTTGGGTCCGCTGCCAGCAGTCCTGGCTCCTCCCCACTGCTGAGTGCCCCCAATAGTAAGTGTCTTGCTATGGGGGCACTTGAACAGGCATGCTCCTGTGAATGGACATTGACCATTCACACACAGAGCGGCAACTCAGCCCCGCTCTTGGCTCTCTTCTCATTGGCTAACTGGCTGTGAATGACAGCAGCAGGAGCCAATTGCTTCCGCTGCTGTGGAGAGAAAGAGACCCAGGAGAGGCGCTGCTCTTGTGCACATCGATGGATGGAGCTGGGGCTCAGGTAAGTGTAAAAGGGGGCTTAAGGGTAAGTATAAAAGAATGCATAAGGGTAAAAAAAAACCTTCTGCCTTTAGTAGAACCACATTAAGTTAGCCACCCAGCCCCCACATATCCACTTAAAACTAAAATCTCAATTTTAGGTGGACTGGCTCTTTAAAAGTAGTAAGTGCAGAATGTATAATAATGCTATTTAATATGACCAATGTAAAAAAAAATAAACTACCCCAAAAACCTGAGTTCCTTGGAGTACAGGTATAATTTTAAATGGAAAACTTGTCTTTCCCACACCACTGAGGCTGCATTCACACTAGAGGAGTTTCATGAATGCGCACAAAATCGTGCAATTTTGTGAGTTAATGAAAAATAAAAAACAACAGTTGAGCCTGCAGTGGGTCATTCATGGCTCATCAAAAACACAGCAAAAAGCACAGTAAAAAAAAAAAAAAAAAAAAAAAAAAAAAAAAAAAAAAAAAAAAAAAGGATGCATGAGCTATTTTGCCACATTTATCATGCATAGGGCAGCACAATGAAAATTAATGTGCCCCAGTACAGCCCTTTTCTCATAAGAGAACTATATCCACAGGGTAATAATGCTGCTGTGCCATTTCACTGCAAATTATATTAAAGGAATATAAAAAAATAGGATATCAATAAAAGTAAGGCAATCAAGCAATAAAATTATGTCACATAGGAGTACTCTGTTGATGGTAATGACAGGCTGCATCATGTATTGGCTTTGCCCATAACAGTCTGGAGCGATCAGCAGAGTCATCCTTTCCTCCCAGCTATCTGAGGCCACAATTCATTTCTGGCCTCTAATGAGAAAACAGGGTGCGAGTCTGAAAAGTGAAACAGGAAGTGCAAAGTCTGATTACTCATGTACAAGAAGTAATACAAGTCCGGAAACCACCAGTCATCAAGTAAATGTAAAACAAGTACGCCAAGTCTTTCCTTGTTCTTCAATAAGGAACTTATTTCTGTGAGCTGCTTAAAAAGATTAAAAAAAAATTTTTTTTTAAATTTAAAAAAAAACCTGGGAGCAGGAAAAAAATATTAAAATATTTTAGCAGACTTGCACCCTTTTTATTTAAAGGGGCTGTTTATCTTTATGTTTAGGTGTCCGCATTGCCTCCTCAGCCCCCTTTACTTACCTGAGCCCTTACTGATCCAGCGCCATGCAGATCTGCAACTCTTCTCTCACTTCCGGGTCTCGCTGGCTTTGCTGGGGCACCAGAAGCCATAGGCTCCCAGTGCTGTCAATCAAAGCTAGTGACAAGGAAGCGGGGGGTGGGGCAGAGTCCCGCTGTCTTTGTCAAAGAACGCAGCAGAGGGACTCGGGTGCAAGCACGCACGAGTGCCCCCAGGAGGGGCCAGGAGCGCTGGTGGGGGACCCGAAAAGGACTTCGTACTTGGTGGAGAACCCTTGTTGGCAAGCACAGAGGTAAGACGTTTCTTGTAGTTGGTGACCAGGTTTGCACACATCTGAGGAGGGATTTTGGTTCACTCTTCTTTACAGATGTTCTCTAAATCCTTAAGGTTTCTTGGCAACTCGAAGTTTCAGCTCCCTCAATACATTTTCTATAGGATTAAGGTCTGGAGACTGACTAAGCAACTCCATGGCCTTAATGTGCTTCCTCTTGAGCCACTCATTTGTTGCCTTGGCGGTATGTTTTGGGTCATGCTAGAAGACCCATCCATGACCCATCTTCAGAGTTCTGGCTGAGGGAAGAAAGTTCTCATCCAAGATTTTACAATACATGACCCCGTCTATTGGCCCCTCAATGTGGCAAAGTCGGCCTGTAACTTTAGAAGAGAAACAGTTCCAAAGCATCATGTTTCCGCCTCCATGATTGACTGTAGGGATGGTGTTCCTAGGGTAGTCAGCATTTTTCTTCCTCCAAATACAGCAAGTCAAATTGATGCCAAAGAGCTCAATTTTGGTCTTATCTGACCACAGCACTTTTCCCCAGTCCTGGCATGACTGTATATGTACCTTCTTGAGGAGGGGCACTTCTTGTTTTCGGAGGAAGAAAAATAATTTTCTGGAATATTGATTGATATTCTATCATTTAAAATACAAAGAAATGAGGGGGTCTATCATTTTTTAAAGTGGTTGTAAACCCTTACAGACCACTTTGACCTACAGGTAAGCCTAGATTAAGGCTTACCTATAGGTCCAAGAAATATCTCCTAAACCTACATGGTTTATGAGATTTGCAAAAACACAGGCACCGCTGTCTACGGCGCATGCGCCGTAGACAGCGGCACGCAGGCGCACTGAGCATGCCGCTAACGGCGATATGCCGTTAGTGGCGGCTCCTGTGCGCATGCGCTGGAGTGACGTCATCGCGGCTTTGGCCAATCACAACGCCGGAGCCACGATACCCGGAAAGAAGAAGATGGACACTCCGTAGCAGAGGAGACAGCGGTGACATCGCAGGCTCCTGTGTCAGGTAAGTGACACATAATGGGCTACTATGCGATACCTTTGCAGGGAAACAAAGAGGAAGTAAACCCATCAGATGCAAGTCGGCAAACTTACAAAATCTTCAGGGGGATCAAATAATTATTTTCCCCACTGTAAATTATATACATATACACACAAACGCTAAAATATATACATACATATACATATATACACATATATACACATATACATATATACATACATACATACATACACACACACACACACACACACATATACACACAAGCTTTGTTTTCTTTGAAACCAATTGAGAGTTTCCTTGGCTTTATGTTTGGGATCACTGTCTTGCTGAAATCTCCACCCTTGTTTCATCTTCATCATCCTGGTAGCTGGCGCAGGTTTTTATCAAGAATGTCTTGGTACATTTTTGAATTCATTCTTCCTTCAATGAAATTAAAGGTTTCCAGTACCGTATGCTGAAAAAACAGCCCCACACCATGATGTTCCCACCTCCAAAATTCACTGTTGGTATTGGGGGTGTTTTTGGGGTGATGTGCAGTGCCATTTGACCTCCAAACATGGTGTGTATTATGGCATCCAAAAGGGTTCAATTTTGGTGTCATCTGACTAGACTACATTCTCCCAGTATTTCACAGGCTTGTCTAAATGTTGTGCAGAAAACTTTAAATGAGCTTCAACATGCTTTTTTCTTCAGCAATGGAGTCTTGCTTGGTGAGTGTGCATACAGGCCATGGCGAGTGAATGCATTACTTAGTTTTCTTTGAAACTATTGTAACTGCTAATTCCAGGTCTATCTGAAGCTCTGCACAAGTGGTCCTTGGCTCTTGGACAACTCTTGATAATTCTTTTCACTCCTCTGTCAGAAATTTTGCAAGGAACATCTGGTCATGGCCGGTTTATGGTAAAATTATGCTCTTTTTACTTCTGGATTATGACCTCAACAGTACTCACTAGAACATTTAGAAGTTTAGAAATCCTTCTGTAACCAATGCCATCAGTATGTTTTGCAACAATAAGGTTGCAAGGGTCTTCAGAGAGCTCTTTGCTTTTTACCCATCATGAGATGTTTCTTGTGTGACACCTTGGTAACAAGGAGCAGAAATGAGGATAAAGGAGCGTTTGGTGATCAAAGAGGTAAGTAATTTGTATTTTATTTGAAGTTTCAGCAATAAAAAGAGGCCAACGCATTTTGGGGAGCCTCTGAACACACAGCCAGCACTGAGAACTTTTAACAGCCCTACCCTGATGAAGGGGGAGTCTTTAAGCCTCCGAAATGCGTTGGCCTCTTATTATTGCTGAAACCTCAAATAAAATACAAATTACTTACCTTTCTAATTACTGATAGATTTCAGCTGGTGTCTTGGCTTTGCATGCATTTTTTGCACCCCTTTCTTCATGTGTTCAATACTTTTTTCCTGTGTCATTCCATTTTATTACACACAACTTAAATTTATGAATATATTTGTTGTGGTTTCTTTGTATGTATGAATTACTGGGTTGTTACTGACATGTGGTGAAAATTTCATGTCAATAGCACCTTTAGAAATAGATTTAACTTGAAAAATGGTGACATGTTCAATACTTATTTTACCCGCTGTGTATACATATACATACATACCAGCTGAGGTACAGAACAGATTTTGAACAGGAGTGTACAGCTAAACACACACAGATGAAGAAATACACAGTCCTTGTTCTAATATGACCTCCACCCAGGGCTGCTTGCTTCTAAGCTATAAAAAAAAGATCTGATTCACCTGGGTGGGTGTAAGGTCATAAAGATCCAATAGCAGATTTTTGCCAAGTATGCTAGGCGTGTTCCCGTCCAGAGAAATGCCAAGTTCTCCTTTCACACCCATAATCCTAATCCAAAACTACAAGCTGAGATTGCATGCATAAACAGTCACTCCAAACTGGACAAGGCAGTTTCGTCTAGTTTGTCGAAGAAACAACATACCCATTATTAACAGCTACAATATATGTTTAGTTACAGTCCATTTAGCACAGGAAACACAAAGATCTCACTGACACAATCCCTGAGAGACAGAAATGGTTGTACAGTATGTCTACGTGTACCACAAACTGACCTTATTAAACCAGAATGGACCAATTGATGTAAAAGGATCCGAAAAAAAACAAAACAGAGTTGCCGTTTGGATTTCTACAAATTTGTTCCATAGAGACGCTTGTCAGTAAACTAGAAACAGTGTGTACCAAGTCAATGTTTATTTTATTTATTTATTTTTTTTTTTTTAACATTATACAGATTTTCAAAGCATCTCACAAGGTGACACTACAGCACTGTGAAAAAGCCTCTTGTGAGATTTAAGCTACTCAGCATTTCCTGGGATCTTGGAAGGTGTGCAATGTCACCCTTGCATAGACCCTGCTGGTGGAACCCGAGGGAAAATGAAGTACATTTATTAACCATTTTTCCTAAAAGCTTCTGGGATCTCTATGAAACTTATGTGATGTCACCCTCAACTAGATGCCACTAGTGGAAGCCAGGGGGAAGGTAATTAAAGGACAACTCCACTTTAATGAAACAAATAATAAAATATAGCATTTACTATTGCTAAACAAGTCATATTGTAATTGAATCTTTTTACAAATGACCTTTCCTTTTCAAACTGCAGTGCTGTAATTTTCTGTAAAATTCATGCAATGTGGCACCCTGGAGGTGTTCCCTACACAGCTGGTACAAGATTAGGTAACCCCCTTAGGCTAGATTCAGATCTAGCGACTTGTGAATGCGCACTTTTGCATGCATTTTGTGTGTTTTTCTGCTACATGCATAGGGCAGCCTATTCATTTCAATAGACTGTCCTATGTGCAACAAAATGCACCAAAAGAAGCACATGTACTTTTTTGGGCATTGCACATTTGAATGGGCATCTGCTTTGGGGTGCCATTAACAATAAATGGTGATGTGTGTCTTCCATACCTTCACCGAATGTTCAGATGTGAATGCAGCCTACGGCTAATAACTACTAAAGAGATGCAGACACTGCAAATTGTCTCTTCAAAACACAGAAAGAACATGAGCTGATTAAAATGAATTAGTCCCTCCCATTCAGAATCAGTACCCAAAAGGACAAACAGCTTTTCCTTCAGAGCAGAAACAGGTAGGAATCTGCAACAAAGTTTGTTAAAATCCCTGCAATGTACATAGATCACCCAGAGGGGATTTTTTTTTTTTCGCAACAAAAGTGAAGTTAACTCTTTAAAAATCTTTATTCCTACAGTTTTTTTAACTTTAAAGTTGCTAAAGATCCAAAATGTGGATAGGGAAAATGCTTACAGGAAAAGAGGGCAAATGGGCGAGTTCACAGCAGAATGTGTACAGCCACTTTTCTGAATATCAGCTGGTGTCGGCCAGTTCAACAGAAACTGGCCAACATTCTGTCCATTGGCTTCTGTTGAATGGACATGCTGGAAAACCTGCATCCGATTGGCATCCGTGTGTTCTGGCGGGAATACAATAGCTCAGCGTGGAGGTCGCTGTATTAACAAAGGATAGTTAGTACAGCAAGTTCCAGAGTTTTGTTTGTTTTTTTTACGGATAGCTTTGTACTAGGCTGAAGGCTAGGTTCACACTCCTACAATCTGAATTTGATCTGACTTTCAGTGTGATTATGTAATGCAACTTAGATGCTACTTTGAAGTGGTTTGCATATTATATGGGGCCAAAATCATGCTGAAATTGCACCAAAGTAGTACAGAAACCTTTTTCAAAATCGTGCCCTGCAGAGCTGCATTGATTTGAACAAGCTCCATTGAAAATTACATTTCCATTGTCATGTGATTCTGTGCGACTCAAGTTGCATCTGAAATCACATTAGTGTGAACTAGGGGTGCAACGGATCGTCACCGATCCCTTATCCGACCGGTTCAACCTGTTCGGATCGGCACACATGCGCTCCGCGGAGCGCGCCACCGCCTCGACCTTAGGAAAGGCAGCGGCTTCGGCCTAGCTCTGGAGCGGCGGCCATCTTGGTACACCCGGCGGACGTTTACCACGTGATCGCTCCGTCAAATGACGGAGCGATCACTTGTAAACAAACCGGCATCATGTCATGATATTATTATAGTGGGGGAGAGGACGTGGATATTACAGTGGGGGAGATTTTTTTTTTTGTTGATCCGAACCGTGACTCCTGATCCAAGGAACGATCCGAACCGCAAGTTTTTGATCCGTTGCACCCCTAGTGTGAACTGAGTCTAAAATTTGTGTTTGGTGTTCCGTTTTTACAACAGTATCATTATCCTGAAAACCCCATCACATATTTTATTTATTACAGCAAACATAACAAAAACACAGAAACCAGATTTAAAAAAAAAAAGTGAAGACGACAAACAATTCAAATTCTAACCACTCATGCACAAAAAAAAATGAGTCCGTTATGTCAAGAAAATTTCAGAGGTCACACTGGTCTAAAAAACATCCTGCAGCCAAACAGCCAAGACGTGTTAAAGAGCGGAGACAAGCTATACACTATGTACACTCATTACGTTCCCCTGACCGGTTATCCAATTAGAGAACAATGTGCCATTCAGGCAGCTACTTCCACTGACCAATGAACGAGTCAGCTGATCAAAACCTTGTCCTACTTAGGAGACAGGACCAAAGCAATGTGCTGCTCATCTTCAGATTAGCATGTCTTTGGCAGGGATGCGGGCATGAAGTCAACAGTCAACGAAGCCAGTGTTCCCAGACAAGGGAATGCATGTTCTACAGCAAATTAAAGCCAGGCATCTGAGAAGCATTCAGAAAAAAACATCAATGTGTATTTAAAGGGAACCTACAGTATAACGTATATTCAAGTGAGCACATGTTTTTATTCATTATCATAAGGTTCGATCACTCACACTATAGGTAATAGTGCACCTCTGTTATACAGAACTCTTTACATTTGTTGTAATTCCCTACATAGGGTTTGATTTACTAAAGGCAAATAGGCTGAGAGTCAAGTGAACAAGGTGAAGCTTTGCTGACTTCCATCATCCAATCGTGTGCAAGTATGTGATTGGGCATTGTTTGCAAGGTTTAACTTCAACACATTCACCAAACTCTGGGACAAACTTTCTTGCAACTTCACTTAGAGAAGTGAACAGTCTATTCTGGTAAATGACCCCCATAACATTTACTTTGTTAGTACTTTTTTTTCCCTCCAATGAGCGGCTCAAGAGACAGGTTTGACCACAGTAAATAATGGCAGACCTATCCACCATAAGAGAAAAAAAAATAGGAAATGGGCAGCCTGGCCTTCCAGTATGGCTAGCATGGTGCATGCCACAAATTGGAGTAGGAAGAAGGTGCACCAACAGTGTAGCTAACAAATTTTAACACCAACAGGGAGTAATCACTATAGCAGCCCTGCGATAAATAAGATTTCTATTGTGTAAACAAAAGGTTTACAGTTGCATGTACTTTCCTTTTACAGGAAGCAAAAAGCATGCAGCTAAAAGTGACTTGTACATGCTTGCTGTGCCATATTCTCTTTCGAATTACACAATGAGATAACAGTGCTAAAACACTAACACCTATTTATAAGATACATCGAAACCTAAAGTGTCCTCCACTCTCCCCAAGTTAAACTTAGATTTAGCATATTGGGTGAAACACGTCAGAAGCTATAACATCAGAGGGTGAGAATGCCTGTATATCCAACAATAAAGCTGGTTGAAGTTTGGCAAAATAAAACAGCAGAGTGTGCCTTATAAATTTGCATGCCTGGAACGGAGAAGACCGCCCCCGGAGAACCTGTGCACCAGGAGCTGGACGTTGTTTAAGTTTGCCTGGAGGGGTGTCATTTACACACATCTATCTTACCCTTCACAGATGCATACTTAACTCCACCAGTTAAATAAGTTTCCTTCAGCACTTTAAATTCCTGCTCTTTACCAGCATATTTTTGCAAAGGCCTGGTTAATGTAAAGTTACTTCTAATGTACCGATTAAGAGCCAACACGATAAACCGCAGTCCTTTTTCTTTATTCAAGCAATGCAGTACAGCTGTAAAATATCCAGGAAAAGGCATTTCAGCCTCAATGGGCCTTATTCATAAAAAATTTTGGTTATGAGTAAGGCCCGTTGAGGCTGAAACATCAACTTTTTCCTGGATTGTTTACCCCTATACTGTACTGCACTGCTTGAATAAAGACAAAGGACTGCAGTTTATTGTGTTGCTGGCTCTTTTAGATGGTTCGTATGTGTTGGCTGGCAGAGGCCAAGGCAGGGCAATGATATATAGAACACTACATAGGATTGTACTAATTGGGTTGCAGCGCTGCCCATTTTTGTGTTGAAACTTAATTCTGTGTTCTTTTTAACTACAGTTCTAGCTGAGAAGAAACAAGACACATTCTGATATGAGTCTGGGCAAGGGATGCTGGAGATAAGTGTAAACCGATACTACCTGTGTCACAACAAAAAACAACAAGAATCTAAAACTACAATATTTAAACTGGCCATACATTATACAATTTATTATACAATTTATTATACAATTTTCTCATTAAATTTCCTTTAACTATGTAGTGCAAGGGCCTGCCTGAATGCATATGAATTGAAAGTGTTTAGGTTTGACCTCATATTATAAGGTTTTGGTAAATCTAAAGAAAAAATTGTGCAAGAAAATTGTATAATGTATGGCCAGCCTTAATCCCTGTATATGAATTACATTGCATGCCTGGCTAATTGACATGTCTATGTATAATGCTACAAAAAAAGCATTTGCGTATGTATGTTGATTTAGGGAGAGGTTCAAACCACAAATCCACAGAATAGCTGAAGCAGGAGCAGGGTGATGCATGCACTGTGGCTTTCTCTCCAGCAAGCAGCACAGAATATTGTAAAACTAGCAATCACAGAGGCATTCTGAGTGCGCTTTACATCAGGTGCAGTGATTGGTATCCTGTAACTATGCTCTGAAAACAGAGGACTCTTACTTTGCTTCAAGCAACTAGCGTGCACCTGGAATAGTACGGTATTCACAGCGCTGCACTTTTACCACATTTTGTTATGTTACAGCCTTATTCCAAAATGGATTAAAATTCATTGTCCTCAAAATACAACAAACAATACAATACCCCATAATGACAACATGAAAGACGTTTGTTTGAAATCTTTGCAAATTAATAAAAAAAAAAAAAATACATATGTGCATAAGTATTCACAGCCTTTGCTCAATACTTTGTTGAAGTACCTTTGGCACCAATTACAGCCTCAAGTCTTTTTGAGTATGATGCTACAAGCTTGGCAGACCTATTTTTGGGCAGTTTCTCCCATTCTTTGCGGGACCTCTCTCAAGCTCCATCAGGTTGGATGGGGAGCGTCGGTGCACAGCCATTTTCAGATCTCTCCAGAGATGTTCAATTGGGTTCAAATCTGAGCTCTGGCTGGGCCACTCAAGCACATTCAAAGAGTTGTCCCATAGCCTCTACTTTGTTATCTTGGCTGTGTGCTTAGGGTTGTTGACCTGTTGGAAGATGAACCTTTGCCCCAGTCTGAGTTCCAGAGCGTTCTGGAGCAGGTTTTCATCAAGGATGTCTCTGTATATTGCTGTATTAATCTTTCTCTCGATCCTGACTAGTCTCCCAGTTCTTGCTGCTGAAAAACATCCCCACAGCATGATGCTGCAACCACCATGCTTCACTATAGGAATGGTATTGTCAGGTGATGAGCAGTGCATAGTTTCCTCCAGGCATGACACTTGCCATTCAGGCCAAAGAGTCTAATTGTGTCCAAGGCCAAGAGTCCAATCATGGACGTTTTGTTTTCTCATGGTCAGAGTCCTTCAGGTGACTTTTGGCAAACTCCAGGTGGGCTGTCATGTGCCTTTTTCTGAGGAGTGGCTTCTGTCTGGCCACTCTACCATACAAGCCTGATTGGTGGAGTGCTGCAGAGATGGTTGTTCTTCTGGAAGGTTCTCCTCTCTCCACAGAGAAATGCTGGATCTCTGTCAGAGTGACCATCGGGTTCTTGGTCACCTCCCTGACTAAGGCCTTTCTCCCCCAATTTCTCAGTTTGGCCAGGCGGCCCGCTATAGGAAGAGTCCTGGTGGTTCCAAACTTCTTCTATTCACGGATGATGGAGGCCACTGTGCTCATTGGGACCTTCAATGCTGTAGAAAATTTTCTGTACCCCGATACAATCCTCGGAGGTCTACAGAAAATTCCTTGGACTTCAGGGCTTGGTTTGTGCTCTGACATGCACTGTTAACTGTGGGACCATATATAGACAGGTGTGTGCCGTTCCAAATCATGTCCAATCAACGGAATTGCCACAGGTGGACTCCAATCAAGTTGTAGAAACATCTCAAGGATGACCAGTGGAAACAGGATGCACCTAAGCTCAATTTTGAGTACCATGGCAAAGGCTGTGAATACTTCTGTACATGTGATTTTATTTTATTTTTTTTTTTTTTTTTAATACATTTGCAGAGATTTCAAACAAACTTCTTTCACGTTGTCATTATGGGGTAATGTTTGTAGAATTTTGAGGAAAATAATTTATTTAATCCATTTTGGAATAGGGCTGTAACATAAAATGTGGAAAAAGTGAAGCGCTGTGAATACTTTCCGGATGCGCTGTACATAATTTCTTTCCACTCTATAAAACAAACATGAATGCCATCACTAACATAGACACCTTTCACAAATTGTAGGGGCCATCACCTTACAAGTTTTATTTCCCTTTTAACGTCCATTATGATACTGTAAATTATAGAAATTACTCAAAAGCTTACAAAAGCCTTATATAGTCCTAGACCAATTCTATGTGGCAATTATAGATTCAAACTGGACGAGGGTGCCTGTCCCATTGCACCAAAGGCTACCGGGATAACATTTCACCTTTATTTCAGTAATCTACAAAGTATGTTTCATGACCATACATTAGCAGGTGAAATTTTCATGCACCCTTGTCCACTTTGAAACAATAGAAATTACTTAACTTTTTTTTTTTTTTTTGCTTTACAAGTGACCAAACTTGCCAAAGTGGCTTTCTATGTTTTCGTTCAGGCTGTTACAGAACACAGGTCTATGGATTAGGTGCTCCAGGCTTTCTGCTCTAGTGTTTTCACATACTGCTGGTGCCTAGAGCAGTGTGTCACCATCAAAAAGCTCGGCCCACATTCCTCCTAGAGGTCAGCGCACACTAAAGTGCATACCTTGTGACTGCATAGGCTGTGCAAGGTGCACACATTCCTGAGGATGGAGGCATAATCTTGTGAGCAGAACAGATATAAAGCACAGACATAATACACATGAAGGCAACAGAGGAAATGGAAAATAAGAAACCACAAAACAGACACATGTATTTATATGTCTGTTTGATATGTACTGTATCATCTAGCTGGATAGAAATCAATAAGAACTTCAGCAGGTACAAAGCTGATCAGTCACAGGAAAATGTATTTAAAAAAAATTTAAAAAAATATATCATTTATACATTCATTTAAAAAATTGTAATAATTAAAATTTTCAATCATTGCATCAATCATTATATGTGTTAATTTAATATGTCAAATGTTTTGTTGAAATGGATAGAGTATGGGATGATTAGGACTTCTATCAAGTTTATACTGCGGTCTTTGTCCTTAGTGGGGAAATTTACCCTCTGTACTCATTCCGGTAGTCATCGCTAACTGAACAAAAAGTTGGGGGAAATCCCAAATTTGACAGTTGTAAGGGGGCGCTCCAGTCTGGGCAAAAAAAAATTAAGTCAGCAGCTACAAATACTGCAGTTGCTGACTTTTAATATAAGGACACTTATCTGTCCAGGGATCGAGCTATGTCGGCCCCCTCGAGCCAATACTTCATGTGCGAGTCACGCTACGCTTTCTAAATGGTCCCGTCGGCAGAGGGACAGGATCTTATGCCAAAGTGGGAACCTGTCAAAACCAGTTACCACCCCCCCCCCCCAAAAAGTGCCAAATATGGCAGTGGAGGGTGCAAACAAGCGAAACTTCCCCTTTTAGGTGGAGCGCCGCTTTGAAGAAAACTTGGAAACACCTGTTCTGATGTCAGCTAGTACAGGATTCTCCATCACTAATTATTTTATTGTTTATTACAGGTACTTATATAGCAACGTCAATTTATAGCATATAACATACAATAACATTACTCCATGCCCTCAAGGAGTTTACAATCTATGGTCCCCAACTCAGTCATACATACAGTGTCTCACATTTTAGTAAATATTTTATTATATCTTTTCATGTGACAACACTGAAGAAATGACACAATTGCTACAATGTAAGTAGTGAGTGTACAGCTTGTATAACAGTGTAAATTTGCTGTCCCCTCAAAATAACTCAACACACAGTCATTAATGTCTAAACCACTGGCAACAAAAGTGAGTACACCCTTAAGTGAAAATGTCCAAATTGGGCCCAATTAGCCATTTTCCCTCCCCGATGTCATGTGACTCATTAGTGTTACAAAGTGGTCTCAGGTGTAAATGGGGATCAGGTGTGTTAAATTTGTCATCGCTCTCACTCTCTCATACTGGTCACTGGAAGTTCAACATGGCACCTCATGGCAAAGAACTCTCTGAGGATCTGAAAAAAGAATTGTTGCTCTACATAAAGATGGCCTAGGCTATAAGAAGATTGCCAAGACCCTGAAACTGAGCTGCAGCACGGTGGCCAAGACCGTACAGCGGTTTAACAGAACAGGCCTCACCATTGTCTACCAGTAGTATAACTAGGTGGAGGATTCAATTTAGGTGCAGGAATGATATATATTGGTACTGTATTTCCAACAAATGCTTACTATGAAAGTAAAAGAAATAAAATATAAAAATTGGAAAGTAGGATCTAAAAAAAGGTATGCTCCACTGGAAGGGTAGTAATGGAGGTGGTGGGTGCCTCAGTGTTTGACTTCCCTCTTACTCTCAGCCCAGAAGGGTGCACCTCCCCCCCTGGGAACACACACACACACACACACACACCCACCAAACCCAGAGGCGAGAGAGCTCACTGACCTTCACAGGCTGCACTGGGGAGGAGGAAGTGCGCAGAAAGCCCAGAAACTTCAGGCTGGTTGCAAAGTGTCAGGGGTGCCATATTCTGCATAGGCCTGAATATCAACACTGTATACTTGTATGCCAGCAAAGAGGCTCTTTGGAGGAGTGTCACATGATAGTCTGCAGGCTCCTGGATGGCACTGCTCACTAATCTAATGTAAATGCAAGCGGGTTTAGCTAGATTAAATTTGAAAATATAGTTAATCTCTGGCTTCCTTTAAATTTATACACTGCATTAGTGTCCATTTTACCTCAACCGCACCAAACAAGACATTCATTTAGAATGGCACCCTAGTGCACATGTGCAGCAGGTGCCAACCGATGGCCCAACTCAGGTGCTTTGCATTGTACCATGCTGCATTAAAAAAAAAAAAAAAAAAAAAAAAAATATGCTGGCTTTTGTTTTCCCATTGCCATTCACTGACAGCCTATTCTTGACAAAAAGACTGCCTTAAAGTGGTTGTAAACCTTAGACATGAAATATAAACCAAGCATGTCCCTCTATATAGTGTGTACTTGTCTCAATTAAAAGCACCAACTATCATTTCTGTCTGCTGCTTTGTTCTTCTGCTATCTGCATGAGTCACTCCTGACATCAAGAGAAAAATGGTGACAGGGGAAGGACCTCCATCAGATGGACAGTCTCAGCTCTGTTCCTGTGTGGAGGGGGGGGGGGGTATGCTCCTTACTTCCAATCAGCTCTTAGAGCTCTCCTCATTGTGCTCTGCAGAGTGCAACTTCATCTCTGCCCCTGAACGCAGAGACAAGCCTTAGAGATTCTGCACTTTGAACGGGTGTAGAAAAGAGAGGGCTTCAGATATATTTGGTACAACTTGGGGAGGATTTGTTTGATCTCCATATATCACCTGAGGATAGTCCCTTCACTGGGTATATGTATGGGTTTACAACCACTTTAATGCAACACATTAACTGGTATGCAGTAGCACGTAATACTAGAGCTCCAAAGAAAGGCAGATACTTCTGTTTGTGCATTCTAAAGTGCATTTGAAGTTTTAGTCTTTTTTTCTGTTGTAACCCTAGGTTATCAGTGCTTCCTACATTATGTGGTAACTCTAGGATAGATTTACTTAAAATACTTCCTAATGCTTCTTGGACTTAATCCAGCCATGAGAAAATGGGAAAGTTTAAGGTAACAAGGTCACGACTGTGTATTACGTCTGAAGAGGATTATAGATCGTGGAAAGACGACTGCATAGAATACAATGAAAAACAGCAGACAAATCAGTCTAGAACATAAGGTTAAATATATGTGTAAGTGCACCTCTAAACAATTAGCCATCAGTATCACGGTAAGCAAACTAGTAAAATCTACAACTTATACACTTATTTCTCACTTACTAGAAACATAAAGCAAAGCCTAACGTTTATTATTTTGGAAAAATGATTTTTATTATGCAAGCTGCCTAAAGCCTGCACACCTTTCCAGCAAAACTCACTATACAGAGCCATAGCATGCACACAGAGATGATCGGAAAGTAGTATATGAATGAAAGGACATCTCTCCCATTTCCACCATGCCACCAAGACCCCTTTCACACGGGTGCCTCAGTTTGGCAAACTCCGCCTGCTCAGTGGGGGATCGCTCCACTGATCCCTTCTGAGCAGGCGGATGACAGGTCTGTCTCCGCTCACTCTGCAGAGCGGAGGCGGACTCAATCCCGTTTTCCACCAGACAGATGGAAAATAGGACCACCATCCATCTGGATTTGGCAGACAGGATTGGATCAGACAGCGTGGGATGTCAGCGAACATGTCACCACTGACATCCACCACTCCATATGGGAGAGTGAAATGTCTGATTAGGTTCGCCTGAAAAATTGACAGGAGGACCTGATCAGACAGCCATCATTTTCTATTGCAGTTTCCTGTCACCACATCTTCAATGCTTTGGGTGCTCTGCATGGAATTTGGTCAGAATGGAGGATAAGTAGCAATCAGGAATGCAGTCTTATAGGGATTCTTGATACTAAGGGTGGGGGAAGGGAGAGGTATTTGTGGGAGACACTTTTTTTCACAGTTCTGAACTTTGAGCACTGGTTATTATTGAAGAAGGTCCTGGGAGGTGCTGCCCCTTTCAGTCCTCTCCTCCCTCCATTCACAAAAGTCCTTGCATTCACAGAATGCAACACATTCTTGTAAATGGAAAGAGGCAGATGAATTACAGAATCCTATCCCACACCTTCCCGATTACTAATCGTCAAAGGGAAAAATCTTTGATATGAAAAACCAAAGAACTGCCTCTGTCCAGATACAGTAGCTGTCTCTACAATGGGCGAAACAAGTCAAGGTAAGTAAACAACAGGAAATAAAAAAAGGAGTGGGGCAACCACACCTTTGCTTTTTTGTGACCCCAAAAGACAGGAGGAATCCTAAGGCTAGGTTCACACATATGAGGCTCTGCAAGCCGCTTTTTGAGCAGGCACAGCAGCCCATTCATTTGAAAGCAGCAACAAGTCTCAAAAAAGTTGGGACAGGGCAACAAAAAGCTGGCAAAGTAAGGAGATACTAAGGAAGAGCTGGAAGAACATTTTGCAACCAATTAGGTTAATTGGCAACCTATGGAAATCTCTGTACACAAGGGATGAGGCCAAAATGCAGTACTGGATGACTGAGCTTCAGCCTCTCAGGCGGCACTACATTTAAAACAGGCATGAGTCTGAATGACATCACTGCATCAGCTCAGGAATACTTCCAAAATTCACTGTCTGTAAACAGAGTTCACAGCGTCATCCAAAAATTCAAGTTAAAGCTCTGTCATGCAAAGAAGATGCCCTATCTGGACATGATCCAGAAAGGCTGCTGTCTTCTCTGCACCAAACCGCCTTTAAAATGGTCTGTTGCAAAAAAATGGAAAAAAAAGGTTCTGTGCTCACACGACAACCATGGACACTGCGTCCTCCAGACTAAAGAGGAGAAGAATCTTCTGGCTTCTTATCAGTGCTCAGTTCAAAAGTCTGCATCTCTGATGGTAGAGGGGTGCATTAGTGCATATGGAATGCACATCTGGAAAGAGACCACCAATGCTGAAAGATATATCTAGGTTTTAAAGCAGAATATACTCCCATACATCTTTTTTTCAGGGAAAGCCTTGCATATTTCATCAGGTCAATGCTAAACCACGTACTGCATCTGTGACAACAGCATGGCTTTGTAGTTGAAGAGTCTGGGTGCTTAACTGACCTTCCTGCAGTCCAGACCTTTCACCAAATGAAAATATTTGGTACATCTTGAAAGAAAAAAAATGTGACAAAGACCCAGGACTGTTGCACAGTTTGAATCCAATATCTGACAAGAATGGGACAACATTCTGCTCCCAGAACTCCAGTTGTTAACCTCCCTGGCGGTTTTCCCGAGTGTGGCTCGGGGTTAAAATTCAGTACCATTAGCGGTAATCCCGAGCCACACTCGGGATCGCATTGCAGGATCCTGGGGCGGCGTTACTTACCTTGTCCCCGGGATCCTGCGATGTCCCCCGCAGTGTCCGAGGGCTCCGTCCTCCTCCGAAGCCTCTCCGTGCCAGGCTCCGTTCCCTGCGAGCGGCGCGACGCACGGGGGCGGAGCCTGGCGGCAAATTCAAAAAACTGTCAAAATCATAACACATACAGTACTGTAATCTTACAGATTACAGTACTGTATGAAATGATTTCACATCCCTTTTGTCCCCAGTGCTCTGGCCCATGCCCTGCATGCAGTTTTACATGATATACACTGTTCTTTCTGCCTGGAAACTGGAGATTGTCCATAGCAACCAAAAAGTGTCCCTTTACGTCAAAAGTGGCTTTAGACCAGCTAGAAAACAGCGATAATAAATTAGAACACTTGCAGAATTGAGCGATAGTGAATTGTGGGGAAGTTTATTTTATTACTATTTTTTTAAATTTTTTTTAATTATTTATTTTTATTTATTATATTATAATTTATGTTTTTGTGTTTCAAACTTTATCATACCCGGGATATCTACTAGACTCTGGTTTGGACAGATTTAAGTGTGTTATTGTTAAGATTTACAGACCTACAATATAAAACGCCAAATTTCCATGCAAAATAATGGTACCGCTTTCAGCACCTAAAATCCGAAATAATCATACCGCCAGGGAGGTTAAAGAAGAGGGGATGCTACGCCACAGTAAATCTGGTTGAGAAAAGACACAAGTCCATCTAGTTTAACCAATAAAAAAGGGGGGGGGGGGGATCAAATATAATTATAATTATAATTATATATATATATATATATATATATATATATATATATATATATATATATATATATATATATATATATATATATATATATATATATATATATATATATATATACACACATACACACATACACACACATAATTTTTTCACTCTGTTATATTGCAGCTATTTGCTAAAATAATTTAAGTTCATTTTTTTCCTCATTAATGTACACACAGCACCCCATATTGACAGAAAAACACAGAATTGTTGACATTTTTGCAGATTTATTAAAGAAGAAAAACTGAAATATCATCACATGGTCCTAAGTATTCAGAACCTTTGCTGTGACACTCATATTCAACTCAGGTGCTGTCCATTTCTTCTGATCATCCTTGAGATGGTTCTACACCTTCATTTGAGTCCAGCTGTGTTTGATTATACTGATTGGACTTGATTAGGAAAGCCACACACCTGTCTATACAAGACCTTACAGCTCACAGTGCATGTCAGAGCAAATGAGAATCATGAGGTCAAAGGAACTGCTTGAAGAGCAAAAAATTCTGGCAAGGCAAAGATCTGGCCAAGGTTACAAAAAAATTTCTGCTGCACTTAAGGTTCCTAAGAGCACAGTAGCCTCCATAATCCTTAAATGGAAGACGTTTGGGACGGCCAGAACCCTTCCGAGAGCTGGCCGTCTGGCCAAACTGAGCTATCGGGGGAGAAGAGCCTTGGTGAGAGAGGTAAAGAAGAACCCAAGGATCACTGTGGCTGAGCTCCAGAGATGCAGTCGGGAGATGGGAGAAAGTTGTAGAAAGTCAACCATCACTGCAGCCCTCCACCAGTCAGGGCTTTATGGCAGAGTGGCCGGACGGAAGCCTCTCCTCAGTGCGAGGCACATGAAAGCCTGCATGGAGTGTGCTGAAAAAAACACCTGAAGGACTCAAAGATGGTGAGAAATAAGATTCTCTGGTCTGATGAGACCAAGCTAGAACTTTTTGGTCTTAATTCTAAGTGGTATGTGTGGAGAAAACCAGGCACTGCTCATCACCTGTCCAATACAGTCCCAACAGTGAAGCATGGTGGTGGCAGCGTCATGCTGTGGAGGTGTTTTTCAGCTGCAGGGACAGGAAGACTGGTTGCAATCGAGGGAAAGGTGAATGCGGCCAAGTACAGGGATAACCTGGACGAAAACCTTCTCCAGAGTGCTCAGGACCTCAGACTGGGCCGAAGGTTTACCTTCCAACAAGACAATGACCCTAAGCACACAGCTAAAATAACGAAGGAGTGGCTTCACAACAACTCCGTGACTGTTCTTGAATGGCCCAGCCGGAGCCCTGACTTAAACCCAATTGAGCATCTCTGGAGAGACCTAAAAATGGCTGTCCACCAACGTTTACCATCCAACCTGACAGAACTGGAGGGGATCTGCAAAGAGGCATGTCAGTGGATCCCCAAACCCAGGTGTGAAAAACTTGTTGCATCTTTCCCCAAAAGACTCATGGCTGTATTAGATCAAAAGGGTGCTTCTACTAAATACTGAGCAAAGGGTCTGAATACTTAGGACCATGTGATATTTCAGTTTTTCTTTTTTAATATATCTGCAAAAATGTCAACAATTCTGTGTTTTTCCTGTCAATATGGGGTGCTGTGTGTACATTAATGAGGATAAAATATGAACACAAATGAATTTAGCAAATGGCTGCAATATAACAAAGAGTGAAAAATTTAAGGGGGGCTGAATACTTTCCGTCCCCACTGTAATAAATATATATATATATATATATATATATATATATATATATATATATATATATATATATATATATATATATATATATATATATATATATATATATATATATATATATATATATATAATATAAAATCCTATACCCATTGTTGATCCAAAGGCAAAAAACCCCAGCAAAGCATGATCCAATTTGCTCCAGCAGGGGGAAACATTTCTTCCTGATCCCCTGAGAGGCAATCGGATAGTCCCTGTATAAACTTTACCTATAAAATGTTAGTATCCACTTGTATTATGTACATTTAGGAAATAACGCAGGCCTTTTTTAAAGCAATCTACTGAGCTGGCCAGAACCAGCTCTTGTGTGTCTATTCCACATTTTCACAGCTCTTACTATGAAGAAACCTTTCCATATCTGGGGCTTAAATCTATTTTCCTCTAGATGTAACGAGTACCCCCTTGTCCTCTGTGATGACCTTAAAGTGAATAACTCAACACCAAGTTCACTATATGGACCACTTATGTATTTATAAATATGATGTATAAATCGAAATGGTCGCACACTGGAGTGAAACAAATGCTTGATTGTAAAACTTTGTCAGATGCCAGACACAGGTAGAGGAATCACAGTTGACGCGTTTCACATGGGTATATTGTGCTTGCTCACAACGCCTGGAGCGGTGTGTTCTTTTGTTGGCTATGTATTTCTACATGTTGATCATATCCTCCCTCAAAGTGGAATTACACCCATTTTTTTAGTTTATTAAGAGTACTTTTAATAAACACACACTCACCTGTCCCACGGTCCAGCGATGCGGGCGCCCGGAGCATCGCTCCTCTCCCCCTACTCTTCGTGGGGCGGTCATAGCAACTGTGGGCACCCAGCCGTGACAGGTTGCAGCTTCACGGCCAGGCACACGCTGCGCTCTGCTATTGGCCAGGCAATCTTCTGGGACCTGTGACATGTCCCAGAAGATTGCAATGAGGGAGGGCCACCTAGGGGGAGAGGAGTCGCCTAAGCGGTCAAGAAGCGGAAGGAGGAAGTGGGACAGGATGTCCCTCTAAAAAGAAGGTACCCGATCTCCCTCCAAAAATAAATGACATGCCAAATGTGGCATGTAAGGGGGCGAGGAGTGCTTAAAGCGAAAGTTCCACTTTTGGGTGTCAGTCCGCTTTAAACTCCTCTTCTCAAGAGAATAATCTCTCAACATGGCCGTGTCCCAACTTTGAGACATGTTGCTGCCATCAATTTCAAAATTACCTTTTTTTATTCTTAAAAAATGCTACATTTTTTCAGTTTAACCACTTGACCTCTGGAAGATTTACCCCCTTCATGACCAGGCCATTTTTTGTGATACGGCACTGCCTTACTTCAACTGACAATTGCGTGGTCATGCGATGCTGTACCCAAATAAAATGTATGTCCTTTTTTCCCCAGGAATAGAGCTTTCTTTTGGTGGTATTTGATCACCTCAGTGTTTATTTTTTTGCGCAATTAACAAAAAAAGGCCGACAATTTTGGGAAAAAATATGAATATGTTTTCCTTTCTGCTATAAAACATATCCAATAAATTAAAAAAAAAAAAAAAAAAAAAAAAAAAAAATCGAATTTCTTCATAAAATTAGGCCAATATGTGTTCTGCTACATAATTTTGTTAAAAATAAACATTTCCAATTCGGAAACTGACACTTATGACTTTTTGGGGGCCAGTGACACTAATACAGTGAACACTGCTAAATATATGCACTGTAACTGTACTAATGTCACTGGCTGGGAAGGGGTTAATATCGGGGGCAATCAAAGGGTTAACTGTGTGCCTTGCCTGTGTTTTATTTCAGACTGGGAGAAACTTTTACCAGGGGATAGACATGCATCCATTACCCTGCTTTGTAGAGACACAGGATTCTATGCCTTCCCTCCTGTCAGAACGGTGATATGCCTTGTTTACATAGGCAGTCTGCCGTTCTGTCTCTGCTGGATCATCGGCGGGTTCCGGCGGACACTGAGTCAAAGCTGGTCATGTGGTCACAGCGGGAGTGCGCTGGCAGCGACATGCATTCATGTCCTCTAACTGGAAGAGCTGGATCACGTATATATACTTGATCGGGCACACAGGGCCGCCATGTAGCATTAAAACTGCTATGGGGCGGACCTGAAGTAGTTAAACATTTAAAATGTTTTCTATTGTGAAAAAAATATTGACTTATGAGATTTGCAAATCATTGCATTCTGGTTTTTATGAGGGGCGGCTGAGCAAGTTCACGCATACACTGCCATCCTAAGTTAATACACACTGCGCTGTCCTGAGTAATGTGCCCTTTTTTAAGCAATATCATGCGAGTATATGCAGTATCTTACAAAAAGTGAGAACACCCCTCACATTTTTGTAAATATATTATATCTTTTCATGTGACAACACTGAAGAAATGACACTTTGCTACAATGTAAAGTAGTGAGTGTACAGCTTGTATAACAGCGTAAATTACCTGTCCCCTCAAAATAACTCAACACACAGCCATCAACTGCTGACAACAAAAGTGACTACACCCCTAAGTGAAAATGTCCAAATTGGGCCCAAAGTGTCAATATTTTGTGTGGCCACCATTATTTTCCAGCACTGCCTTAACCCTCTTGGGCATGGAGTTCACCAGAGCTTCACAGGTTGTCACCGGAGTCCTTTTACACTCCTCCATGATTACATCATGGAGCTGGTAGATGTTAGAGACCCTGCACTCCTCCACCTTCCGTTTGAGGATGCCCCAACGATGCTATAGGGTTTAGGTCTGGAGACATGCTTGGCCATTCCATCACCTTTACCCTCAGCTTCTTAAGCAAGGCAGTGGTTCATCTTGGAGGTGTGTTTGGGGTCGTTATGTTGGAATACTGCCCTGCAGCCCAGTCTCCGAAGGGAGGGGATCATGCTCTGCTTCAGTATGTCACAGTACATGTTGGCATTCATGGTTCCCTCAGTGAACTGTAGCTCTCCAGTGCAGGCAGCACTCATGCAGCCACTGACCATGACACTCCCACCACCATGCTTGACTGTAGGTAAGACACACTTGTCTTTGTACTCCTCACCTGGTTGCTGCCACATACGCTTGACACCATCTGAACCAAATAAGTTTATCTTGCTCTCATCAGACCACAGTACATGGTTCCAGTAATCCATGTCCTTAGTCTGCTTGTCTTCAGCAAACTGTTTGCGGGCTTTCTTCTGCATCTTCTTTAAAAGATCCTTTCTTCTGGGACGACAGCCATACAGACCAGTTTGATGCAGTGTGTGGCGTATGGTCTGAGCATCGAAGGGCTGACCCCCCCCCCCCCCCAACCACACACCTCTGCAGCAATGCAGGCAGCACTCATATGTCTATTTCCCAAAGACAACTTCTGGATATGAGCACGTGCACTCAACTTCTTTGGTCGACCATGGTGAGGCCTGTTTTGAGTGGAACCCGTCCCGTTAAACCGCTGTATGATCTTGGCCACCGTACTGCAGCTCAGTTTCAGGGTCTTGGCAATCTTCTTATAGCCTAGGCCAGTGATAGCGAACATGCACTCTGCAGTGTAGTTGAGCATCATGGGAAAAGTAGTCCCAAAACATCTGGGGTGCCCAGGTTCGCTATCACTGGCCTAGGCCGTCTTTATGTAGAGCAATAATTCTTTTTTTCAGATCCTTTAGAGAGTTCTTTGCCATAAGGTGCCAAGTTGAACTTCCAGTGACCAGTATGAGAGAGTGAGAGTGATAACACCAAATTTAACACACCTGCTCCCAACTCAACTTCGTAACACTAACGAGTCACATGACACCGCACCGGGGAGGGAAAATGGCTAATTGGTCCCAATTTGGACATTTTCACTTAGGGGTGTACTCACTTTTGTTGCCAGCGGTTTAGACATTAATGGCTGTGTGTGGAGTTATTTTGAGGGGACAGTAAATGTACACCGTTATACAAGTTATACACTCACTACTATACATTGTAGCAAAGTGTAATTTCTATAGTGTTGTCACATGAAAAGATCTAATAAAATAATTTACTAAAATGTGAGGGGTGAGATACTGTACATACATAAACATATATATATATATATATATATATATATATATATATATATATATATATATATATATATATATATATATATATATATATATATACACATACATACATACACACACACACACACACATATATATATATATACATACATACATACATACACACACACATAATATATTTATATATTACACACACACACACACACACACACACACACAATATATTTATATATTACACACACACACACACACACACACACACACACACACACACACACAGTGGATATAAAAAGTCTACACACCCCTGTTAAAAGTTAAAATGTCAGGTTTCTGTGATGTAAAAAAAAAAAAAAAAAAGCGACAAAGAAATAATTTCAGAACTTTTTCCGTCTTTAACCATTTGCCGACCGCCTAACGACGATATACGTCGGCAGAATGGCACGGGCAGGCAAAATCACGTACCTGGTACGTGATTGCCTTCCCGCGGGCGGGGGGTCTAATCGGACCCCCCCCCCCGGTGCCAGATGCGGTTGGCTTTGGTCTGGGAGTGTTCAGTGATGAGGGGGAGCCCATCCATTCGTGGCCCCCCCTTCGCGATCACTCCCAGCCAATCAGAATCTTCCCCTGCCTCTGTATAGTACACAGAGGCAGGGGATGTGACGTCATCTCTCCTCGGCTCGGTATTTTCCGTTCCAGCGCCGAGGAGAGAAGACTGAAATGTTCGTGCACAACACTACACATCCCAGTAGAACATGCCAGGCACACAAAACACCCCCCGATCACCCCTCCTCCCCCCTGTCACACTGACACCAAGCAGGTTTTTTTTTTTTTTTCCCCTGATTACTGCATGGTGTCAGTTTGTGACAGTTAGTGTGGTAGGGCAGTTAGTGGTAGCCCCCTTTAGGTCTAGGGTACCCCCCTAACCCCCCCCTAATAAAGTTTTAACCCCTTGATCACCCCCTGTCGCCAGTGTCACTAAGCGATCATTTTTCTGATCGCTGTATTAGTGTCGCTGGTGACACTAGTTAGGGAGATAAATATTTAGGTTCGCCGTCAGCGTTTTATAGCGTCAGGGACCCCCATATACTACCGAATAAATGTTTTAACCCCTTGATTGCCCCCTAGTTAACCCTTTCACCACTGATCACCGTATAACTGTTACGGGTGACGCTGGTTAGTTCGTTAGACACCCCAAGCTATTTGCCTCTCAGCAAATAGCTTGGGGTGTCTACTTTCCAAAATGGGGTCATTTGGGGGGGGGGGGGGGGTTTGTGCCATCTGGGCATTCCATGGCCTCCGAAACTGTGTTGGGTAGTGAGGAGTGAAATCAAAAATTTACACCCTTAGGAGGCGGTGATTGGTTTTTGGGGCCCTGTACGCGGCTAGGCTCCCAAAAAGTCCCACACATGTGGTATCCCCATACTCAGGAGAAGCAGCTAAATGTATTTTGGGGTGCAATTCCACATATGCCCATGGCCTGTGTGAGCAATATATCATTTAGTGACAACTTTGTGCAAAAAAAAAAAAAAAATTGTCACTTTCCCGCATTTTGTGTCAAAATCTAAAATATTCCATGGACTCAACATGCCTCAAAGCAAATAGCTTGGGGTGTCTACTTTCCAAAATGGGGTCATTTGGGGGGGGGGTTATGCCATCTGGGCATTTTATGGCCTTCAAAACTGTGATAGGTAGTGAGGAGTAAAATCAAAAATTTACGCCCTTAGAAATCCTGAAGGCAGTGATCGGTTTTCGGGGCCCCGTTCGTGGCTAGGCTCCCAAAAAGTCCCACACATGTGGTATCCCTGTACTCAGGAGAAGCAGCTGAATATATTTTGGGGTGCAATTCCACATATGCCCATGGCCCGTGTGAGCAATATATCATTTAGTGACAACTTTTTGTAATTTTTTTTTTTTTTTTTTAGTCATTATTCAATCACTTGGGACAAAAAAAATTAATATTCAATGGGCTCAACATGCCTCTCAGCAATTTCCTTGGGGTGTCTACTTTCCAAAATGGGGTCATTTGTGGGGGTTTTGTACTGCCCTGCCATTTTAGCACCTCAAGAAATGACATAGGCAGTCATAAATTAAAGGCTGTGTAAATTCCAGAAATTGTACCCTAGTTTGTAGGCGCTATAACTTTTGCGCAAACCAATAAATATACACTTAGACATTTTTTTTACCAAAGACATGTGGCCGAATACATTTTGGCCTAAATGTATGACTAAAATTGAGTTTATTGGATTTTTTTTATAACAAAAAGTAGAAAATATTTTTTTTCAAAATTTTCGGTCTTTTTCCGTTTACAGCACAAAAAATAAAAACAGCAGAGGTGATCAAATACCATCAAAAGAAAGCTCTATTTGTGGGAAGAAAGGGATGCAAATTTCGTTTGGGTACAGCATTGCATGGCCGCGCAATTAGCAGTTAAAGCGACGCAGTGCCACATTGTAAAAAGTGCTCTGGTCATTAAGGGGGTAAATCCTTCCGGGGCTGAAGTGGTTAATGTGACCAACGCAATTGAAAAACAAACTGAAATCAATCACATTCAAACTAATGTTAAATAGCAGTCAGTACACACCTGCCATCATTTAAAGCGCCTCTGATTAACCCCAAATAAAGTTCAGATGTCCTAGTAGGTCTTTCCGCACACTTTCTTAGTCGCATCCTACAGCAAAAGCCATGGTCCGCAGAGAGCTTCCAAGGCATCAGAGGGATCTCATTGTTAAAGGGTATCAGTCAGGAGAAGGGTACAAAAGAATTTCCAAGGCATTGGATATACCTTGGAACACAGTCATCAAGTGGAGAAAATATGGCACAGTAGTGTCATTACCAAGAACTGGACGTCCCTTCAAAATTGATGGAAAGACGAGAAGAAAACTGGTCAGGGAAGCTGACAAGAGGTCTACAGCAAAATTAAAGGAGTTGTAAAGGCAGAAGATTTTTTTATCTTAATGCATTCTATGCATTAAGAAAAAAGCCTTCTGTGTGCAGCAGCCCTCCTAACACTTACCTGAGGTCCCTCTAGTTGCAGTGATATCCATAAAATGTCTCAGCCATTCAAGATTCTCCTTCCTGATTGGCTGATACACAGCAGAGGCACCATTGGCTCCCGCTGCTGTCAAATTCAGCTAGCCAATCAGGGGAGAGGAGGAGGCAGGGCCAGGTTGGGGCTCTGTGTCTGAATGGACACTGGGAGCTCTGACTCAGCTTGAGTGCCCAAATAGCAAGTTGCTTGCTGTGGGGGGCACAAAACAGGAGGGGGGGTGGCCAGGAGATCAGAAAAAGACCCAAGAAGAGGAGGATCCAGGCTGCTTTGTGCAAATCCACTGCAACAGAGCGGGCAAGTATAACATGTTTGTTATTTTTATAGGGAAAAAAAAATAAGCCTTCACAATCACTTTAAAGGAGCTGCAAGAATTTCTAGCAGAAACCTTCAGGCTTCTGCTAGAAAGCTGAACATGAACCTCAACTTTCAGCATCACAACAACCCCAAGCATACATGCAAATTAACAAAGGAATGGCTTCACCAGAAGTTTAAAATTTTGGAATGGCCAAGTCAGAGCCCAGACCTGAATCCCATTGAAAACCTGTGGGGTGATGTGAAGAGGGCTGTGCACAGGAGATGCCCATGCAATCTGACAGATGTAGAGTGTTTTTGCAAAGTAGAGTGGGCAAATATTGCCAAGTCAAGACGTGCCATGTTGATAGACTCATACCCAAAAAGACTAAGTGCTGTAATAAACGCAAAAGGTATAACTCAAAAGTATTCGTTTAAGGGTGTGCACACTTATGCAACCATATTGTTTTAGTTTTTTTTATTTTAACTTCCGTCCACCTAAAAGATTTCAGTTTGTTGTTCAACTGAGTTGTACAGTTTATAGGTCACATTAAAAAGGTGGAAAAAGTTCTGAAAGTATTTATATTTGTCCCATTTTTTTTTTTACATCACAGAAACTTGACATTTTATCAGAGGTGTGTAGGCTTTTTATATCCACTATTGATATATAAAAAAGTACTGGAGTTCTCAAACATATAACAGGTTGTTTACCAAGAAATTGAATTCAATGGAAGAAAAAAAAAACAGACATATGACGGTCAACGAATTTTAGATTTTAATTGACAGCTTTTGCATCCAATATCCTTCAGGACATTTGTTTTCATCCTGAACCTACCACCTGCTTTGTCACAAGAGATTACAACATAATGCCACAGGTAAGGACTCAAATGAAATCAAAAACAATAGGATGCATATCCAAATCCTATTCAAAAGTTCAATTTGGTAATGGCTAACAGGTGGAGGCTTTTGAGGAGTTTTAACTATGGTTAAGATAATCTTAAGAAAGTATTTATTATTAATAAGGATGGCTCAGGTACATGCAGCAGTTGTCACATAACAATGAGGGAGAAGCATCACATTCTACAGATCTAGAAAGGATATCACAGACGTGTCTGTTTCATGTTCTTTCCTACATTGAAACTGCTGGGAGAGAGGCACTTCAGGACATCACTGATATGTTAACAGTTGCATATATTCCGGATATATGGTGCAAGTCTGGCTTGAAAAGTTAAATTAAAAGCAGAACTTTATCCATAACTTGATAAAAAGCAGAGGATATACATTCCACATTAATAATTATGCTACCAAAAATAGTGTGTGCTGTAAATGGTCTTCAGCATTGCTCCTGTTTCTTCTTGCTGGAGATTGCCATTGGCCAACAAATGGAGAACAACTGAGCATGTGCAGAGCAGGGTGAGACAGCGTATTACTGGATTTTAACCTCCTTGGCGGTATTCCCGAGTGTGGCTCGGGGTGAATTTTCACTACTAAAAGTGGTAACCCCGAGCCGCACTCCGGACTGCATTGCAGGATCCTGGTAAAGTTACTTCCCTTGTCCCCAGGATCCTGCGATGTCCCCCCTCTGTGTCCGCGGGCTGTGTATTCCACTCAATGCATCACAGTGCCGGGCTCCGTTCCCTGCGAGCTTCGCAATGCGCGGGGACCGGGCTCCGGTGCCAAATTCACAAAGTTAAAAAAAAACAGAACACATACAGTACACTGTAATCACAGATTAACATTACTGTATCAAATTATTTCACCTCCCTTTTGTCCCTAATGCTTTGTCCAGTGCCCTGCAAACAGTTTCATATTATATATACTGTTCTTTCTGCCCGGAAACAGGAGAATGTCCATAGCAACCAAACCAAAAAGTTTACCTTTATGTCAAAAGTGGTTTTAGACCAGCTAGAAAACAGCGATAATAAATTAGAACACTTGCAGAATTGAGTGATGGTGATTTGTGGGGAAATCCGTCATCAAACACTGAAAGTAATGACAGTGACAATTCTACAACTGAGCAAATTTCCATGTTTTTGATTTGATTACATTATTGAATAAATGTTATCATATTTGTTATAATTATTTATTTATAATATTATAATTTAGGATTTCGTGTTTCAAACTTTATCATACCCAGTATGTCAAATAGACTCTTGTTTGGACAGATTTAAGTGTGTTATTCCTAAGAATTACAGGTCTACAATATAAAACGCCAAATTTCCATGCAAAACAAATGTACCACTTTGAGCATCAACAATCTGACATAATCATGTTTAATAAGAACATAATAATGTTTTGCATAGCTATACCTGCAAAAGGGGCCAGCCTTAAGTGATCTAGCAGGATTTTATTTTCTGACTAAAGTTCCACTTTAAGCTGAACTCTGGGTCAGGAAATATGAGGGGGGGGGGGGGGGGGGGGCGCTACCACAAGGGTTGGTTAAAGTATAACTAGAAAGGCAAAACTTTTTTTTAGTTTTGGATAGAGTAGAGTAGAGAGGGATTAGAACATCTGTCAGGTTTTATTGCAGTCTGAGTCCCCATTAGGTTAGTGAAAGTAAAAGAGAATCCCAAATTTTGGGTTGACATCAGAACAGTAATAAAGAGGAAATCTTCCAATAGGACACTAGCTTAGGTGACTATGATGCCATGGCTATTTTTGAGATTTATTTTATAGCATAAATATAGAATGAATACCATGCATTGTTTATAGAAGCTAGGCCTCCCCTACTGATATGTTAGCGAACCCGTTAGGGCTAGCCCATGAAGCTCCTTACAGGAAATTAGGTAACAAGAAGTGAGGGCATGTGGTGAGAAACAAAGGAACAGTTCTGGAGACTTCAGAGAAGCGGTTGTTACTAAGACTCTGAGAAGGAAGGAGCAATTAAGACGACTCCCTTACCAGGAAATCCAAGTTAAGTAGTGGATAGTTTACTTATGCTTATCACATTTGATGTGGATGGGGGAATCCTGTCCGTTAAAAAAATAAAAGCTCACTCGTCCCCTATGGCCAGCTCGATGTGTTTTACTGATTTTCTCTTGTTCAACCCACAAGCTGAAGAGAAAAATGAGTGGTCTATGGCCAGCTTTAGTTTAACCACTTGCTTACTGGGCACTTAAACCCCCCTCCTATCCAGACCAATTTTCAGCTTTCAGCGCTGACGCACTTTGAATGACAATTGCGCGGCCATACAACACTGTACCCAAATGAAATTTTTATCATTTTTTTCACCACAAATAGAGCTTTCTTTTGGTGGTATTTGATCACCTCTGGAGTTTTTACTTTTTGTTAAAAAAAAAAAAAACTGAAGTTTTTTTTTATTTATTTTTTTATATTTTGTTATAAAAAAAAAAAATTTAAAACAGGTCATTTTTCTCCTTCATTGATGTACGCTGATGAGGCGGCAGTGATGGGCACTGATAGGCGGCAGTGATGGGCAGCACTGCTAGGTGGCACTGATTGGCACTACAGGTGGGCATTGATAGGTGGCACTGATGAGGCAGATGTGCCTCTACCACTTCGGGACCGATGTCCCTCACATCCGAGCCAGTGATCAGCTTTTTTTTCTACTCACGCTGTCAGCGTGAGTAGAAGAAAAAAAAAACGATTACTGATATGACGGCCTCCCGGGAATTCAGGTCCGCGCTGTGGCCGTCATTCGGCCATAGCGCGGATGTGAAGTGGTTAACAGCTCATAATTCAAGTCTATTAGTCACCAAACTGATTAAAAACAATGCACTCCCTGTCTGAGAGGATATCTTATCTCAACAATTAAACAAAAGCAGAGAGATTGCACTGACCCGCTGAGCTCCCACTAGAGGCAAATCTGCAAATCCTATATTTAACTCCAAAGACATACTGGTAGGTTAAATTAGCTCCTGTCTAAATTGGCCCTTATATGTGTATGTAAGGCAGGCCATAGACAATGCAAATTTCTTTCTTGCAACCATGGGTTGTAGGAAAAAAAATTTGCAGGATTCTCTCATCAACACACAGTGTTGACCTGGGAATCCCTCCTGCCGAGCAATTGTCTTCTGCTGGCCTGTAGAAGACAGCGATTATCGCTAGTGATTATAGTAGCCGATTACAATAAATCACAAGCAAATTCGGCAGGCTGGTTGTACCCCAGTTGAACGATCGATTAATGGTTCAAATCACGGCCGGTTACTGCTGAACCTTCTATGGCTGGACTAAAACTGCATAGGTGTGAATAGGTTTGACCTCATATTATATGGTTTTGGTAAATCTGAAGACAAAAATCTGCACAAAATCTAATAGTTAAGGATGAGCTCAGGCGTGTTCGCAAACAGCAGGGGCAGAGCACGCCAGGAAGACGGCACTGTGGAGCACTAATCACAAGCAGTGAGACATTTCCTGATCTCTGCAGCCGTGCATCAGGACAATGTCTCACTGCTTGTGATTAGCGCTCCACAGTGCCGACTTCCTGGCGGGCTCTGTACGTGCTGTTTGCGAACATGCCCGAGCTCATCCTTACCAATAGTGTGTATGGGGCTTAAAGCGGGATTCCGGCCAGCTAAAAAAAAATTTTAAAGTCAGCAGCTACAAACACTGTACCTGCTGACTTTAAGTAGACTTACCTGTCCTGGGTGCCCGCGATGTCAGCCGCCCGAGGCCGAACCTTCCCTCGGCTCTCGGGTCCCGACATCGCCATCCTATGTAAGGGAAACAGGCAGTGGAGCCTTGCGGCTTCACTGCCAGTTTCCTCCTGCGCACGCGCGAGCAGCGCAGCGATCTGTGAATGGCCCCATGGTGTTCTGGGAACACACACAGTTCCCAGAAGACAACGGGGCTGCTCACCGAGGAGAAGAACACACCGCGGAATAGGAAGAGGCAGAGGCAGATTAGGAAGACTGCCTAGCAACAAGGGTTTAGGCAAGTATAAAAATTTTTTTTTTTTTTTTCAAAATTTTTTTTTTTTTTAATTTTTTTAGGAATTTTGGTGGCATTTTTTTTTTTTTTTTTTTACGGGTGGCCCTGCGCTTTAAGAATGTGCGATAGGGATCTTAAAAATGTAAGCTCCTTAGGAGACATGGACTGATCTGAATGCACAGTATTATTACACAGGATTTTGATAGTTTTTTACATGTTGTAAAGCGCTGTGCAAACTGTTAAGAGCTGCAGATATGATCAGAACTATTTAAATCCCCGTAATAAATTAGCCACTTGCCTACTGAGCACTTTCACCCCCTTCCTGCCCAGGCCAATTTTCAGCTTTCAGCACTGTTGCACTTTGAATGACATTTGCGCGGCCATACAACGCTGTACCCAAACATTTTTATCATTTTTTGAGACAGCGCTTTCTTTTAGTGGTATTTAATCATCACTTTTTTTTAATCAGTCTTTTTTTCATTTTGTGCAAAACAATAAATAAAAAAAATTAAAAAAGTAAGTTTGCTATAAAAGTTTGTAAATTAGTAATTCTTCTCCTTCACTGATGTGCAATGATGAGCATCACTGATGGGTGCCGTTTGGCAGCACTGATAATCAGGACACTGATGGTCTGTGCAGATGTCCCCACTGAGGAATGCCGCTGTCAGCACGAGGAGAGGCTGATAATTGGCATTTCCTGTTTACACTGATCGGACACAACTGATCACATGGTGAAAAGCCTACATCATAGGCCAGGGGTAGGCAACCTCGGCCCTCCATCTGTCGTGAAACTACAAATCCCATCTTGCCTTTGTGAGTCATGCCTGTGATTGTCAGGGTCTTGCAATGTCTCATGGGACTTGTAGTTTCACCACAGCTGGAGGGTCGAGGTTGCCTACCCCTGTCATAGGTGCCTTACCATGATCGGTGATGCCTTGTGTCCCAGGGACATGGCGCACCACTGATTGCCGCGCTACGCATGTGTGGCGAGAGTGCACCTGCCCGTCATTTTACTATATGGCAGGTCGAGAAGCAGTTAAAAACAAGGACAAACAAGCACGTAAAATATAAAATTGCGAACAAAAATTACTATAAAATTAAACTACGTCCCTGCTCACTGAACTCTCCCACTGTTGATGCACCTTCCAATGACAGGTCTGTTCAGCCCAAGCTCCGCCCACACACGGTTGCCGTGACCTCCATTTTCCTAGTCATTGTGAGAAATGTAGTGCGGTTTCCCTGCACGGATGTGCCATGAAACCATCAGCAAGTACTCCTCTCAGGGCCCAGAAGTAGTGCTTTGTTATGAGCAGGGATCTTCAAACTACGGCCCTCCAGCTGTTGCAGAACTACACATCCCATGAGGCATTGTAAAACTCTGACATTCACAGACATGACTAGGCATGATAGGAAATGTAGTTCCTGAACAACTGGAGGGCCGTAGTTTGAAGACCCATGATTTTGAGGGACATGTTGACATCACTGGGACAGAAAATCAGCTATTACGCTGAGTAATTTTCATCACCACTTTCTCAGCAATCTAGTAGAGCCAGGGGAGAGGGATCTGGAAATGCATAGTTAGCGAGATCCTGAAATTCTTTTTTTTTTTTTTTTGATAAATTCTCTTTATTATTTTTAAATTAAACATACAGCAGAAAAAGGCAGCTTAGCAGCTAGCTGCCCAAAAAGTAAACCTAAAAGAGCTCCGCTTTGTATCTCGAGCAGGTGAGTCTGCCGCCAGCAAAAGTACAAGACAGGAGTTCAAAAACAGCAGTGGATGTCTGAAGTCCATAACTACTAACATACAATCTGGTAGTTGCATTTACCATGCTCCCACAATGGCAGAGGATGAGAAGACAAAGAGAAACTTGAAAGACGTCACCTCAAAGATGGGGTCCACACTAGAATAATTGCTCTGCATGGAATGGGAGAGACAGAAGGGCTGGAGTTCTTCTTTAAGGGCTTGTTCACAGGAAAGTGTTTTTTCCATGTGTCCTCAGCATGTATAACCATGTTAAAGAAAGACTAAAAACACACTTCTGTCTATTGATATTTATCACACCTATATCTCTCCCCAAACCTAATCTCAGCTAGCTGTCCTACCATCTAATCCTTGACTTGTATTTTGGTGTGGACGGAAGGCACATGCACACCGTCAAGCCCCACTAAAATGAGTACATGCTCTGCAGGGTCTGTGAGATGCCTTGTTACAATGCATTGCCTTGTTTTTTTTTTTTTCTCTATTGAAGCGTCACAAAATGACACTTCACACAAATCTATACACAGAACTGTGTTGTGACACAATGCAGGAGCATGTGATGTGGTGAATTGGGCTGCATAAAATACTCAGCCCTAATGTGTGAACATCTATGCACCTCAACGGATATGGTGTGAGCGAGCCCAAAAGGAGTGTCCACTAATAAACAAAAAAAAATAATCACTGAAAGGAGTCTAGTCAGTTCTCAGCTAAAAAAATTATAATAATTGCACTGTTTATTGGCTTCCATAGCAACCAGACCATATCATACTAAGGCAGCCCTGTGCAAGCATGATACTTTTCTTCCTGACACACCCTGAATGTTTCAATACATTTCCTGCTTATACACAGGAAACTATTGCCACAACTTCTGAGGACCCTGTTGTGGTTAAAACAAAAAAAGTACAACGTTCATAAGTTACAGTAAACCAAATGCTGAGACATATGAACAGTCAAAGACTTAACTAAACACTAATAAGGAAGCAAAAACACTCTGTGAAGGAAACACTATGAAGGCAAACACAGGAAAGGTAACTAAACACTCAAAGTGTGCTGTTTGCCTTTTCTGTAAATAATAGTCTATATGGTTAGAAAGGACCCAGCTTCAGTTGTACATTAGGCTGCTAATCGCTGTGTATTTGATTTTTTGATTTGGAATAGTTCAGGTATTTATCACAATATCACCATTGGGGAGATTCCCTTCACTTTCTGTCCCAGTGATACAACAGGACAGCTGTCACTGACACGGAAGTACCCACTGAGGGTTTTCTATTCCTCTTCTGGTGACAGCTGTAAAAATGTTCAATTTCCCTAACTGTCCTAGTAAAAATTGTAACAGATAAGAAGAAATGAGGAATCTCCAAAACGGAGAGACAGAGTGAAAAAAAAAATCTGTCAGTGGTTCGATTTTAGCGGTCCTTACCCTTTTTGGAGTACCATTCATAATGGGTGGTGCCGCAGCGCAACACACTTAGAACAGGTGCATTGCGGTAAAGCAGTAATGTTCTAGTACTCACTGCCTCAACACACAAGTATGATCAGGGTCTAAAGCAATCTACAGAAAAAAGATCATATTTGCTCAACTACACTCCAGGCAATCAGATCGGGAGATGTTTGAAAGTCTTTAGATTTTCACTTGCTCCCCTACTGAAGCCGCCTCGGGAAAATAAAAATTCAACCAGGTTAGATTTTCCCAGCTAAATGCTATCAAGACAATTGGTTGTCCATCGCTCTCCCTGGTCTCCTGGTGCTCTAACACCCAAGTTTTAATCTTTAGGAAGTCGTCATGAACCACCCGATATCTAAAGCTGGGCATACACAAATCAAAATTTGGCCAGTTCAGCAGGGACTGGACGAATTTCAATCCATTTCTGGGCACTGTAGTTGAATGGAAGTTGATTTACTGATCGACTTCTGTTCAATCTGCCTTTTAGAAATGTTCGGCATATTCAATAGTGTAAATAGCATGGGAGACTTTCTCACTGTCAGTCAGAATACAAAGACACAGTAGGGAGGGGATTCCCCTATTCACTTTAAATATGTGGATGGGAGAATCAGGTGTGATCAGCTATGATTGATTAAAGTGGTGTTCCGGACAAAATTATACTTTTTAAATAAAAATACCCCTATAATATACAAGCTTAATGTATTCTAGTAAAGTTAGTCTGTAAACTAAGGTCTATTTTGTTAGTTTATAGCAGTAGTTTGTTATTTTATAAACTTACAGCAGGCCGTGGACATCTTAAGTCTGGGCATCTGAAGCCAGACTATTTCTTCCTGGATCTCATCCTTGCAGATCTCGCACATACTCAGCGCAGCACAAGCAGTGTAATAGGTTTCAGGTCAGGTTTCCATAGCAATGGCAGTGTCAGAGGAAGTTGCCGCCCCTTCCCAGAAGGCATTGCAAACAGGAAATGATGCAATGGGCCGCGGCCAGGGAGGAGGAAGTGAAAAATGAATACAGTAGATATACAGTAAGTGCTGAGAAAAAAAAATTAAAAATATCCAATTCGTTTACAGTGCAGGTTAGTGAGGGATGCTGAAGAGTTGTAAAAGTGGGTGGAACTCCACTTTAAGCACTGTTTGTAGTGTGAAACGCGTAAGCTTTTTTCCTCCCTACTGCGATTTGTATTTTAGACGACACTTTTTTGAATAGAAGGCAAAATATATATTTTTCGGAGTGCAGCTGTTCAGAACTTTTTTTGCTGTCCAGATTGCTTTACAACATGAGGGCAGACAGTACACTTACAATACAAATCAATACAGGAGGGATCAGAGGGCCCTGCTCATAGTTAGTGGTTCATGCAACTACAAAAAGGAGAACCTCCAACCCGGTAGATAATCCCTATTTGAGCATTATGAATTTGCAGCCAACCTATCACAATGCATCAGAAAAGCACAAAACCCTTTTAGCAATGCAGCACACCACAAAACACAGTATGTGCATCATGATGTGCTGCAGTGCGTCATGTGTTGCACTCTACTGTTCAGTGGGGTACTATTCACAATGAATGGTATTGCAATGCACTGCACATAAAGCAGGTAAACAGTAACACATTTATTTTACTGAAATACTCATGTGAATGGGCCCTAAATGTTACATGCATTTATATTTTCCTGTGCAGAAGGTATTTAAAAAAAATTAAAAAAAAAAAAAAAAAAAAAAAAAATATATATATATATATATATATATATATATATATATATATATATATATATATATATATATATATATATATATATATATATATATATATATATATATATATATATATATATATATCCCCACTTATTCAAGAAAAAATATTATATATATATATATATATATATATATATATATATATATATATATATATATATATATATATATATATATATATATATATATAAAACACACATACACACAAGGCCACATTGCATAGACACGCTCAGAGTATTATGCACTGCAATTGCAGGCGTGAAGAATGTCAAGGTGATAATATTGACATGCACCGACATGTGATGACAGCAGTCTCCGTAGAAACCCATCCAAATATATGTAACATTTATACCATATGATCTAAATAAGTGCTGCTGCATATTGCTATATATTTAGATATGAGAAACATAACTAATTAATAAAATTTACAGAAGAGTATTGTGCCAAAAAGAACCATCTCATTTACTAGGTCATGTATGACCAGTTCTTCCTTCAGAAGTGATAGATTAGGTTGGGGTATTCCTGGAACAAAGCTATTGTTTTCCCTTTTAGACATTCCAGGACCCAGCATGGCACTAATCTGCTCTGTCGGAGGATAGCAGGCAATAGCCCACTATCAGCTGACTCTGGGTCACAGAACAAAAGTAATTTGTATGGCCAAAAAAAGTTAAGGCCATACTTCTCTAATGCAATCCAGGACATGTTTCTGATTTGCTACAGTTAGAAAATCCACTCAAATCAGTTTTTGGTCTCATGCACACCGTAAGCTTAAGGAGCTAAAGGGCCCCCCCAAAAAAAATTAAGAGTCATCAGCTACAAATACTGTAGTTGCTGACTTTTATTATTAGGGTACTTACCTGTCCAGGAATCCAGCTGGTTCCTTACCCGAGCCAATTTTTCAATTGGGTGCTGGCGCCACCACCTTGACTAAGGGAAACAGGCAGTGAAGCCTTGCAGCTTTCACAGCTGTGTTTTCTACTGTGCATGCGTGAAGTGCACTGCGCTTTGTGAATGTGCTGGTTGCGGAGGAAGGGGGGGGGGTAAACTGTGACAGAAGTGGAGCAGGTACCTGTCAAAACCAGGTACTCTCTCCACCCCCACCCCCCCTCAAAAGGTGCCAAATGTGGCAGACACAACCGGAGCTTCCCCTTTTTGGTGGAGCTCCACTTTAAAGACGATTTTTCTCCTACAGGAGTTTAGCAGCGTTTTTGGATAAGTCTGTCTTTTATATTTCCCTTGCACTCATAATAAATCTCAGACTATTTGCTTGATAGGACTGCAGTCTCTCAGTAAAGATGAATACCAGGCAAACTTCTTAATACACAGATAAAATACATATATGAGATCTGCTTTAGCTACCAAAGATTTTTCACTTCTGTCTATACATTCATTGCAGAGATTTACTCAAAGCTGCCAAACAGCACAACCAGCCTGGAGATCTGACTTTGCTCTACTGCAGTTAAAGGCAAACTACTCCTTTTGCATCATGTAACATCCATATTTAGGGTATAACATGGTGCAAATGGGATCCTTTACCCCCAGTTACCTTCCTTTCCCAAGAGAGCTGCTCCACCCACACAGCTGCATTCATTAAGTTACCTGACAAATTAATGGTTACATCATTTTTTGTATATTTGCTTGAGATACAGCTTGAACCCAAAACCAAAAATGTAATATAGTGCAGCTTACCTTGGCTATGGGACAGGAAGTGAAGGTAAATCTCCCCAATGGGACATAGATGGCAACTAATAAAATGACAGGGGTTGACTTATAGCCCTTTCTTACTCGATCCAAAACAAAACAATAAAAAAAAAAAAAAAAAAAAAAAAGTTTTTCCTATAGTCACTCTTTACATGGAACTCCAGTAAAGTACAAATGAGCAGGGGGTTAGAAACCATTTTAATTTCCTCACCTCCCCCCCCCCCCCCCCCCCGTCAACTCAAACTGGCAAACCGCCCCACCCCATAAATATCACACAAGACTGAAAGTTCAGGAATGCGTAACACACGGAATACAGTGTGCAGGACTCAGGAGTGCATACCACACAGGGCACAGGACTGAGGAGTAACCCAGGGCAATGTATAACCAAAAAAATGTTCAGAAAGGGCAATTCCAGAGGTGGCAGAATGCCACCATGTGTCGGCTCAAAAAAGTCCTGGTAAGAATAATTTTTATTGATGCCTGTGCCTTTATGTTCCACTGACACCTGCATCCCTCATTCTTATGAAGGATCCAGGTGGAAGAGGAAATGAGGGAAAATTACTCAGAGTCAGAAAGACATAAAAACCTGCTAGAAATGTAAAATATATTTCTCCTCACTCTATCCAAAAAAAAAAAAAAAAAAAAAAAAAATTTGGGCTGGAGTTAGACTTCAAATTGTCTAATGTGCACCTTAAAAACTAGCAATTAAAAAAAACACTTTCTAATTTATCCTTATCCACACCCTGATCTACACAAAATGTAGTCCTGCCAAGTGCTTAGGAAAGTAGGAAAGCTTTTTGTTCTGTGTGCCCATTTAATACAAACACTTCAAAGGCCTCAGCATAGCCACAGCTCACTTAGTGCTCCAACTAAAGTAGGTTAATATTAGAGTAGAGGAGACAGGCCTTATTCTCTACGGGAGGTAATATTACTGCCAATTCACTTTAATCAAACCCAGCGGCTGTTTGATTACAATAATTTGCGGTGACAGGATGGCTCCTCTGGGATTTCACCTCAGAAAATCCACAAGTAACAATTTTGTACGTTCAGCTACAAGAATCCAGGCCGAGGGAACGGCTCAAAAATTACCAATGCTACAATGAAGTAAAAACAAGTTGATGTTTCTCACATTTTCACAGACTCCTTAGGGAACGCATTTTATACAATGAGCTGTGTTTGATATTGTTATAACATCCCAGCAAGTGTTCGTACAGCTATACCATCACTGCTGGTCGTTAAATCAAAGTCTCGTGTTATTGAGCTAAATAACACACCAATTCAGAAACACTTCAGGTCCTTTTTTTTTTTTTTTTTTTTTTTTTTTTAGACAAATATAATCCAAATACACATTTACTAGTGCACATACTTTAAAATAGGACCTCTCAATTGTACCTAGGCATTTCCTGAAAATGTTATTTGTATAAACAGCACATTCTCACACCGGAATGCACTGTTTATACAACGTCAACAATGTAACCCAACCTGAGAATTAGGCCTGGACTGTGCACTTGATTCATTTGTTCTGTCTGAGCAGAATGACCACTACAGCACTCTTCTGGTCAGAGAGTCAACAACCAGCATATTTACTTACTTTACTATTTACAATTGAACCAAAACATAATGTTTGAAGGTAAACAAAGATTGATGCACAGAGAAAAAATTGCCAATTTCTATAGGCAAACATATATAGGTCATTAAAAGCCAAATAAAGTATTTCCCGACAACTGGTTATATGATAGTGGTGCACTGTCTGTCCAAACATATCCACCTACTCTCCCTCTTTGCAGTCTCCTGCCTCAGTATTTAAAGAGGCCTGCTCACATAATTTGTAATAAAAACATCTTTGCCATTCCGAAGCTTCCCTCCAACCACTTTGCATATTAATTTTATATATACTGTGATTCTGTACTAGCCAAATATGCTGCAGAAATCTCCTTCCACAGAGTCTGGCTGCAGCCATTTTAACTGTGGGCAGCTGAAGCTTCCTGGATTTACACAGAGACACACCTCAAGCTCTGCAGCTCTGATTGGGCCTCTTAAGACTCATCCCCTCCCCCTTCCTGGCAAACTCTCATGAGAGTGAGAGAGAGAGAGCTGTGCATGTCGTTATATGCCTAGGCTTTTAACCAGACAAGAAAGAGGAAGTGGGCTGTATAAAGGTAGAAAAAAATGTTTTACTATCCAAAGTTAAAACAACAAGGGCAGAAGATTTAATAGAAAAAAAATGACTGAAGGTTCGCTTTAAGTCACGGCTGTAATAGTAATGGTGTACATTTTAGACCACTTTTTTAATTTGGAATACTGAAGCAAAAGCTTGAAATTTTTTTGACGCACGCTACTGGACAATAATAGAAACTGTTACATATCACTTTTAATAGGATTTATTGGGGCTGGCACAACAAAACAGAATGTGATGAGATTGTTGATCTGCCACATGTAAAATGCACCAATATTTACACTAAAAGATGCAGTCTTTCCCTTGGTTATTCCCTCACCCCCCATGTAGATCTTGCCCCCATTAGTGTTCTTTGCATATTATTTTCTAATACAACTATGTTGCAACATCTACAATGCATTAAATGCAGTTCCAATAACAGCAGGGAATGCACTATTGTCACTAAGTCTAGATCACGGTCTCAGTATTTCAGAATATGTCATGACATAATGCACCCGTGTCATTAAAAAAAAAAAAAAAAAAAAAAAAAAACACACAATCAATTCCTGTTGGTTATTAACATTGCAAAGCAGGCAAGTCGAGTTGGTGTTTTATGGGCCAAATATTGTATCTTGCTGCTTTCTCTTAGTTAAAAAAATAAAAAAATAATAATACGATTATTATTAATAAATAATGTACCCACAGCTACTCTCTAGTTGATAAATGGCTAAACGCTACAGGAGATAAATGCTTCAGGAAATGTTTTTTTACCTCTTTTCTTTGGCAACAAGTATTGTGAATTGCAGTTTTCAATATGTTATAGGGTTGCACTGATACTGATACTAGTATCAGTACTGGTGCCGATACCGAGCATTTGCATGGTACTTGTGCTCATGCAAATGCTCTGATGCCTAATCTGATACCTGGGCAGTCAGGGACGATCGGTGCAGCGATGGGGGCAGTTACAAGCACCGATCTCCTTGTACAGATTTCAATAAAGCAGCTGACAGCCCCTTTCTCCTCCTCTCCCTCCTGCAGCTTTCAGCTGCTTTATTGAAATCTATACAGGGAGATAAGTGCTTGTAACTGCCCACACCAATCGCCCCCAACTGTCCCCTGTGTCCACCTCCAGTCCCCCTCCGTGCTCCTCCGCCCCGGGTCTGTCAGGATGGAGAGCAGAGGAAGGAGCCGGTAAATATGTCATTTATCGGCTCCTTCCTTTTCTGAATGCATAGAGTCAGTAATCACTGATTGTCCATTCATAACTGAGCATCGTAAACTGTGTTTAACCACTTGACAACTGGGCACTTAAACCCCCTTCCTAACCAGACCAATTTTCAGCTTTCGGTGCTCTCACATTTTGAATGACAATTACTCAGTCATGCAACACTGTACCCATATGAAATTTTTGTCCTTTTTTTCACACAAATAGAGCTTTCTTTTGGTGGTATTTAATCACTGTTGGGTTTTTTATTTTTTGCGCTATAAAAGAAAAAAGACTGAAAATTCGGTAAAAAAAATGAAATTTTCTTTGTTTCTGTTATAAAATTTAGCAAATTTAGTAATTTTTCTTCGTAAATTTTGGCCACAATTTATACTGCTACATATCTTTGGTACAAGTACAAATCGGTGTATATTATTTGGTCTTTGTGAAAGTTAGAGAGTCCAAAAGCTATGGTGCCAATATCTGAAAATTGATCATACCTGAATTACTGACGGCCTATCTATATTCTTGAGACCCTAACATGCCAGAAAAGTACAAATACCCCCCAAATGACCCCTTTTTGGAAAGAAGACATTCCAAGGTATTTAGTAAGAGGCATGGTGAGTTTTTTGAAGTTGTCATTTTTTCCCACAATTCTTTGCAAAATCAAGATTTTTTTTTTCCCTTTTTTTTTTTTTTTTTTTTTTCACAAAATTGTCATATTAGCAGGTTATTTCTCACACAGCACATATGCATACCACAAATTACACCCCAAAACACATTCCGCTATTACTCCCGAGTACGGCAATACCACATGTGTGAGATTTTTACACAGCGTGGCTACATACAGAGGACCAACATGCAGGGAGCACCTCCAGGCGTTCTGGAGCACCCAGGCCAATTCTGACATTTCTCTCCTACATGTAAAAATCATCATTTATTTGCTAGAAAATTACATAGAACCCCAAAACATTATATATGTGTTTTTTAGCAAAGACCCTAGAGAATACAATGGCGGTTGTTGCAACTTTTTATCTTGCACGGTATTTGCGCAGCAATTTTTTGAACGCTTTTTTTGGGGCTTTAAAAAAAAACAAAAACAGTAAAGTTGGCCCAATGTTGTTGCATAATGTGAAAGATGAAGTTACACAGAGTAAATAGATATCTAACATGTCACCCTTTCAAAATCGCACATGCTCGTGGAATGGCGCCAAACTTCGCTACTTAAAAATCCCCATAGGCGACGCTTTAAAATTTTTTACTGGTTACATGTTTTGAATTACAGAGGAGGTCTAGGGCCAAAATTATTTCTCTCGCTCTAACGTTCGCACCGATACCTCACATGTGTGGTTTGAACACCATTTTCATATGTGGGCGGGACTTACGTGTGCATTCGCTTCTGCATGCGAGCACACGGACAGGGGCCCTTTAAAAATTTTTTTTTTTTTTTTTTTATTGTTCATTTTACTTTATTTATTTTAGTTTGACACTTTTTTCCAAAAAAAAATTTTTTTGATCACTTTTATTCCTATTACAAGGAATGTAAACATCCCTTGTAATAGGAATATGGCATGACAGGTCCTCTTTACAGTGAGATATGGGGTCAATAAGACCCCACATCTCACCTCTAGGCTGGGAAGCCTGAAATAAAAAAAAAAAAAAAAAATCCTGGCTTCGATCGTAGTGGTTAGACGGTAGAAGCACCGGAGGGTGGCGGGAAGGGGGGGTGGTCCCCTCTCGCCTCCCATAAGAACGATCAAGCAGTGTAACAACCGCTATGATCATTCTTATGGTGCAGGGAATCGCCAGCTGAAAAAGCTGATATCTGAATGATGCCTGTAGCTGCACCCATCATTCAGATATCCCCGCACAAAATCAAGAACGTCGTATGATGGCCGGCGGGCGGGAAGTGGTTAAAACAATTTTTTTTTTAAACACAAAGTTGTCCATTTATACAATATTTCTAACACATAGCATGTACACACCAAAAATGACACCCCAAAATAGATTCTCCTACTTCTCCTGAGTACGGCGATACCCCATGTGTGAGACCGGAGTAGCACAGAGTAGTGCAGAGTATTGCGGGGTGTTGCGGAGTAGTGCAGAGTATTGCGGGGTGTTGCGGAGTAGTGCAGAGTATTGCGGGGTGTTGCGGAGTAGTGCAGAGTATTGCGGGGTGTTGCGGAGTAGTGCAGAGTATTGCGGGGTGTTGCGGAGTAGTGCAGAGTATTGCGGGGTGTTGCGGAGTAGTGCAGAGTATTGCGGGGTGTTGCGGAGTAGTGCAGAGTATTGCGGGGTGTTGCGGAGTAGTGCGGAGCATAGTGGGGTGTTGCGGAGTAGTGCGGAGCATAGTGGGGTGTTGCGGAGTAGTGCGGAGCATAGTGGGGTGTTGCGGAGCATTGTGGGGTGTTGCGGAGTATTGCGGAGCATTGCGGGGTGTTGCGGGGTGTTGCGGAGTATTGCGGAGTGTTGCGGGGTATTGCGGAGTGTTGCGGGGTGTTGCGGGGTGTTGCGGGGTGTTGCGGAGTGTTGCGGAGTGTTGCGGGGTGTTGCGGAGTATTGCGGGGTGTTGCGGAGTATTGCGGGGTGTTGCGGAGTATTGCGGGGTGTTGCGGAGTATTGCGGGGTGTTGCGGAGTATTGCGGGGTGTTGCGGAGTATTGCAGAGTATTGTGGGGTATTGCAGAGTATTGTGGGGTATTGCAGAGTATTGTGGGGTATTGCAGAGTATTGTGGGGTATTGCAGAGTATTGTGGGGTATTGCAGAGTATTGTGGGGTATTGCAGAGTATTGTGGGGTATTGCAGAGTATTGTGGGGTATTGCAGAGTATTGCAGAGTATTATGGGGTGTTGCGGAGTAGTGCAGAGTATTGCAGCGCATTGTAGGGTATTGCAGAGTATTGTGTGGGGTATTGCAGAGTATTGTGGGGTATTGCAGAGTATTGTGGGGTATTGCAGAGTATTGTGGGGTATTGCGGGGTATTGCAGAGTATTGTGGGGTATTGCAGAGTATTGCGGGGTATTGCAGAGTATTGTGGGGTATTGCAGAGCATTGTGGGGTATTGCGGGGTATTGCAGAGCATAGTGGGGTATTGCAGAGCATTGCAGGGTATTATAGTATGGAGGGATGGCTGAGCATGGAGGGATGGATGGATGTGACTATTTGTCACAGAGCAGCGTTGTGGGCACTACAGATGCAGCCCACAACGCTGCTACCATCTGATCCCTCCCCCACTCATCCCCCTCTGTACCAATCGGTACACAGAGGGGAGGGAGGAACCGGCGTCATGACATGACGCTGGTTTGTTTACATGTGATGAGCGATCACATGGTAAACGGCCGCGAAGTTCTCGGGTGCGCGCCCCAGGGGGCGCGCGAGAGCAGTATTTTGGGAGGACGTCCATGGACGCCCTCCCAGGATAAGCCGACCGCGCTGTGGCCGTCTTTCGGCTATGGCCCGGTCGGCATGTAGTTAAAATGTTAGTTTATAAATAGAGAGGTGCCTCTGTCTCCTGTCCATTCATCTTAAGTGCAGCTGAGGCTGCTGAGAAAGGCACCGGGGAATCTGTGTCCTCAGTCCCTTTCCCTGTCTCAAAAGGGAGAGGTCAGGGGTCTAGGTTTAGACTCCTGATACCTCACCAAATATATATATATGGAGCCGGTTCACATATCTCTGTTGCGGCTGCAAAGCAGCTTGCACAGGAGTTCTGTGCATCTTTGGCTCAGTTTCAGGCAAAAGTTTGGCCCCGATTCATCCCTGAAACAGAGAACAGGGACGCACCGGACCCCTGCTGCGAGCCGTATCGGACGGCAGTGTGAACCCAGCCTCATACACAAAGAAAGACTATCCCGGAAAGAGAAAAAAAATGACCTTTAAGGTCTGGATGCAAACTTATGCAGTTTGCTTTTAATCTGTTTCTGCAGTGCTTTTTGCGGAGAGATTTTGCACGCACGTTTTGGTGCTTTTCACGCTTCTCCATGCTTTTCTGCGGCTTCTCCATTGAAGTCTATTGAACCAAAAATGCATTTTTGCATTTAAAAAAGTTTCTGGCCCTTTCCAAAAACACAGCGGCTGAAAAAAAAAAAAAGCATAGATATGAACGTGTTCCATAGGAAATCATGATAAATGGACTGTAGTGCATTTCTACAAAAAGCACTAAAAAACGCATAGGTGTGAAACAGGCCTTAGAAAGAGAAAATCACGGTCCTGAAAAGGTGAAAGGCTTGCCTGTCAGAACTGATCAGGGAAACATTCTGTACTGCAGCTATATGCACAAAGCCAGACATCGGATGTGCAATTTTATTTTCAGGGGACTAGGCCATGGCAATCGGTCCAGACTGAGAATTAAAAAAAAAAAAAATGTTCTACCCTACTAATCAGTAAAATCCAGTACCCCATATCTGTCAGGCCAATTCTACCTTTACACCACACCTGGCCCTGCTAGGCTCTTCCCTACCTTAGACCCCAGTGCAGTCTCCTGGGATAGTATGGTTGTAGTTACACCCAATTGTGCAGCATGCTTTAATCAGCAAAAAGAACATTTAAAAAAAAAAATGAAGTAACGAAATCTGTCTTGCTGTATGAAAAAAGCATGCGTCAGACCCTTCCCCTGATATTCATTATTGAACATTACTTGGTTAAAATGTACTGCTACAGTAACAGCAGCAAAACAACCCTAAATAGAAATTAACTGACCATTTGCTCAGCATTTCTATATGAACTCCTCAAAAATGAACCTTTTTAGTTTGCAATATGTTTTTCACACAAGTCACAATTCTTGGTGCATGCAAAATTTTATCAGGGTTTGAATTTAAGCTACACAGGATATGCTGAAACAAGCTTGAACTAGGAAGCTACAGTGCAAATGTTATGTAATAAAAATAGTCTGTGGTGCTGAAAGGAAGTCAAACTGATAATTCACCAAGAGCGACCATAGTGGGACAACCATTGAGGTTATCTTCCATTAGGAACATATCACTCAATGCAGTCTTGACCATAAGCTTCCCGCAGATAACTTTTATGAAGTGGAGACAAAGTTCCCTGCTGCAGAGGTAGCTAGACCTTCTAAGACCAAAGTCACAGTTCAAATATAACAAACAAGCCACACAATTAATGAAAAACAAGCCTATGTTTTTCAAGGCCAGATGTAGATTGGTAATTAGAAGAGTTATCAGAACCCTTGTCTGCATGGGATTGCGCTTGCCAGTGTTGCCTAGCGTTAGGTGCCTGCACTTTTTCATCTAGAGATGGAACCTCTGCAAAGGTATTTTTTATGATTTAGTTATGCTTTGCTCTCATGGCTAGGAGACCAGTATAATGCACTATGATGAATGACCATTGAGCTAAATAGTTTGGAACCATACTCTGCTCATGATATATTGTAGATGACCTGTCAAAGCAAAATAACTACATTTCTAGCTTTCACAGAAATGTATAAGGCTGGGTTCACACTGGTCCGAGAAAAGCTCAGACATTGGGATCTCATGTGGCATGACATGTGAAATTCAATGTTTCCCTATGGGAGCCGTCCTAACTGGTCCGACACAATTCGTTCCGACTTTTGAAATGCTCCCTGTACTATTGGTCCGACTTTGATCCTACTTCAGCCCATTGACTATCATTGAAGTTGGATCAAAGTCGGATCGCCGTCTCGCATGATCCGACTTCGGCATGCGACTTGTGCTCAGAAGATCTTGAGGGGGAACTCTGCGCCAAATTTTAAATAAAAAACCAGCATGGGTTCCCCCTCCAAGAGCATACCAGGCCCTTGGGTCTGGTATGGATCTTAAGGGGAACCCCCTATGCCGAAAAAACAGCGTGGGGGTCCCCCCCAAATCCATACCGGACCCTTATCCGAGCACGCAGCACGGCCAGTCAGGAATGGGGGGTGGGGGCGAGCGAGCGCCCCCCCCCCCCCCTCCTGAACCGTACCAGCCCGCATGCCCTCAACATGGGGGGTGGGTGCTTTGGGGCAGGGGGGCGCCCTGTGGCCCCCCACCCCAAAGCACTTTGTCCCCATGTTGATGAGGACAAGGGCCTCTTCCCGACAACCCTGACCATTGGTTGTCGGGGTCTGCGGGGGGGGCTTATCGGAATCCGAGAGCCCCCTTTAATAAGGGGGCCCCCAGATCCCGGCCCCCCACCCTTTGTGAATGAGTATGGGGTACATCGTACCCCTACCCATTCACCTAGGGAAAAAAGTGTCAATGAAAAAACACAGCACACAGGTTTTTAAAGTAATTTATTATTATATATATATATATATATATATATATATATATATACACACAGATTATGTGACCTAATCTGGGGGTGGGTAGCTGTATATTCAGGCAACAGGCTATTGCACAGATGTTCAGAATGTTTTCTAAAATTAAGCCTATATCATATTGCCTCATGGATCCCATATCTGCACTCCTTTATGAGGAGGTGGTTAGAGATCAGTGGCATAACACAGTTATAGAGGCCCAGTTGTATAACTTTGAGACACGGATGAAATACAGTGTAATATTGGGAGACTGGAAAATATAAATAATCCAGTGCAAACCTGTTTACAAATTAGGAAATACATTATCTCACCTACACTAGGGATGGGCGTTGATATTTAATTAGAAGACTTTGTGGTTACATTTTTGCTGCCTGTTAGACGTAGTGTCTGCACTACTGAATCCACTGGGCAATGCCCGGTCATGTAATAAACAAAAGTTTGTGCAGTGCGGGTATGAGACTGCCAGAAAAACTTTCCAGAGTTTGGGCTGCAAAACATGGCAGAAAAGCTAAAGCTGGCCATAGACGGAGCAATTTTCTTTCCAGTAACCCGTAGTTTTCTCAATTCCCCCTTCAAAATAGATGTAAAAAGGGATACTGCGCTATAGAGTAAGAATAAAAATAAGCTGCAACTAAAAAGTGTTATACGACACTAAACAGATAAACAAAAGTTGCGCTAAATAGTGAAAAGATCGATTGACATATGTTCCCAATGATAAGTGCCAAAAAATTATTACAATAAGTGACACAAAATGAAAGTTAAAGTGCAAAATTAAGTGCATCAAACTATATGTTGTACAAAATAAAGTGCATAAAAAACACAAAAGCAAATCTGTAATAATGAGAAAAAAGAAATAAAAATAAATTGTCCAATAACTGGGTGAAAATACAAAAAAGGGATGAAAAGACCCAAAATTAATCAATAATGGGAAGGGATGAATCCATATTGTATACCATAAAAAGTCCAATAAACATGTTGATCCAAAAAATGATGTGTTGTGAAGTTCCACACTCAAGCGACAAGTGAAAAGGTATGTCCTCCACCACAGAAAATGCTGCCGCTTACCAGAAATTGGTGGTCCCTTATTACAGGGGACCACACTGGGCAAGTGGCTGTAACCCCAGCCCGGGATCTCACTGGCAAGCACCGGACTCCTCAGCGTCAGCAGGGATGGTCAGCGGAAGGATCAGTGGGTAGGCAGTAATGTCACCAAAAAGAACAAAAAGCTGTACTGATCTCCGGATCTCAGGTGATCCTCCTTCCCCCTGGGCTCTCACAACTCCTGATCAGCCCCCAGGAAACAGCATGATTCCGACCACCGACTACAAGGAAGACACGACCTGTCCCAGCCAGGGGCTGCCACCTAACACACGCCCCCTTTTAGCAGTGTTTTTTAGCAGGAGAGTTTAGGGTCAGAAAACAATCCCTCTGCCAGCATCTTCTGGAGCAGCAGAAGATGGATTTTAAGGGGAACCCCATGCCAAAATTAAAGAAAAAAAAAAAAAAAAGGAATATGTGGCCAAACCCCCCCCCCCACCCCAAACCCATACCAGAGCCTTAACATGGGGGCAAAGTGTGTTGGGGGGGGGGCGCACCCTGTTTCCCAAAGAACCCCCCCTTTCCTGCCAGGCTGAACGCTCGATTAAGGGTTTGGTATGGATTTTGGAGGGGGGACCCCGCACCATTTATTTTTTCTCATTTTGGCATGGGGGTTTCCCTCAAAAGCCATACCAGATCTGAGAATATTATTGCCGGCAACGTTTTTTTTACACATTTAGCTGGGAATCTTGCTGACAGCTGATGACTCATCCATTGTTAAGGATGCGACGGTCCGCTTACCGGCCCGCTCAACAATCAGCTATTCACTGGTTAAGGACACCGGCAGCCCCGCTCTTTGTAGCTTACACACAAGGCTAAACACTGCTAAACGCCGGCAAAAAATGCTAAAACATTAGCATTTCTAAAGCAGTTTTTAGCTTTTTAGGGTGCATGAAGCCTTAGAGGCAGAAAAACAAACAAACAAACAAACAAACAAACACACACACACACACACACACCACCAGTGCATCTAGGAGCAGCAAAGTTTTGGTGGAAAAAATGCTCAACACTGCTAAATGCATGTAAATGAGCCTAAACTCTAGGCGCATTTAGCGCTCGAGTCTTAATCTTAATTAATTTCAGTGGTCACAATAAATTAGTATGGCCAATTAAAATAACGCCCAAGCTCTTGAAGCCTGTGAATGCTTTGTAAACTTTTACAAGCTTGTTTTCTGCAAAAACGCTGCTGCCAGAAGGAAAGTCTTCTAGGAGAGTTTGCAAAACGTCCTGTGTGCATGCGGTCCAAGTCAGAAAAACTCATATATGTGGTAAAATAAGGCAGAAAAATGCACAGCAAATTCATCCCTACCAATAATATTTTTTAGCTCCAATATATGCTCAGTAACAATGCTTTTTAAAAAAAAGTTAAGCCTAACACATTCCAGTCATCCTCCACATCAGCACACAATTGCATTACCTCAATTTTGCATATCTTAAATTAGAATTTATTCCTAAATCATTTACACATTTATCTGTTAATCTCATTCTGCTCATTAAATGTATGCATTGCCAAGTCTAGTTACCATGAGAAGAAAAAACATAATTCTGCATAATACATATAGTATATGCATTTATACTAATTAGATTAAAAATTCCATTTGTGACATTCAGTATAAATGAGCATTCCAAGATCACAGACATTTATTCGAATTACTGATTTGTAAGAACTTTATGTGTCAGATCTAGGATTACTGTCATTTTGTTAGTGGGAAACATTAAAGATGTACTTAGAAGTCAATCTATTTTGTCATTTCGGCACCATTCAATACTTTCCAGGAAAAGTTTCCAATGCTGACAGCAGTACGATAGTGCTTAGTAGACTATACTGTACAATACTCTGCCCAAGCTCATGACCTTTTTAGCCAAAATAAAATCATAAGAGTGATCTGACAACTGCAAGAAGTCCCAAAAGCTAGTGACTTCTGGACACAACCGGCGGCATCACAGTGCTGTCACCCATAATTAACAAAAAAACTGTCAGGCATCGGATGCCATAAGAAATCAGAAGAAACAATGCTAGGAAAAGGCTTTCTATAGGTTCTAGAAACACTGTAGAAAAAGTATATAAAGATTGTATCAGTTGTGATTGCATGCCATTGCGGTTTTGTAATATCTACCCAGACTGGATTCTCATCTTTGGGTGGAAGTCAAAGGGTGACAAACATCCAAAATTGAGCAACCTGATCTTGTTGTTAGGAATTACCCTTAAAGCAGTATTAAACCCAAAAGCAAATAAGATGCGATGGCTGGATTTGTTTTCTTATTAGGCTTTCTGGATTAAATTAACCATTTAACACCGACAGGGGTGCTTAAAATGATCAGCTTTTATTTATTCATATCAAACCTTTATCCCAAAAAGGAAAAAAATAAAACAGTTTGCTGTAACGGATTATAAGGTAAAGCCGGCCATACATGGCGCAAATTTCTTTCCTGCAACCACAGCTTGAACATTCAGTGTTGGCAGGGTAATCATTCCAGCCGAGCAATTATCTTCTGGCGGGGGTGGGGGGGGCGAAGAAGCCGTCCCAGCTGTCAGAAGACAGCGATTATTGCTAGTGGCTATATGAGCTGCTAGCCATAATCCCATGTAACATCTAGAAGGCTGGTTGTACCAAAGTTGATCTACAGCTCAACTTAGTATATTCAGCCTGCCCATACATGGTTTGATTCTTGGCTGGTTCCTGCTGAGCTGGCGGAGATTCAAACAGTCTATGGCCGGCCTTTGTTAGTGTATCTGACTCTGCTAATACATTCAATCATTCCCACAACCTCAAGCCCAACAATGCTGCTGTCCAAATGCATTTGTTGTCCCTTCATCCAGAGTGGGGGTACTCTAATACAGTAGGTTGTATTACTGGCCAGATCACAAGGTGATAACAGAGGGGAAAAAATCCTAAAAAAAAAAAAAAAAAAAAAAAAAAAAAAAACTAAAGCAGCCAACACATCTAATGATTGGTAAGCTGCAACACATAATCTTGGTTTGGGGTCATAGAGATGCACTGAAATTGTGGTGACCAAAATATATCAACCGAAAAAGGTGTTGATAAAGCATGTGATTTTGCAGCGATTTTACCGTGCTTATGGTGCGTTTTTCATAGGTCATGCAACTCAAAAAAGCACATAAAAAACGTAACACCATGTGTCCCTGCTGTGGTTTCAATGCATTTCAAAAGGGAGGTGTGTTTTTTTTTTTTAACTGAACAAAAATGCAGCAAGCAAGATTTTTTAACAGACCAGTGTGAAGACAAGAAAGGGATGCTTTTTTTCTTGAGATTTTCTTTATAAAAAAGGTGCCAATAATGGCCAACAATAAATTAATGACATTAATTAAAAAGTCAAATATAATACAATACAATATGATACAATTATTTTAAAAATGATATAAAAAAAACTATATATTTTTATTTTTTTTTTTAAACTGTAATTTTCGGTTTTCGCCCAAGTGCATCCTGCGTTTTCCATTTCGGTGCACCTTTATTTAATAGCACTTTAGGTCTCCATTTACACAGAAGTTGGGCAAGTAAAAAAAAGCCAAAACACTTGCTAAGTACACCCAGTCTGTAGAAATTGCTATGGCAGTATAACCGCTCATTTGCCATCACAGAATGGAGGTAACTGTATGCATGTCTGCACATGGAAGCATTTTAGCAAGCACAAGAACAAACTGTCATCAATTCCGTGTGGACCACTATTAGGAAAAAATAGATTTTTCATGCACATGAATAACAAACAAAAATGATGACTCTACAATGTGTTTTCAGCACATGCCCTGTGGAAGAAGCATTACAACAAAACATATGTCACTGAAAGTACTACAGAAGAGCCCAGGAAAGAAGTCAGACCAGGCAGCCAATGGTTTGTAGACATAAAAGAGGTTAACACTTGGCCTGTTCAATAATAACATGCTTGTCCAAACAAACCAGCCAGACTTTACTCCTGTCACTAGATAGAATATGAATGAAAAACATCACTCAGCAAAAAAGATGCCAGAAGCCAGAGCATGATCAAAGTGTGGTGTCTGTAAAAGATAGCAAGGGGGGAAAACATCAACACCGGGCTTTTCTACTTCAGAGGCCAGCAACATGGTATTGTTCAGCTATTGCGCTTTCCACAGGCAGTAAGCCTTTGAGCCACTAAAGTGTTTGGTCCCCCCCCCCCCATTTTGGATAGCGCAATGGAGGGTTATAATAACCCAGGTCTGTTTTTTGGGGGGTTTTTTGCCATCTGTGTTCCATTTGGGAGGTTTCCCTTCACTTCCAGCCCTACAGCTAAAACAGGAAGAGAGTGGATTTTCCCTCTGTTACTGTCCCAAGGACAACTCAACATTTTGGATTTAATTTACTTTCACTATTGATAATGAAGGTAAACAAGACAAATAGAATAGGAATCTTCCTAACAGGGACAAGACAGCAAAAAAATCCTGACAAGTGTTCTAGTCCCTTCCCACTCTATCCAGGAAAAAAAAAAAAAAAAAAGTTTTGCCTAGTTATACATATATTGATAAAGGCCAATTTCATCGTTCTGACCAGGTATCATATTACACGCATATTAAGAGCCCATTCACACAGGGACGACTTGTCAGGCGACCTAGTCGCTTGACAAGTCGCCTCCCGTTCTGTACAATGGAACCGTTCTAATCGGAGCGACGCAAGTCACTCCGACTTAGAAAAAGGTTCCTGTACGACTTTGGGGGCGACTTGCATAGACTTCTATACAGAAGTCGTTTTGCAAGTCGCCGCAGAAGTCGTTTGCAAGTCGCCGCAGAAGTCGTTTGCAGGTCGCCTCGCTGAGGCGACCTGCAAGTCGTGTTGCCCCTGTGTGAATGGGCACTTAGGGTACAGCGTGAAAAATGATCACATACCCCACACACCCAAACAGCTCCCGCTAACAAACTGCAAGGCTCTTCTACATTTTTTTTTCTCCTGGCTGTACATGGCTCTGCCCACACAATTGTGTTATCCATTCACATGGATTTGTGAACAGAAGACTTTAATTGCCATCTACCACCATGGCAGAGGGACTAGTAAATTTTAGTGGAGCACAAGTGCCGTGATGTCACCACACTCATAGCCCATTCATTGCTTCCTATAGCTGGTCCTCCTATGATCCAATGCACAGAAAAATTATAAATCACACATACACATATATATATATATATATATATATATATATATATATATATATATATATATATATATATAATATGGTCAAATAATATGGAGTAGCTGACCTTTAAATGTTTGCAGATCAGGGGCTCCAACTTCATTCATTGCATGCTTCTACTGGGCAGGCAAAGACAACCAACTAACATTTTACAGGGTGGTCAATAGCAACCCTCCTATTCCTCTATATCAGGGATATGCAATTAGCGGACCTCCAGCTGTTGCAGAACTACAAGTCCCATGAGGCATAGCAAGACTCTGACAGCCACAAGCATGACACCCAGAGGCAGAGGCATGATGGGACTTGTAGTTTTGCAACAGCTGGAGGTCCGCTAATTGCATATCCCTGCTCTATATCAATATTAATGGCAGCCCTCACCATCCTTTAAAGGGACACTAAAGGTTCAGGTTTTTTTTGTTTTTTTTTAACCACTTCAGCCCCGGAAGATTTTACCCCCCTCCTGACCAGAGCACTTTTTGCGATTCGGCACGGCGTCCCTTTAACTGACAATTGCGCGGTCGTGCGACATGGCTCCCAAACAAAATTGATGTCCTTTTTTTTTCCACAAATAGAGCTTTCTTTTGGTGGTATTTGATCACCTCGGCGTTTTTTATTTTTTGCGCTATTAACAAAAAAATTGTGACAATTTTGAAAAGACGCATTTTTTTTTACTTTTTGTTATAATAAATATCCCCAAAAAATATTTAGAAAAACATTTTTTTTCCTCAGTTCAGGCCGATACGTATTCTTCTACATATTTTTACAAAAAAAAAAAAAAAAAAAAAATCGCAATAAGCGTTTATTGATTGGTTTGCGCAAAAGTTATAGCGTCTACAGAATAGGGGATAGTTTTATGGCATTTTTATTGATAATTTTTTTTTTTTTTTTACCAGTAATGGTGGCGATCAGTGATTTTTATCGTGATTGCGACAGTATGGCAGACACATCAGACAATTTTGACACATTTTTGGGACCGTTGGCATTAATACAGCGATCAATGCTAAGAAATTGCATCGATTATTGTAAAAATGTCACTGGCAGTGAAGGGGTTAACCACTAGGTGGCCCTGTAGGGGTTAAGTGTGTCCTAGGGAGTGTTTCTAACTGGGGGGGGGGCTGTGTGTGACACATCACTGATCGCCGCTCCCGATCACAGGGAGCAGAGATCAGTGACACTGTCACTAGGCAGAACGGGGAGATGCTTGTTTACATTAGCATCTCCCCGTTCGACGATTGCGGGTATCCCCGCAGACATCGGGTCCGTGGGACCCGCGGTCACAGAGCTCGCGGCGGCGGGCGTGCTCCCCGCCTCTTCAAGGGCAATGTACAGGTACGTTAATCTGCCTGTACATGCCCTTTTGCCGCAGTATATCTGCGTGAGGCAGTCGGGAAGAGGTTAAATAACAAACATATCATACTTACCTCCACTGTGCAGCTCATTTTGCACAGAGTGGCCCCAAACCTGCTCTTCTGGGGTCCCTCGGTGGCTCTCGCGGCTCCTCCCCACATCAGATAACCCCCTAGGAGAAGAGCTCTCCCGGTGGATTAACTTGCGGGCACGCTCCAAAGTCCAGCATTCGGCGTCCATAAAGGCCGAATGTAGGACTCGGCCCAGCCCCCTGGTGCCCGCATCATTGGATTTGATTGACAGCAGCGGGAGCCAATGGCTGCGCTGCTATCAATCTATCCAATCAAGAGCCGACCGAGAACCCCAGGCAGAGAGAGAGCGCGTCCCCGTGGGACAAGTTTGAGGGTACAGGTAAGTAAAACGGGGGGCGGGGGACTGGGGGGGTGCTGGGAGGCCGGTCACTGACTGGTGTCAAGATCTAAACCAGGGGTAGGCAACCTTTTGAGCACAGTGTGCCAAAGAAATTGAACGTACCGATTTTATAACAGAAAAATGTCAACTTCACACTCTCAATCACAAAAAGGATTTTTTTTGCACATCTGCCCCCTCCCCCTTGTGCTAAAGGATTTTTTATAAAGTAAATGCTGTAAACTACTTGAGTAGTGAGAAAAATTAACATCCTGTACCTCACGCCTCAGATCAGCCCCAATTCCTGCACCTTTACACCTCAGATCACTGTCCCCCCCCGCCATTGTGCTACCCTGCACATCTGCCCCACCACTGTAACCCCCCTGCACATCTGCCCTACCAATGTCCCCCCCCTCTCTCATCTGCCCCACCACTGTATCTCCCTGCACATCTGCTCCACTGCCGTACCCCCATGCTCTTCTGTCTTACCGCTGGACCATCTTCTCATCTGTCCCACCACTGTACCTCCTGCACATCTGCCCCATCACCGTACCCCCCTGCTTTTCTGTCCCACCACTGAACCCCCCCTTCACATCCCTCCCACCACTGTACCTCCTGCACATCTGCCCCACCACGGTACCCCCTGCTCTTCTGCCCCACCACTGTAACCCCCTGCTCATGAGTTCCACCGATGTACCTCTTTTCTTCTTTGCACATCTGCCCCACCTCTGTACCTCCCTGCTCTTCTGCCCCACCGCTGAAACCTCATGCTCATATGTCCCACCAATGTACCTCCTTTCTCCTCTGTCCCGCCACTGTACCCCCCCTGTACATCTGCCCCACCTCTGTATCCCTGCTCTTCTTCCCAACCACTGTAACCTGGTGGGCCTACAACTGCTTATTTGTATTTCATGTACCTTTTGGCCCTGATTTTAAGAGGGCACCTGTCCTGTAATGTAAGGTTGTAAAATGTTAAACAATGTAATTACCCCACCACTATAAAAAAAAAAAAAAAAAGCCAAAAATTGGGCTAAAGATTTCACAGTTAGTAGAGTATGTGTGTCTAAAATAACATTATACACACACACACACACAGTTGTGCTCATAAGTTTACATACCCTGGCAGAATTTATGATTTCTTGGCCATTTTTCAGAGAATATGAATGATAAACACAAAAACTTTTCTTTCACTCATGGTTAGTGTTTGGCTGAAGCCATTTATTATCAATCAACTGTGTTTACTCTTTTTAAATCATAATCACAACAGAAACTAGCCAAATTACCCTGATCAAAAGTTTACATACCCCAGTTCATAATACCGTGTATTGTCCCCTTTAACATCAATGACAGCTTGAAGTCTTTTGTAGTATTTGTGGATGAGGCTCTTTATCTTCTCAGATGGTTAAGCTGCCCATTCCTCTTGGCAAAAAGCCTCCAGTTCCTGTAAATTCTTGGGCTGTCTTGCATGAACTGCACGTTTAAGATCCCCCCAGACTGACTCAATGATATTGAGGTCAGGGGGCTGAGATGGCCACTCCAGAACCTTCACTTTATTCTGCTGTAGCCAATGACAGGTTGATTAAGCCTTGTGTTTTGGATCATTGTCATGTTGGGACGTACGTCTGCGGGCCGGGCAGTCTGTGGGACCCCTCAGCAACAATTTTGCTGTTACACAATGTATAAAAAACAGGTCAGCACCATAGTCTCTTTTCTAAACTATAGAAGTTCAGTAGGTTGCAGCCCTGTAAATTCAGCTTTTGTGCTTTATTAGCACTGCCAAACACATCAGCGGTAAATAATTCAGCAAGCACTTAAAACAAGCAAACACATAAATGTCTTTTGTTCTTTTTAATTCATGTTTCCACTCCAAGTTAAATAAGCGTTTACATCTTTTAATTGTGATAATAGTTTTGCCCATGGCATCATGGGAATCCATATAATTAAGAGTAGGTTAACCCTTTCAGCAGTAGTGACTGAGCAGATGAACAAACACGGGTAAAGGTTTAATTAATTGGGAGGTTCTGCTGCATTAGATACTATGGGCATGCTCACCAGCTAATAATAGGGTGAACAAGGGGAAAGAGCAAGAATCCATCTAGGAGAATGAAGAAATGAATGGAAATGAGATGACTAACTACACAATCTGCCTTGGTAACGTGGGCGGACAAGGAGTAGCAATTTTCATTATATGACAATTAAATACAATAACTTAAAAAGGTCAAAGTTCTTTATTCTTGAATATTTCTACCTGTAACAACATGTACTGTGCAATCACTTTTTTTGTTATATAACCCTGTTCCTGCTGCGGGTTGTCTTGGGGGATCTTTGCAAGAAACAGCCGAGCGAGGGCACAGCAAAAGCCGAGCGAGGGCACAGCGAGGGCACAGCAAAAGCCGAGCGAGGGCACAGCAAAAGCCGAGCGAGGGCACAGCAAAAGCCGAGCGAGGGCACAGCAAAAGCCGAGCGAGGGCACAGCAAAAGCCGAGCGAGGGCACAGCAAAAGCCGAGCGAGGGCACAGCAAAAGCCGAGCGAGGGCACAGCAAAAGCCGAGCGAGGGCACAGCGAGGGCACAGCGAGGGCACAGCGAGGGCACACTACGCTCACAGGAACCTCAAGGCTGTACAAGAAGGGGATATCTGTAGGCTCTGTTCAAAGTCCCTGAAAGAAGAGCGGTCTGTGTCCAAGCTACAGACCTACAGATACTCTTACTCTATTCAAAAACAGTTTTGCCTTTAGTTCCACTTTAAAGCAGACCCCCACCTTCCTCAGCTGCTATCCCAAAAAAATACACTGAATCCATTGCCTGTATTATGAATTTAGGCGATAAAACTAATTATTACAGGAATGTGTACAAAGTTTGGTAGTATGCACTGGGGACAAAATGGCATCTGATTTCATATTCATTTATTATAGGAGTCTAGATAGTATTTGGTGATGAATAGGACAAGTCATTGGTGTCTGTCATACTCAGCCATGTTACCATAGTAACCAGACTATCTCATTCCTTATCTGACCTTGAAAAATTTTCATCTGGAAAACTCTGCTAAAATATATATTTACTTAGACTAATTGGAAAGGTTTTTCCTGTGCAGCTATTTTCACACAGGGTACAGAATGAACAGAGTTTGTCACCAAGTAATCAAAGCCTGAACAGGAGCAATCTGGGTTACTGCAAGTGAAATTACGTCACTCTGAAACTTGTCTTTCCTGGAGCTCCTTCCTATAATGCAACAAATCCATGGGTCAGTGCATTGGACTCAAATCATTACTGACATCACCAACTCTTACTGTACCATCAAAAAGCTACGCCAAAATTCCAGTTCATAAATGCTGACCTCCAGACAAATGGCTAAATACACAAATTGACTTGCATATAAGAATTATTTTGCTAAGCAAAAGATTTAAACTCTGCCAATCTTGTGATAAAGGCACCCTTATTAAAACACAGCCAGGTCCTGGGCCTCCCTATACAAGAACAGCAGCTTGGTCAAGAACACACCCTTGCCTGCTGATTGGACGCTGAAGGAACAGCAGCACACTGATTAGTCATCACTAATTAATGATGTTTTGATGAATACAACAAGTGTGTGTGCGCACCTGTAAAGCTAGCCCTACAAGAATATACTATCAATCAAACATTTTCCTAAAAAACAGTTTAGAAAGAGTATTTGTTGATCTAAAAATGTCTGTATCTTTGTAAAAGGAATAATTGTTCCACACATCACATAAAACCCTTGTGTAAAGACTGGAAGCAGTCTCAGCCTAGACTCTGTCCAGGTCACACCCCTGACATGTTTTGCCCCACCCACTGGGCTTAGTCATTTTCATGGGCAGGTATGAAACATGTCTGGGAAAATGTACAATTTTAAGAAATAAAAAAAGGCCATTTTGAAACTGATGGCAGCAACGCGTCTCACAAAAGATGGGATAGGGCAACAAAAAGCTGGCAAAATCAGTGGTACTAAAGCTGCATTCACACCGGCGATTTAGGCCATTGAGAATTGTAGCGGCAGTTATCAGAGATTCCTTCTGCGGCTCCGAGTAGCTAGGTGCGCCCGCCGTCCTTGTTTGCTATAATGATAGGTTGCTGGGGGGTGCAGCTATTCTTTGCTGTACCTTTGATGCCCTGGCTGTGGCTGTGGAGAGAGCTGCGAACTGCTGCAGCCACTGGCTGCCTGTCATTATAGTGAATGGGGCCCAAGGCCACACCTAGCAGCTTAAAGCTTCAGCAGGAATCTCCAATTCCTCCCGCTACAATTCTCACCAGGCCAAAATATCTATGTGAATGTGGCCTAACAAGGAAGAACTAGAAGAACATTGTGCAACTAATTAGATTAATTGACAAGTCAATAACATGATTGGGTATTAAAAAAAAGAGCATCTTAACGAGTAGGAGTGTCTCAGACAAAGAGATGGGCAGAGGTTCACCAATCTGTGAAATGCTGCATCTAAACATTGTTGAAAAAATTTCAGAACATTGTTCCTCAATGTAAAAAGCAAAGACTTTCATTGAATTAGGGATGCATTTTCTAGCCTGCTCTTATTAACCACTTGATGACCAGTGACGTACACATACATTGCTAGACTTCAAGTGGTTATACCGGGATGATGTCTGCAGCTGCAGACATCATCCTGGTACTTTTTTTTTTTTTTATTTAGAGTCGATGGTCGGCTCTCCTGTAAAAGAAATCATAGCAACTAAATACAGTAGCTGCCGGATTGCCTTTATGAGCAGCAGAGGGGATTTCTCTCCCGTCCCGCCACCTTCTCGGCTATGGTAAAATAATATAAATATTAATAAATATATATATATAAAAATATAACACACATACATTATATATATATATATATATATATATATATATATATATATATATATATATATATATATATATATATATATATATATATATATATATATATATATATATATATATATATATATATTTTGCTCATAAGAATGGGGGAAAACACATGAGAAACTCCAATAGTGTAATATGTTAAAGACACCATAAATTTCCAATCTGCCTCAAATTCCACTCACAAGCCAATAAATCTTGATAGCCTTAATACTGCATAAAGTCGCTACAGTGACTAGAAAGGCATAGCCAGGCTGATGGACTGGGTGTGTCACCCGCTCCTCCATCACACCACCAACAAAATTCAGTTTTTAACATATTACATGGTTGGAGTTCCTGTTTTTTTCCCTTTCTTATGAACAAAATTGTTATACATATAGGCAAGTTGGTCTGGAAAGTCCCGATGGTGCAGTGGATCAATGAAAGTAATAATACGCATTATGCCGAACTTGAGAACGTGAGGCAATACGATCTGGTGAGTGTGTCCTACTGGCAGCATTTCAAATAAAGGTAAAATTAACGCTGTTTTATAGAATCTGTGGCGCAGAGGTAAAATTGTTGGCGCATTGGATGACCCGACATCACTTCCGATTTACCCGGATGTCAATGGTTCCATTTTCAAAAATCAAAAGCATTTGAACACACAGATCTTGGTGTTATCAAATGCTTTTAAGGGTAGAGGAGGGATTGGGGTCTTATTGACCCCAGATCTCTCCCTAAAGAGTACCTGTCACATGCCTATTGCTGTCACAAAGGAGATTTACATTCCTTGTTACATCAATAGAAGTGATAAAAAAAAAAAAAAAAAAATTAAAGCGGCAGTGAAAAAATTTAAAATTATTTAAGTGCCCCTGTGCTTGTGTGCAAATGCACACGTCTGTCCCACACGCAGACAGCAATTGCCCCCCACACGAGGAATCTCCACGAACTACAAATCATGAGTAGTAATTCTAGCACCAGAACTCCTGTGTAAGGCTGCATCCAATTCGCATATATGATTGTGAACCCAACCTAAATCTAAAGTAGTAACCTGTAAAAGCTTTTAGCCCGGGTTCACACCACAACGGGCTGCAGATCGCACAGGAGCGCTGTGCGTCCCTGTTCACCGTTTCAGGGACGAATCAGGGCCGATTCTATGCCTGAATTCGGCCCTGAAACGCAGCCAAAGACGCACAGCGTTTTTGTGCAGTGCGCACCGCAGCCGCCCCGGAGATATGTAAACTGGCTCCATAGGGAGCCAGTCACATTCTCCTGCTATGCGAATTAGAGGTGCAGAAACGCACCTCTAATTCGCATAGGTGTGAACCCGGGCTTAAAAGTGTCGCCTATGGACAGTAAAAATTTACGTTGTTTGTCACTGTTGCACAGGCGTGTGCAATTTTAAAGCATTCCATTTATCCATCTACTTGGCGTAACATTATCTTTTACCAAAAAATTGGGTTATGCTTTTTTTGCATTAAAAAACAGCTGCGCAAACAGGGCCTCTGCTTTAATGAAAATTATATTATATATATATATATATATATATATATATATATATATATATATTTATTCTCAACATGAGGATGCATTCACACTTGCGAATGCACCCGAACCCCACCAGTAGTTGCGGGAGCCAACCCCATTGAAGGCAATGTGAAACTGCCGGCTCCCACAACTAATTAAAGCTACATGGATGCTCATGCAGTGATTGGCTTTGTGGGCAGCAGACAGACTGTATCCAGAGCTGATCACTCACATGCGATTGCTTCATGAAAGATTATAAGCAAGTCGTCACAATTCGCTGCGGGAGCATCCCCCCCGGGGTTCTTGCACCTTGGAGTGTGGGTGCAGCCACGAAAGGTGATTTATCAACCAAGTTTGGATTGTCAAATACAGCCATTGTCTGTATTGTTACAATGCTGATGATTTAAAAAAAAAAAAAAATGTGCACTGTGACCATAACTCAATTAAATCTTATTGGGAGTCTGTTGCTGAAATGAACAGTCTGGCAACATTGTGTCTCTAAATAATGTTTGATCAGATGGTTCTTCTCTACTTACAACGATCATTCTTCACCTTACCACAGTTAGAGAAATAACAGAATCACCTTCTGTAGGGATATACAGTATTGAACGTCATAAGTAATCTTCTCATCTATAAATTACACATATTTACATGGTATCCAGGCTGCAAAGCAACATTGGATTTTTAAAACTACATCCTTCCTACCACAATGCCCAACCCTCAAAACACACCAAGAAAAACTTGACAGGAACTTCATCAATCAAGAATGAGAAAAAAAAACAAACACACAACTCCTAATATATCAAGTGTGGGAAACTAGAAGAACCGGTTCCACTGAGAACTTAAATCATCAAAGTAAACCTCTAGCTGCCATTTTACCATGTATTTTTGGAATGTGAGGTCAATGGGCATTGGGCACTTATCCCGATCTATTTTAGTTTTCACGTCATTAGGCCTAAATGGCATGCTTGTTGATGCAAAATAGATGAAATTAAAATTCATGGACAAATACACAATTTAGAAGATCATTATTTTTAAACACAAAGTCACCATTCCTCTCACACTCCGACCTTGCAATATAGGGACTATAAGAAGCTGATGCCAGGGCAGATTCAGTTACTTACAATGCTTACATTGAGAAAAAAGATGTTTAATAATGTATTAAAGAGAGCTGTATTCATTGTGTCTATTACATCTGCCTAGAGTTCAGCTTCAAAACGTCTAATGCTTGCCATAGGGGCTCAGCAGCCTGAATGGAAAAAATATCAAAAAATCAAGGTGGATGAAGGCATCATCCCTGCTGAGAAATTGGACTTCTCCATTGTCAGAATACACTGATCATTGGCTGCAGACCAGGGGCTGCTGCCGCCGATGATCGAGAGAAATCAATCTGTCCAATGAGGAGGAGACAGTGGCTCTTGTGCACATCGCTGGAATGGGGGGGGGGCTGAGGGGTGTTTTTACAGCACAGAAGGCTTTTAACCAGATCGCAATAAAAGAGAAGTATTGGGTTTTTTGCAAAAATCCGGACCCAATTCGCCCCTGAAACGGAGAACAGGGGCGCACCGGACCCCCTGCTGCGAGCCGCTCCGCAAATCATGTGAATCCAGCCTGAAAAAAAAAAAAAAGAAAAAAAAAAACAAAACTAGCACCTTACATCATTCTCTGTCTTTTGTTACTAATATTAAAAAATTAAATTTCTGAGGACAGAAAACCCCTTCCAGTCATTAGGAACACACTGTGCCTCTACGCTGTATTTGCTCATCATTTGAAGAATGGAAAAAAATTAGGCTCTCTGACATATCACATGAAGGATCTGTCACAATTTTCAGTTTACTTGCATCTAAAGTTAATTTAAGCAGCGATTAAGAAATAAAAAGAAAAAAAGAAGCTCTGATAAAGTAATATCCATAAAAAAACAGCAAAAAAGTGAATCGGGGGCTTCACACAATCATCTACATACACAGTCTATACCAGGGGTAGGAAACCCCCGGGACGCAAAGACTGGTGTCGGAACTCGACTCCCTCCCCATCAGCAGAGCAGTGCAGGGAAGTGTCAGTGAGACACTAATGCATTCCAATCTCAGAATTTCCCATGCAGCACCTGCACTGAGGGGAAGGCTTTGCTGTAGCTGCGATCCTCAGCTTTTGTGATGGGGAAGAGATTTGGGTTCAGTTCTGCTAGGGGGGCGGTCCCTGTTTCCAGGAGGTGGACTGTCATCGGCCACTGCTAAAGCCAATCACTGTCCTGCTAGCCCCGTCCACCATCTGGAGGAAGAGGACTCACTTGGTTGCCACTACCAATCTCAGAAAGAAGAGATTTCACTGTGATTGAGAACCACAATCAGGTGACAGTTTGTGGAATTACTGTTGAGCTTCTGGGAACTTTGTTGAAATTATTCCTGAACCTTACTACTGAATCCTCTGTGTCCCTTTAAGCCACAGCCAGTATTCAGCGCAATGAATCGCACCCAACTTTTACTGCGGCACACAGCGCCACACTTTTTCTCACCTCCGGGGCCCAACTTATGATCCTGCACACAGGCCCACTGCTTTCAGAATATACCCCTGACCTGAGCTCATCCTGCACATCCATTTCAGATGCTTGTATTTGACCTTACATACATCACATACAAAGCACATAGGCTGGATGCGAGAGGTGGATCAGCAGGATGAGTGTGCCGGGTAGATATGTCATCTCTGCTTCCTTTCTTCCTTTCACCACTCTGCGGGGGGGGGGGGGGTTCAGCGGTGGGGCAGAAGAGCAGGGGGGGGGGGGTTCAGTGTTAGGAGAGATGAGAAGGTGATTAAGCGGTGGGGCAGATGTGTAGGGTAGCACAGCGGTGGGACAGATGTGCAGGAAGGTACAATGATCTGAGGTGTGAAGGTGCATGAATTGGGGCTGATCTGAGGCATGAGAGTGCAGGATGCTAATTTCTCATTACTACTCAAGTAGTTCACAGCATTGACTTTATAAAAAATCCATTCCGTGATTGAAAAGTGTGAAGTTGACTTTTTTGTTATAAAATCGGCACGCTCGATTTCTTTGAAAACATTTTTCGGCACACTGTGCTCAAAAGGTTGCCTACCTATGCTATGTCTATACCAGGGATATGTAAATTAGCAGACCTCCAGCTGTTGCAGAACTACAAGTCCCATGAGGCATAGCAAGACTGACAGCCACAAGCATGACACCCAGAGCCAGAGGCATGATGGGACTTTTTGCAACAGCTGGAGGTGAGCTAATTGAATATCCCTGCTCTATACAATCATGTCTCAACAAGTTCTCACATCAAGTGACATTTTTTTTCCTTTTTCTTCCAGCAAAACACAGGAGAAGTTGTACACTCAATAACTACTAAGCCTTCTGATGTTACATAAACCAAGTAAGGAGCTTTACAAATAACAACACAAGTTCTGCAAGCTCCTCCTAATTGCCAACACATAAAAAGAAACAAAACAAAAACCAATTACAGAAGTATATGAATAAATATACTCAAATAGTTCAGAAATAAGGCTTCCCTGGCTGAGATGAAGCCCTATAAGGCCTATTCTAGTGGAGGAACACTTTAAAACGAACATGTTTTGGCTTTCACTATTGTCGATTCCAATTTCTACCACCCTGACACACAGTATCAGATTAGAATTGTGTCAGCTGAAAGTGATCTGTACTTTCTATACAGCAACTTTGTATCTCACTCAATAACCGAAACAAGCCATTAAAGTGGATCTTCAGTCATTTTTTCAACTTTCCATCTATTAAATCTTCTGCCCTTGTTGTTTTAACTTTGGATAGTAAAACTTTTTTTTTTTTTGCCAGTAAATACCTTATACAACCCATTTCCTGTTTGTCTGGTCATTAGCCTAGGCCTCTGACATCATGCACAGCTCTCCCTCTCACTCTCGTGAGAGTTTGCCAGGAAGGAAGGGGGGGGGGATGAGTCATAAGAGGGCCAATGAGAGCTGCAGGTGTGTGTCTCTGTGTAAATCCAGGAAGTGAAAAGGAAGGCAGCAGCTTCAGCTGCCCACAGTTAAAATGGTTGTAGCCAGACTCAGCGGAGCGACATTTCTGCAGCATATTTGGCAAGTACAGAATCACAGTATATATAAAATAATATGCAAAGTGGTTGGAGGGAAGCTTCAGAATGGCAAAGATGTTTTTATTACAAATTATGGGAGCAGACTGCAGTTCCTCTTTAAAGGAGTTGTAAAGGCAGGTTTTTTATCTTAATGCATTAAAGAGGAAGTAAACTTAGTGGGGTTTTTTCTTTCCCGCAGAGTAAATGTATAATGTGCTAGTATGCATCCCATACTAGCACATTATGTGACACTTACCTGCAAACAAAGCCAACGTCATCCTCGCATCCATCTTTGCCCGTCTTCCTTCCAGGGCCGTGGACTCTGGCTGTGTGACTGGCCGGAGCTGCGTGACGTCACTCCCATGCATGCGCGCGGGAGCCGCCAGTTACGGCACAAGCTCCTGAAGAAACCGCACGGGCGGCCGTTCCTTCAGAGCGCATGCGACGATGACATCATCGGCACAGTATACATTAGATATCTCCTAAACGGCATACGTTTAGGAGATATTTACAGTACCTAGATGTAAGCCTTATTTTAGGCTTACCTGTAGGTACAAAGTATACAGGGTGGTATACAACCTCTAAGATAAAAAACATTCTGTGTGTATCAGCTCCCCTCAGCCCCCCGAATAGTTACCTGAGCCCCATCTTGATCCAGCAATGTTGTAGGAGTGTCTTGGCTGCCCAGGACTCACCTCTTTATTGGGGCCATTGGCTTCAGCTGCTGTCAAAGTCAGTCAACAAGCCAATGAGGAGAGAAAGGGGGCACCTTTTTTCTGCAAATCCAATTCGAGTTCAGCCATACAACTCTCATTGCAGACATCACATGTAATCAGCATTCACACATGAGTGTTGCTCTTTTTGCATGTTTTGCTGTGCATTTTTATGTACATTTTTGCTGCAGGCATTTTTTGTATTAGCCGATAGAGAAGAGCATCATCTGTGACTTCACTTGTTGCTGTGTGGACATAGCTTAAAAAACACGCATCAATGAGCAACAAAAAACACATGTATTGTGTGCACTAATGCAATTCTCTGGGAGTCAAACCGCGCAATCTGCCCAATTTTAGCTACAAAAGAAGCTCAGAACTTTTTTGAGCTACAGGTGTTTGCGCATTCACGTGTGAACAAGCACCACAGAAAATAATTGTTGTTTTATGCTTGAGCGGTTTGTAGCCCCGAGTTACAAAATGCTCAGGTGTGAATGCAGCCTTGGGCCAGCCATAGACTGTTCGATTCTCAGCTGGTCGATCATCAACTTGGGTACAACCAGCCTGCCGGATTCACTTGCGGTTATCACAATGTCTCAGCGGGAGGGATTCCTCGGTTAGAACTGTCTATGTTGATCGTAAAATCGTGTGGAATTTGCATGGTCTATGGCCTGCCTTAGAGTATATGCAGGCAAAACGTTTTAGTTACCGATGAAGGAAAGGTTAGAACCCCTGTCATTTATTGTTGCATCTTACTCCATGTACACTAGCAGCTACTAAAGTGGCCGGCAGTCAAAGTAGTTCAAGTGTACATGGAGCCTTATTGGAGACATTTTCCTCTAACTCCCTGTTCTGAAGTTATTAGAGCAATTAGACTTAGGCTTTCATTTGTGATCAGCACTTAAAAAAATTAGAGCTGGGATCTGTTATTTTAGATATTGATAAGCAGGCTACAAACATCACACAATTACAGGGCACTTGGTTATCATTCCCATCAATCCCTACCCCAGTTCAGCTTACAATATAATGTACTCTCTACCAGCCACACAACATACACATTTAAATTGTGACATTAAATTGCAACCATCTAGTGCATTTTGCACTCAAGAAGCAAACTGGATCATCTCTAAAATATTCATTCTGTAAAAACAGCAGAGCAACATACAGACACCCCAAAGCCTCGTACACACCATATACACAAGATATACACTATTGGACAAATGATCATTGTTTTTTTTTTTTTGCATGCTAGTCTCATATCGAATCCAATAGGTTGCTAAAGTTGCAAAAATTCTCGTACAACAGAATACAACTACAGAAGTGACGCCATGTGTTGTATTGTATTGTAATGCAGTCTTTCATTTCCGAGCATGTGTGGTCTTGGGCACACAATGTTTTTTGTACAAACACACTAATTACACAAAAAAAAAAAAAATCAATCGTTTGGTTATCGTACAAGAACATTTTTACGTTTTTGTCCCTTCGGATAAACAGTTGTGATCAGCTCTCCAAAGCTGTGTACCAACAATCAGATTATCGTACGATCGCTCAAAAAGCGGTATTTTACGTCTGATTTTCTCATCGTGTGTACTAGGCATTAGGACAGTTGTAAAACATTTTTTGGATGAATAGTGATGGGACCTTACAATGATCCTATTATGTAGCTGGCAGCTTCTCTACGCCAAACAATTTTCCAGTGTATCTGGTTTGTTACTAAAATCTGAGACTGAGGCAGCTCACCTAAGATTAACCATTCAGGAACAGGTTCATTTCAAGATGGAGATCAAAGCCAACAAGTTTCTTTAACGGTTTAAGGCTGGGTTCACACTTGTGCGATCAGACATCCATGTGATTCGCACCGCATTGCTGTGCAGATTACATGTGATGTCTGTGCGATGCGAATTCTGCCATACAAACTGTATGGCTGAAATCGCATTGCATTCGCACCAAAATGGTGCAGGACCCTTATTTTGGTCCACACTAGAATCCGATTGCATGGGTGTTCACAGCTAGTGATTTGATTCCCGCACCATTTCACAGTTCGCACTGAGATCTGCGAACCGATCTGGGGGGTGTCATTAACTTTACATTGACATCCTCAGCGGTTCGCACGTCAGTGTGAACCAGTGTGCGATTCAGGTGCGATGCGGGAACCAGCACTTTATTGTAGGATTTCCCGCATCACACCAATGTGAACCGGGACTACGTTTAAAAAGAGAAAATACTGCATGGGATTTAAAAAAAGAATCCAAAATTGTGTGAAGATTTTTTGATCACGTTGTTTGCTGAAACACACTCATGTACATAGACTAGGATGACCAGGAAAACGCAAAACGTGGCAAAATCACGCCACAATTTTTGTGGAAGAACCGCACCACAATTTTAGGTGCCATTCAAATTAATGGCATTTCGAATGCGAGTTCTGCGATTTGTCATTCACCCCTAGGCGCTTTGAAATCGTGGGCAGAATCGCAGCAAATCTGCCCACGATTCAAAACCTAAATGCCGAAGTGTAAATGCAGTCAAAGGTTTCATGTACACTACAGATCCTAAACTTAAGTTTAAACCTAAACTCAACTCCATGTGTCCATGTACACAAAGGCTTTTACCAGAGTTTAGGAGCTGCTACGGTTAGGGACGCTTCAACCTCCCTCATCTGAACAGGGAAGAATCAAGTTCAGAATAGGAACGTTTTGACCGACGGCCGCGTGAAAACACAAAACGTGGCGCGATTTTGCCTCGTTTTGCATTTTCCTGCAGCAAATGACAGCCAAGTGTAACATGAAGCTTAAACTAGGTTAACTAAAGGCAAACAGACTATGCACTTTGCAAATGCAGTTGCTCCAGAACTTAGGAAATGAACAAGAGCTCTGTTGACTTCCATCATCCAATCATGTGCAAACAAAACTGCTGTTTTTTGTTTTCCTTGCTAGTGATTGAGTATTTTTTGGAAGGGCATTCATACCTGAGCGATTTTCTTCTGGAAGCTTGTAACTCTAAAACACTTAACAAGCCAAATCCCATTCATTTCAATGGCCCCTGTTCACATCTGAGTGTTGTGTCGCCTGAAGCAAAAACGCATTTCACACAAAAAAGTACATGGGTTTCTTTTTGGCAATTACAAGTGTTTTTGGTCCCATAAAGTTCAATAGAAACACCTGACTTGATCGTTTTATGAGCGCTTTGTTGCGCGTTTTCTGCTCAAACAGCAGCTCTCCACCCCTAATGGTATCTATTGGCTTAACAAAAATGTTTGAAGCTGTAAAACGCTTGTAATTCACTCTTTAAAAACTCTCAACTCAAAACGCCAGTAAATTGCTACACTCAGATGTGATTGCAACCTCATTTACTGAGCTTGGAGCAACTGCAGTGTATTTGCCTTTAATAAATTAACCCCCCAGTCTGTCAGAAGCTGATGTATGCAGCCATATATTCATTCATTTTATGCTCCACAGCAGAAGAAAACTTCTTGTGTTTAAAACACAGTATATGTGTGTACACATTTGATAAATACATGCAAATATAAGGCCTCATATAAACAACCATCTGATGAAGTGAAGTGTGCATGTAGTCCATGGCAAGCAATAAAGTCCTTAATTTCCTTATCAGCACCAAACACATCGACAGCTGGAATCTGATCAACTGATGCTGTTGAAAGTACAAACACTGGAACTATATAGAAGGTAGTGGAGACCCAGAAGAACTGCACATACAAGTCTGGACAGGAGAAGAGTGAAATCATATGGGATACCATCACCGAGTATGTATATGCAGACTATATGTGGAAAGAATGGGACACGAAAAAGAGTCAAAAACATAGCAAATTTACTCTGTTCTGAGCATTTAGTGAAATCATTAAATTCTGAATAGAATAAGCATTCAGAGAAAATGACGTAATTAACTGAATACACCTGATATCAATTATAGTTTACAAAGCAACGCCACGTTTGTTGAGAAAAAAAAAAACAAACAAAAAAAAAAACAACACAACATTCTCCTCTGGGTGACCAATGTACATGGCAGGGATTACAACAAACTTTGTTGCAGATTACTACCCAACCCCCACATTGGAAAGATATCCTCTCACTTCCTGTTGAGTCTACAGGACAGGAAGTAAAGGGAAATCTCCCTAAAAAGGAACACAGTTGCTAGAATGATTGTTGCGTTGGACACCGCCAAGGCGTTCGACTCCATCGAGTGGACCTACTTGTGGACTTGCCTGGAGCGGTTCGGCATTGGGCCTAGGTTCATAAGGTGGGTCCAGCTGCTGTATCAAGACCCGGGGGCTAGAGTCGTAGCCAATGGCTGGGCATCTGAACAGTTCCCTCTAGTTAGAGGCACATGACAGGAGTGTCCCCTTTCCTCTATGCACTCGCAGCAGAGCCTCTCTTGGTGTCCCTATGCTCTAATCCAGATATAGTGGGGCTACACGTGGGGCCTATCATGGAGACAGTTAGTACATATGCTGACGACACGCTTTTATATATAGATGGCTCTACGGATGCAATACACAAGGCTTTAACCGAGATAGAGCGATTTGGTTCTTTTTCGGGACAAGTCACAAATACTTCCCTTAGATAGCTTTCCAGAGACGCAGGTGCAGGCTCAACTCCCTTTGCAGAGAGCGGACTGCATTAAATATTTGGGCGTACTCATTACTAGATCACCTGTGGACTATGTCCGACTTAATGTACAACCCCTCTTTGATATGCTCAAGTACAAGACTCAGATTTGGGCCAGGTTACCACTAGGTGTAAAGGGACACGTGAATCTTGTTAATATGGTGCTTTTGCCCAAGATCCCTTATGTACCGTGGCACTCCCCGGTATATCTTGTGCTTCGGCACTTCAAGACGATGGAAGTCATGCTTAAAATCTTTATATGGGGTAAAAGCAGGCATAAACTACCATGGAATAAGCTGAAGAACCCCACAGATCTAGGGGGAACGGCACTACCTGATCTCAACCTTTATTATATAGCAGCACAGTTATCACAACTATTTCACATAGGAAAAACAGACAGGGCTAGATTCCTGACTTTTCTATGCCCCAAGTGGTCACACTCGACTGGAGACCCTCTTACAGCTATTATAGGCCGGTTACAGACGTCGCACCTGACAAGAGATAAGACTTCTCTGCTTCACCAATACTGACGCATATTGGCCTTAGCGACAGCCAAAATACAGGCAACACCCTTAGATGATCACACACCATTATGGTATAACCTAGATCTCCCGGAGTTTAGCTCTATACCAGACTCGGAATTATGGAGAGCCGGGGGAGTGTACCACCTGTCCCAACTGATTTTCAATGGTGATCTGAAGGCATTTGACGTACTGAGAGCTGAATATGATCTTCTTCCTGCTTGAATGTTTTTCAGGTACCTTCAACTCCGTCATGCGTTTAGAAGTCAATTTCTGACTGGTCCACCTCCACTAGAAGTGAATCCTCTTATGGCCATAACATGCAGTCTAGACCCCAAGAAACTTATATCCGCATTCTACAGTATGCTACTTACGCCACTGGCAACTAGATTGGCGTACGCGTTGAAGGTTAGGTGGGAGGAGGATACTGGGGAGATTGAACACTGCAAACAGGTATCCCCCAGGCTTTCGGACCGCCTTACACAAATATATATTACCCACCGAGCATATCTCACTCCACTTAGGGTGTTGAGATATAAACACGACCAAATTGCCCACTGTGCCATGTGTGGTCAGGCGACGGGCACGTTCTACCACCTAATCTGGAGCTGCCCTAGGATCCAGGGATTCTGGACACAAATATTACAGTTCCTCCATGACACCATGGGCTCCCTTATCACTCTACACCCTAAACCACGTCTACTTGGTATATAACCAGAGCCTGATGCTATTAACAAGTTTACCAAAATATTCCTCACTGAAACATTGTTCTCTGCTAGAAAAAACATAGCTAAACAGTGGATGAGGCCTACTCCTCCCGAATTTAGTATGTGGCTGATGGAAGTGAATAATAATCTGAAATACAAAAAGCTAATCTATTCCCATAGAGGCTGCCCTGTGAAATACGGGAAAATCTGGGATAGGTGGCTTCAGGCTCCAGAGACCCTGGGCTGATGTTTCCCCCTATACACATTCATGAACGTGTATAGTCACACTCCTATCTGCCGTTCCACGCAGACAATAGTCCATGGGGCTCAAGGTTCCATTTTGCACTATGGATGAAATGTTTCCACTGTACACTTTCTCTCACCACTTTTTTTATTCCTCGTTTTTTTGTTTTATTTTGCATCTAACCACTCTTGCTTTGCATATGGTATGTCTACAAGCCGTTTTTTGCTACTCACTCTGTCACCAACACCCAACTTTTTCTGTACCAATGCATCGTTTGTATACAATATATATAAAAAAAAAAATTAAAAAAATGTTTTTGCTTTAAAGTAGTTGTAAAGTCTCAATGTTTTTCACCTTAATGCGTTCTATGCATTAAGGTGAAAAACCTTCTGTGCTGCAGCAGCCCTCCCCAGAGCCCCCCTTTTTCTTACCTGAACCCAATCGTTCCAGCGTCGAGGACAAGCCCAGCAGCTACAGACGCTGTCTCAGGTTCTCATTGGATAGATTGATAGCAGCGGGAGCCATTGTCTCCCGCTGCTGTCAATCAAATCCAGCAACACGGGAGCCGGGGCCAAGTCCTGCTGTCTACGTCAACGAACGCAGAAGCGGGACTCGGGAGCGTGCCCGCACGAGTGCCCCCCCATGGACAGCAGCTCTCCGTGGGGGCCCTCAAGAAAAGGAGGATCGAGGCTGCTGTGTGCAAAACCCTTGAACAGAGCAGGCAAGTAACATTTTTTTGCTGTTTTTAAATAAAAAACAAACCCTTACAACCACTTTCATTCTGCACATGTACTGTATGTATAGGATGCCCCAACAGAGGGGAGTCTAATGAAACCCAACATAAGCAATACGCACCTCTGCATGTAAAGGCATAAATCATTTAAAAGGACTAAGCCATCAGAGATTGCACAATTTTGTGAAAAACAATACACTCAAGACCTGGCTTAATGAATTGTATGCTTCTGTACAAATATGTACAGTATGTTGGGTCAGAGTATGAAGCGGCCTATAATCTGATGGAGATGTGCATGGTAGCAAATCAGCTTTTAACCTCAGGATTGTTCAATCAAACCTGGAAGCCAATTGGTTTCTATGCAGAGCTGCACCAGAGTTTGCACTCTCCAATTTTAGTAATTCAACCCCAAAATGTCTAGATTGCCTTGGACAAATGAATAGACCGTTAAATATACTGCAGACATAGTTAAACTGTATTTAAAGCCAAAAGTTTTTTTGTTTGTTTTAGTTAGATTGGGGAAGGATTAGAACCCGTCAGGTTCTATTGCAGTCAGAAGCTTCATTGGAGAGACGCCTTTACTTCTTGTTTGGTAAAAGCTTGTCCCCAGGACACACACAAGGGACGTTGCATTCAGTTCTATTCACTGCAGCTGTCTGGCAATATGGTAGTTTGTGTCAGTCAGTGAACACCACCGCAATGCAATGGTGTAAACGGACTTCAAATTGCCTTTTTTTTGGGTTGGGTAAGTCTGGCCAGCATAGCCCAACACAAATGGTCTAAGCTGGACCAATGTAGCCATGTATAAAATATCCCCATCTGGAATTGCTTCAGATAAGGTAAAAGTGGGCATTCAAAAGCAAAATGTGCCTTGGGGTGTAATGTACATCTGTATACACAGGTACACATTACCTTGTACAGTAGTGGTTCTCAACTCCTGTCCTCAGGACCCACTAACAGGCCAGGTTTGCAATATAACTGAAATACATCACAGGTGATATCATTTGCTGCTTAGTGATTGCAGTATTCTAGTCTGCATCTCCCCAAGGTAATACTTAAAACCTGGCCTGTTAGTGGGTGACTAAGGACAGGGGTTGAGAACCACTGTTGTACAGTATAATAGAAGAGCAAGGGAAAAAAAAAGAGAATTAAATGCTGCACTCCAACAGAAAAAGCCTAGGTGTAGAGAAGAATAGAATCGGCTTTTGCCTAACTGTTCACAGGCCAGGCTTCCGATGCGTTTCACCCATGATTAAGCCCTGTGGGTGAGCTAAATGCATCAGGAGGCCTGGCCCAAGAGTCATCAGGATGAAGCCACAATTTTTTTCTTCTCTACACCAGGGCTGTTTCTCTTGGAGTGCGGCATTTAATCTTTTTTCCTATAGTCTGGGTTTACACGGTGTGCGCCGCGGCTCACAGCATGGGGTCCGGTGCATCCCCGTTCACCATTTCAGGTCCGAATTAGGTACAATTTTGTGGCTGAATTTAGACCTGAAACTGAGCCAAAGACGCACAGGACTCTTTTGCAATGCCCTCCGAAGCCTCCCCAGAGATGTGTGACTCAGCTCCATAGAGAGCCAATCACACTCTCCTGTCATGCGAATTGGATGCGGGAAATCCGCATCCTATTCACAATAGTGTGAACCCAGCCTTAAAGAAGAACTCCATTCTGCTCATTTTTGTCTAGGGGTGGGGAGAGTGAGGATATACTCCCTTAATCTGCTGATCCTCCAAGCGCAAGACCGGTCCCTGTCACTCCGCACGCTAGCGATCTTGTGCATGGTCTGTTCCTGACGTCATCACGCCCATAGACCGACTGTGGATGTGAGGACGGCAGGAATAGTCCACTACTGGACGCGGGGGAGCGCTGTATTCTGGAGGATCAGATATGTATAGTCTTTTGGTGCACCCCTAGACAAAGCAAGCAATTAACCAATGCAGTGCAGGCACAGCCCCATTGAATGGGAGAAAACATTTTTTCCCAGAGTTCTTCTTTAAAGACGGTCTCTCTGAGCGTTGGCATCTAGCATCAAAGCGAGTCACCAGAGTATCACAGGATGACAGCTTGGAGCTGTGCTCACAACTCATTTGGTTCATGGTCACAGCAAATAAAGAGACACTAGGCTAAAGCTGAAGCTACCACACATTGTCTACATTCCATACACAGTGTACTGCAGGGAGACTCCTGTCAATAGGTATACCTGTACACAGTGCACCATACATAGATGAACATTATTTATATTACATACTCAGGTACACAGCACCCTGCAGAAAAAGGCCCATCAAAACGTCTGGAAGTTCAGGTACAACCAAATCTCATCAACCACAAAATTATTGTCAGACACTGTAAGCTAAACAGAGGAATCAGATGTTACAGGCATACCCCACTTTTAAGTACACAATGGGGTTTATTTACTAAAGCTGGAAAGTGCAAAATCAGGCTCACTTCTGCATAGAAACCAATGAGCTTCCAGGTTTTATTACCAAAGCTCTATGAACAAGCTGGGGTTAGAAGCTCATTGGTTTCTATGCAGAAATGAACCCGATTTGGCACTTTCCAGCTTTAGTAAATAAACCCCATTGTGTACTTAAAAGTGGGGTGTGTGTGTGTGTGTATATATATATATATATATATATATATATATACACACACACACACATACAGTGTAATGGGGTGCAGTCCCTTTGATCATAAGAGATGTTCTTTATGTAATCACACACCATCTAATAAGGATTAAGGCCTGTCATCAACAGGACATAGATGTAAATATACTGCAATTGGAGGAAGCTCCTGTCAACTGTCAACTTCAAAAAAAATTCCAGATAGAATTACATATAATATGTAGAGGAGTGAAGCTCCTGTCATCCTTGGATATGTAATCATAAACAATATATAGTAGGGGGAAGCCACTGCCATCATTAAAATTATAGAATATATACTTGAAAACATAAATCACATTCACCGTGTAGTGGGGTGAAGCTGCTGCCATCAGATGTATATAAACACAAACACTGGGCCCAATAAAATGCTGCACCAAATATTTGATGCATGGGACACCGATTTATGCGATGTGCCAAATAATTGTGCAAGGTGAAGGGTTGGAACAGGAAGTTGCACCCAGTGCATCAAATGTTAAAAAAATAAAAAAAAATCAAAGTGTGACACATCACACAAAAGTCATCCATGTAAGTCAGGGCTGGACAAATCCCAGAGCCAGGTAGTCAATGCCCCTAAATTACAGTCTGCATCCAACTTTTTCAGGTTTCCTCTATTGTCAATAGAACTTGCTCTTAAAAATCTTGCTGGCTTCTAGATAAGAGACATTAATTTGTCCACCTCAAGATATATTCTCACCATAAACGTTACAGTCTGACAATACACCCTCTGTATAATCAACTTTAGATCTACCAAAACTATGTAATATGAGGACCTAAAATACCCAACAAAGCCGTATCCAATCAGACAGGCCCTTGCACTACATACTTGTTGGTAATGTGCAGCAAGCTATAATCAGATCAGCAGTGTAACAAGGTGAAGCGCCTGTCATCATCAGATATACAGTACAACATCAGTAATGGAGAAGAGCTTGGGACAAACTTGTGCTCCTTTTTTAACTTTAATAAGCTGAGGGCCAGGTCATTCCTCATCCCATAGAGGACATAAACAAAGAGGTGGTGTGGGGAAAAAAACTACAGAAATTTGTGGTTTGGCTAGAGATGAGTGAAGGGAACCCTCTGTCATGATCAGATATGTATATCATTTATAATATCACAAATGAAGGGCCTGTCATGGCCAGATATTATCCTGGTTATAGACACAGTGTATCAGACACTGTCATCTTCACATACTATATACTAGATGGGATCCCCAACAGTGTAGTGCGGTGAAGCCATCATCATCATCACATATTATTCCATACGGCCCTATTAAAGGATAAGTCCACTTTTTAGAAAAAATTATAAATGCACTTTTTTTGCAGGTAATAAAAATGTGCATTTCCTGTTTTGTTGTTTCTTTTTTGTTTTTTTTTTGAGCATGTAAAGATTTGCACAGGCGATCAACAGATCACTGGCGCCTTGAGATTTCCTGCAGATCTGTCAGTGTATCTGTGTGCCAATACATCCCATACAGGCAAGCAGATACAATCTGACAGGAAGAATCAATGAACTACCACGGCACTCCACAACGTTCCTTAAGAACTACAAGCCAACACAGCCGCAAAGCATATCAGGGCTTGTAGTTCATTCACACACAGAGCTGTGTGAACTAATGATTCGGGTGTGGAGGCAAAGCCCCACACAGCCGCGTCAATTTCAAAAAGTGACAGCTAGTGTAGGGAACTTCTCCCCATACTGCTGTCACAGGGAGTGCAGGGATAGGGCAGCGGCTGCAGCATTGGGAACATGTTACATATGCCACCCTAAAAATGGGTGAAACATGTTCCCAAAGGTGCACTTATCCTTTAAAGAGGAAGTAAACCCTGATGGGTTTTACTTCCTCTTTTTTCCCCTGAAAATTAAAAGCATAATGGGCTAGTATGCATCGCATACTAGCCCATTATGAAGCACCTACCAGCAAACAAAGCCCGCATTGTCCGCTGGTGGCCACATCCATCTTCGCCCCTCTTCCTTCCGGGAAGTGGACTCCGGCTCTGTGACTGGCCAGAGTCAAGTGACATCACTCCCACGCATTCGCGTGGGAGCCATCAGTGACGGCACTTGCTAGTGAAGAAACGGCACGGAGGGACGTTTCTTCACAGTGCATGTGCCAATGATGTCGGCACAAGCGTATATGGTTAATATCTCCTAAACCGTGCAGGTTTAGGAGATATTTACAGTACCTACAGGTAAGCCTTATTATAGGCTTACCTGTAGGTACATGTGATGTAACTAGGTTTACAGCCACTTTAAGTGTAGACCTGGGTGAAAGGCTGTGTTTGCCTGCACTGGACGGATAGGTGTTCTGTGCAGCTACATGCAGGCAGTCCCATTCATGTCAAATTGTGACGCAGCTGCTGTATCCCAACAGACATGAATGGGACTGCACAACAACCTGTGCATGCAAACATGGCCCTTGCATGGGTGTACACTTAGGCTTTGTTCACACCATTACATTGTGGGAATGCGCTTGAAAATGTGCTGCCCCTATGCAGATGTGTAGCGATGCCAGTAATTACTAATGGCACCTCTGTGCATCTTGCAAATGCCCACATATTTGCCAAAAAGCAGGGTACCGCAGTACCCCGAGTTTTGGTGCGGTGCAATTTTTAAATGGTGAAGGCACCTTTTTTTGTGCATTTGTTGCGCATAGGGCAGCACACTGAAATGAATGGGCTGTCCTAAACCCATGGCAAAACCGCAAAAATGCGTGTGTGGTGCACCTCTGTGGTGTGAACACAGTCTTAAGTACACTTGTTTGAATGAGGTCTACATAATAATAACAAACACAATGGAGTGGGATGAAGCTCCTATCATTATCATATATTATTTATCATACAACAATTACACACACAGCAGATGGGGGTAATCCCCTATCATCACCAGATAGATATATATTAATGATCGTGCAAAGTGTGATGGGGTACACCCCTGTCATCATCAGATATTAATATTTTATATAATAATATTCAAACTTAATGTGTTATGGGGTAATCCCCTGTCAACGTCATCAGATAGGATTTTTTATTAACTCAGTGTGATGGGATTTTTTCAGTGTGATGGGATAGGAGCTCCTAAAAATAAAACAAACAAACAATGATCATGCACAGTGTTAGGCTCCATTCACACCTGCGCAATGTGTCATTTTGTTTTAAGCACCTTTCTTGGAGTGTTTGTTGTGTGACAGCATAGGGCAGCCCATTCACTTCAACAGGCTGCCCTGCACCTGTGCCATAGTAGTTAATGCACATTTCAATCTGCTAACAGAGGCAAGCGTGATTTGCTTTCCGTGTTATGTTGTGGAACTGCTACCCATGTTTGGGGTGCGTTAAGACATAAACGGTACCACAAGCATGTTGCGCCATGTTTTCAACCCATGTTTTTGTCTGTGCTCCTGGAAAGCTTAGGTCTGAATGTGGCCTTATGGGGTAATCCCCTGTCATCACCAGACATGATTTCATATATTATAGTCTCATCAGTTCAGTGTGACAGGGTAATCATCAAATAAAAATTATATATATATATATATATCACACACACACACAGACAGTGTGATGAGATAGGAGCCCCCTATGTCCAGGTAGAATACAATCTCTATACTAACAGATAAGCAGTGAGATAGGGTCCCTGTCATCATCACTTTTTAATACATATAAATAAAAAAATAATGATCATGCACGCAGTGTTTGGCTCCATTCACACCTGTGCAATGTGTCACTTTTAATAGTGTCTTTCTTGGCACATTTGTCGTGCAAAAGCAAAGGGCCACCCATTCACTTTAACGGGTTTCCCTATGTGCACCAAAGTAGCTCATCCACCTATCTACCCTGTTTCCCCGAAAATAAGACCTAGCATGATTGTCGGTGATGGCTGCAATATAAGCCCTACCCTGTTTCCCCGAAAAATAAGTCTTACCCTGAAAATAAGACCTACAAGGACTTTAACTAGGGCTTATTTGGGGGGTAGGGCTTATATTGCAGCCATCAACGACAATCACGCTAGGTCTTATTTTCGGGGGAAACAGGGTGTGTATCAGGCACTGAGCCAAGCGGGTTTTGCTTTCCACATTTTGTTGCGGGACTGGTACCCATGTTTGGGGTGCCATAAGGAAAGAACAGCACCACAAGGGCGTCACATCTGGAATGCTTAGGTGTGAATGTGGCATTATGGAGAAATCCCCTGTCATAACCAGAAATATATATATATATATATATATACACATACATATACATACATACACACACACACACACACACATATATACATATATATATATATATATATATATATATATACACACACATACAGTGTGATGGGATAGGAGCCCCCTGTGACCAGGTAGAGTTCAATCTCCAGACTGACAGGTGAGCAGTGAGATGGGCCCCTGTCATCGTCATTATAAATATAAAAAATAAATAAAAATCCCATCATATATATATTTTTTTTTTTTGGGGATGATGATAGGGGATTACCCCAGATCTATCAATTTTATATATATAATAGATCTCCTGATAGACCTGGGGTAATCCCCTATCATCATATATATATATATATATATATATATATATATATATATTTTTTTTTTTTTTTTTTTATTATGACGGGGCCCCATTTCACTATATATATATATATATATATATATATATATATATATATATATATATATATATATATATATAACATGGATGGTGGGGTAATTCCCTGTCATCATCAGATATGATTCATGTAGAATAGTGTGATGTGATCATCAGATAGAATTATTTGATAAATAATGACAGTGACCTGTCATGTGACCCCCCCTATATATATATATATATATATATATATATATATATATATATATATATATATATATACACACACACATACATACATAGGGGTGACACCACAGTTCAGTAAACTTACAAATTTCTTGGACTTCTCCCCTCCTCCTCCTCCTCCTCCCTCGTCCTGGCTCTTCATCTTCTTCTTGTCCTTGGTGCTCTTGGTCGGAGCCGGGGGTCCCCCTCCATATCCTCCTCCTCCTTGTGTCGGGTCCATGTCTCCCCCCGAGGCCTGGCCGGTCAGAGAAGGAATTGGTGAGGCGGTGGGGCCCTTCCCGCTCTGCTCCCTGTGCGGAGCGCTGTGTGTTCACTAGAAGCTCTCTTCCTATGGCAGTCCGGGGCCCTCTGCTGTCCGGCACACGGGGCTGACCCCTACAACTCGCTTCCCCTGCACTACACGCTGCCCGGGCCTCATTAGCATAGACGCTGAATATTCATGAGCACGCGTGCAACAGGCGATCCCATTCACACGTGAGGGCGGAAGAAAGGGCAAAACTCCACTTTGAAATAAGTTGTTCCTCAGCACTTCCGGGTTCAGACCATACCAAGTGTAAACGGGGGGGGGGGGGCATGAGATTTCCCTCACTTTAGCTAGCGGAGGTAAAAGTTTGCACAGCTTGTAGCTCTTAAAAAATTGAGCCTCTTTTCATAGAGCTGGAGTGGAGCTGCTGCTCTTTCTTCAGGAGACATTCAGAATGTACCATTTTATCACCAAACCATTACAAGCCAAGTGGGTGTGTTTGGAGTTATACAAACGGCCACACTGCCCTCTGCTGGACATTTCTATATTAGGCGTCTCTGCATGCTTACATTGTAAAACATCCCATTCAGTTTTTACATATATATATATATATATATATATATATATATATATATATATATATATAATATATATATATAAATATATATATATATATATATATATATATTTATATATTTATATATATATATATATATATATATATATTAGGATAGTCAGGGCTTGCAGAAAATCAGAGGAGACAGCTCTCCTCTGATAAGGACCCCCCCTGTAGTGCGCCGGCGCAGCGCTTGCACAGTAGGAACAACAAATGAGCCGCCGAAAAGAGTCAACTGTACACGGCAATTGCGTGCGAACACTATTTTAATAAAAAAGAGTTTGTAACAGGCCCCTCGCGGGCTCGCTACGCTTGCCACACTTCGGGCACAGCCTCGCTGCGTTCGGCCTATTATTATTCTAACTCTATGTCCACTTGGATGGTGGGGCTTTAACGTGGACATAGGGTAGAATGTAGTGCGCAGGCTCCGTGTACAGCTGATTCAGATGTTCAGCTTCGGCTCTTTTCAGCGGCTCCCTTGTTGTTCCTACTGCGCAAGCGCTGCGCCTGCGCAGTAGAGGGGGGGTCCTTATCCGCCATGGGAACTTTCTCTGCAAGACACCGGCAAATACAAAGGTTGGTATACAAACCTTAACAATATAAATTAAGATTTTTTTTAAAACTCATTAAGTTTAAAATAGAAATGAAAGTCAAAAAATTCATGTGGATGTGTCAGCACAAGGCTGACCACTGGAAGACAGGCAGGCTGTTCTCCCAGCACAGTCAGGAAACTGACCGCACTGGGATGGATATGCTCTCATGCCTAGTGTGGTCAGTTTGAAGTAAGAAAGCTGGGGGACTGGTAGGTCACTAGGTATTTTACACAAAGGAAGTGATGCAATGCAAACAGGATACTTTTTAACCACTTGCTTACTGGGCACTTAAACCCCCCTCCTGTCCAGACCAATTTTCAGCGCTGATGCACTTTGAATGACAATTGCGCGGTCATACAACACTGTACCCAAATGAAATTTTTATCATTATTTTCCCAAAAATAGAGCTTTCTTTTGGTGGTATTTGATCACCTCTGCAATTTTTATTATTTGTTAAAAAAATTTTAAAAGACCAAATTTAAAAAAAAATTATATTTTTTTATATTTTGTTATAAAATTTTGCAAACACTTAAATTTTTCTCCTTCATTGATGTACGCTGATGAGGCGGCACTGATGGGCACCGATAGGTGGCAGTGATGGGCACTGATGGGTGGTAATAATGGGCGCTGATCTGCACTGGTTGGTTACACTAATAGGCAGCACTGCTAGGTGTCACTGATTGGCACCACTGGTGGGCATTGATAGGTGGCACTGGTGGGCACAGATGAGGCAGAATTGCCTCTTCCTCTTCGGGACCGATGTCCCTTGCACATAAGCCGGTGATCGTTTTTTTTTTCTCCTCACCCTGTCAGCGTGAGGATAAAAAAAACAGATTACCAAGCTTTTGTTTACATCATGTGATCAGCTGTCTTTGGCTGACAGCTATCATGTGGTAAGGGGCCGGGATCTGTGATCACCCGAGTCTCAGTGACTCGGTGATCACAGCGCGCGCCGGGGAGCGTGCAAAGGGGAGGCCGTCATATGACGGCCTCCTGGAAATTCAGGTCTGTGCTGTGACTGTCATTCGGCTATAGCGCGGATGCCAAGTGGTTAATACAAGTACATGGTACAGCAGGCCCATATCAGAAATATGAAATGTTGGGGCAACATACACTTTAACACTCAGTTTTTTTTTTGTTTTTTTTTTAGTTTTATAATCTTAGGACTTTACTGATCTAATTAAAATATATTTTCAGCTACCAGCAGCTGGGTTTGAGGTGTACTAAATCCAACTAGCACTTGTATAAAATGTCCTAGAGATGTGGCAAGAGAACAAACGCAGGTTAACACAGCTATAGCACTAACACACTCCCAAGATACATTTCACATATATTACTGTAGGTTAACACTGCCCAAATGTCACCTCTGTTTTTCAGTTTTATCACAAAGGGAAGTGAATACTTTTAAAAAAGTGCTGAAGGCAAAAAAAAAATATATATATATATATATATATATATATATATATATATATATATATATATATATATATATATATATATATATATATATTGTGACGGGAGGGCACTGTGGAACCCAGAATCCCTTGGAAAGGTTGGGAGACCCTTGTTTCAGCTCCCCATGCACCTCTTATATCTAATGCCCTGTACACGCGATAGGATTTTCCAACAACAAAATCCATGTTTTTTTGCCGATGGATGTTGGCTCAAACTTGTCTTGCATACACACGGTCACACAAAGTTGGTCGGAAATTCCGAACCTCAAGAACGCGGTGACGTACAACACGTACAACAAGCCGAGAAAAATGAAGTTCAATAGCCAGTGCGGCTTTTCTGCTTGATTCTGAGCATGCATGGAACTTTGTGCGTCGGAATTGTGTACACACGATCGGACTTTCCGACAACGGATTTTGTTGTGGGAAAATTTGAGATCCAGATCTCAAATTTTGTGTGACGGAAATTTCTATGGAAAATGTGTGATGGAGCCTACACATGGTTGGAATTTCCGACAACAAGGTCCCATCGAACATTTTCCGTAGGAAAATCCGACCGTGTGTAAGGGGCATAAGTCACCCTGTGCCAGAACTGAGAAAATATATCTTGGATTACTTAAAATGGGACAGTAATATTTATCCACAATATCTCTAAGGATATAAGTAAAGACTATTCTTGGTTTGTTTGATTCTGAACTCAACATGTTAGTTGAGAGAGCTGATCACATTGGCCTCTGTACAATGTAGGAGACAGGCCAACTCCTGCTGGAGCTCCTGCTATTGTGAGAAGGTGTCCTGTGCTTATACTTATGATAATTAGGAAGTACAATGAGTGTTGAGTATGTATAAAGTGATGCCAACATCCTAAATCAAAATAGAACAGAAGGAACTGTGCACTAAATGCACACAGGGGTCGCCCCTTGGGACTTTAATGGCAAAATGATATATAGAGTATGGAAAGTAGATTGTATAAAATGCACATAGGTGCCAATTTTATTTAATTGTAGAAAAAATAGAAAAATATAAATACGAATACAGTTATACAATGTACATGTTCATTTAAAATACACACATCAAAATGTACAAGGTAGATATATCAACCCAAGTGCTTACAACCCTCAGCCTAAGTAGTTTAAGGTCAAACGGATGAATTTACAGCACATAACCCGACATGTTTCGGAAATTAATATGTATTATTCCTTCATCAAGGGATTTACAGTTGGGTGATCAAATCTTTATCTGTAATGTAAATGAAATTGTATCATAATACACGAAACTACTGACAGGTATTGATCATAACAGAAATAATATAAAGTGTTCAGACTGGTTATACTTACATCAGTCAGGTTCATAAAAATCAAATGACAGAACAAAAACAGGAACCAGAGACAGAACAGGCTGGCTATGAGGTCCACAGAAATATGGGATGGGCAGCTCTAGGTGTGGGACTGAACGCTGCAGCACATTCACAAGAGGCGCCTGATTAAAGTCTGCATGATCAAATAGTAAAGGAGAAAGGAACATGTAAATTAATCCCATATGCAGCTAGAAAGAACTACCAAACTGCAATATAGGGACATAGGGATATTCCATCCTATTGAGTCAATACAAATAGTAATTAAGTTACCTTTTGATTTTCACATATTCACTTGAGACGCAGACCTCTGGGCAGCAGTTCCACAACTGACAGGTGCCCAGCAGGTATCTGCGTCTCAAATAGCACAACTGATCTGGCTTCAGCCAATCAGTGTTTGCCCCAATTAATCAGCTACATGAACAGCAGCCGTGAGTGGAGCTCAGAGCGTCTCCCTGATGCCAAGGCACGCGGCGTAGCCACGCCCGGAGGGTGGGATGACGTCACGCGTCACCGCGTCACCAGCGGGTATGCGGTCCCCACATATATGGTGAACCAGATGTGGGGACACAAGGAAAGCTCCTCCACGTATAAAAGGCACGGGGGGACAGGTAGCAAAGCACCCCCCCACCAGCCATGCACGAGTGGAGCTTACCCGCCGGGTGTCTGCGAGCAGACGAACGGCCCGCACACCGTGAACTGCACCATCTAGTGGACAAAACAATTGTAGCCAACCTGTTGTACAATAATGTGTACAAATAAAGGGGAAAGAGAAAAAGAACAGCATACATCATGGTGACACTGGACACTGCACAGGTTATAGAGTCAATAATTTACGAATTTGAGTATGACAAATGGAAAAAGAATACTGTAGATGGAAGCGACATACAAAAATAAATACTGAGTTAATCCACATGTCTTAAGATGACAGCCTATAGGTACATCGGGGTCGCATTTGCGTATAGTGCCAAGATGTTGGTATATTCTTTTCCAGAACTCATTGATTGTTTTGTCAACATAATAACACCCGCATTCACATGTCAACAGATACACTATTCCATTTGATTTAGGATGTTGGCATCACTTTATACATACTCAACACTCATTGTACTTCCTATTTTTCATGACTAGGTAGCAAATACCGGTGTAAGTCCCCTTTTATGAGTCTTGATGTATGTGTATATATTCTAGGCTGTACTTCACTTTTTTGGTCCATCCTTTTCTCTTTTTTTTTTTTCTTTTCTCTTTTTCTTATGGCATCCTATCAGGGAAGTCATTGGACGGACTTTATGTCCAAACTACATGACGAATTTGAAAAGAAAGAATCTCCTGACTTTGAATTATCATTAATTTCCTCTAACCTAAGTCAAATGTTAGAGAAAAAAAAATCCCTTTTGTACTGGCACATTAAGTCCTTTGAAGACTATATTGCGGAAAACCTAAATCCTTTTGGACTTAGGGTACAAATTTTTCCTACATTTGGCAATATAGATCCCGGCTTTAAAATTGCATGGGAGGACAATTTAAAAGGATGCTCAAAAAAGATGATGTTGTTACTAATTGATGAGTATCGCAAACGTATGACTGATATAGGTGGAAGATTGGAAAAACTACAAAAACAAATGTCACCCTTAAGAACTCATGTGTCTTTTGCTGAGTCAGAAGATAAGTTAAAACGCCACTTAGAACATTTTAACAAAAATATTCTAATCAAGAAGGATAAAAAACTACAAAGGGATAGGAAGGCCTTTGAAGATGGCAGGGCCTATAAATGGCAACTTAATGCAAATAATAATTTCTCCAAAACATCACAAAAAAACAAACACACAAATGCATATGAACCCCCATACGTTCATCTATCTCTTCTTCTTTACAGCCCTCTACTCAAAGTAAAGGTCAGAGATGACCAAAACGTCGCTGTCAAGGCAATGAGTCACATGACGAATCTTCACATACAGAGAGCTCTCCCCTATAGGCAGGTAATGATATCCATCCACTTTACCACACTAATAGTGACATATCAGACGTACAGACTCCGGCCAGTTGCTCCGGATCATCTCTAAATACATCATCCAATACATCCATCACTCCACAATCACAATCTTTGCCCCTTGGAATTTTTTTAGATCAAATGAGGGGTCGTATACAGACCCATCAAAAGAAAGCAAAAACACATCCTTCCAAAATTCACAAGACCAACCAACACCAACCACGTTAAATGTGGTCAACTTGTCTTCATATCCACTCAATCAACACGAAATGGCTGTCCTAGGACGTGGCCTCACTTTCTGCCCAGACATCCATCTGGACAGATTTGGAGCCATTAAGGGCATCCATCTATTTATCCGCAAGGTTTTACTCAAGAGTCTTTATGCGAAAAAAAAAATCCAGAACCTGGGTCTACAATTCAAGAAATTCAAGCCTTGAATAATCTCATTGCCCTACTAGAAGAGAACGAACTTGAGAGCCCCCTGGCTTCCACTGGTGTTGAAGGTCCCTCTGCGGCCATGGATGATACATCCATTTCGCATACACATGCACACTTTTTTGATCCCTCACTTAAAATGAAGTCCACCCTCTACCCTTCTACCCCCTCTACAGTTCAAATCATAATGCATCAGCTTTTATGAAACTGGTGTCAGCTGACATCAGTAAGATGAAAAACTTTTTCCACCCTCACGCAAATCTCAGCCAAGATGAGCGAACTGCACTGGAGGCACTGTCCCATAACCATGACATTGTCATTAAACCCTCTGACAAGGGTGGCAATGTCGTGGTTATGGACAGTGCTCAATACACCGAGATGTGTATGGCCATACTGCACAACTCGGAGTGGTACCGACCCATCTCTAAGTTCACTCAAGATTTTTGCTCGCTGGTTGATACTGCATTCCACCATAATGCAATATCAAGACAACTGTGGGACTTTATTAGGACCAGTCACCCTAGGGAGGCAACTTTTTATGCGCTACCAAAGCTGCATAAACAAAAGAAGAAACCACCAGGCAGACCCATCATCTCAGGATGTGGCAGTTTAACGGAGAATCTTAGTCGTGTAGTAGACAACCACCTTAAACCTCTAGTCACCTGTCTATCATGCCATGTACGTGATACCATCCACCTCTTACAGATCATTCAGGACCTACACATTGAGGATGGCACTCAATTGGTAGCCATTGATGTGGAATCCCTTTTATGCACCATTCCTCATGTCAAAGGCCTAGTGGCCATAAGGCATGTTTTGTCACAGTATAGTGAATGTGAACCCAACTACACTGAATTCACCCTGACCTCCCTTGAATTTATACTTCATCATAACTTTTTTGCTTTGATGGTTCCCACTACCTCCAGGTACAGGGCGTTGTGATGGGGACATGCTGTGCCCCATCGTACGCCAACCTGTACCTGGGGGAGTGGGAACATTCACTGCTTGTTTATGAATTACTATCTATGTACATGTGCCATGTTTTAACATGGCGACAATACATAGATGACATATTTCTTATTTGGGATGGGTCGATTGACCTATTACATCAATTTCTGAATTCAATCAATAGGAATGAGTTTAATTTAAAATTTACGATGACTCACAGTCCTAGTGAAATCATGTTCTTAGATGTGCTTATAAAGAAACTACCTAGTGGGTACCTGTCTAGTGAACTTTAGTGTAAGCCCACAGCAGGCAACTCTTTGCACCACGCAACTAGCTTTCACCCCAAGCCTCTCCTTGCCTCCATACCTTACAGTCAGGATTTGAGGGCTCGCCGCAACTGCTCTGATGATAATGGATTAAAAATTGAAGCCAATATCTTGAGAAATAGACTCCTCGAAAGAGGGTACTCAAATACAAGCCTCAAAAAAGCATATAAACGAGCCCTCAACAAATCACGTCGCGACTTGCTAAATACACAAAAACAACCTTCCAATGATGAAACAACAAGAATAATCACAACATACTCATCACAACACAAGCAGGTTAAACGTATTTTAAACAAATATTGGCATCTATTAACGATGGATCAAATCTTGGCCCCCTTTGTCCCCAGCTCTCCAGCTGTCACCTTTAGGAGAGCGCCATCTATAGGTGACAAACTAGTTAGTAGTGTGTACAGACCCTTTTCTGCGATTCATGTAAAACATTGGGGACCTTTACATGTGGGGGGTGTCAGTATTGCCAGTATATGGACAGATGTAAGAACATCATTTTACCTAATGGGCAACACTTTTCCCCGAAGCATTATGTAAACTGTAAAACCCCTGGAATAGTGTATCTGTTGACATGTGAATGCGGGTGTTATTATGTTGGCAAGACAATCAATGAGTTCTGGAAAATAATATACCAACATCTTGGCACTATACGCAAACGCGACCCCGATGTACCTATAGGCCGTCATATGGCCATAGTTCACCCCGTTTCTATTCCCAAGATCTATTTTCTAGCTCTTGACCACATCCAGTTCAGCCCTAGAGGCGGCGATTCCAATAAACGCCTCCTCCAGTGTGAACTGAGGTGGATAAACAACCTACGGGCTAATTATCCACCTGGCCTCAACGGGGCCTTTAATTTTAGACCATTTCTCCCTGGTTTTACATCAGGGGTTTGCAAGCTGAATTTATAGGGGCTCCCTTTTATGCCTTTTCGTCTATCCTTCCCTATGAGATGTGCAACCTTTGTATTGACTATCTTAAGACATGTGTAACTCAGAATTTATTTTTGTATGTCGCTTCCATCTACAGTATTCTTTTTCCATTTGTCATACTCAAATTCATAAATTATTGACTCTGTAACCTGTGCAATATCCAGTGTCACCATGATGTATGCTGTTCTTTTTCTCTTTCCCCTTTATTTGTACACATTATTGTACAACAGGTTGGCTACAATTGTTTTGTCCACTAGATGGTGCAGTTCACGGTGCACAGACCGTTCGTCTGCTCGCAGACACCCGGCGGGTAAGCTCCACTCGTGCATGGCTGGTGGGCGGTGCTTTGCTACCTGTCCCCCCGTGCCTTTTGTACGTGGAGGAGCTTTCCTTGTGTCCCCACATCTGGTTCGCCGTATATGTGGGGACCGCATACCCGCCGGTGACGCGGGACGTAAACACACAGTAAAACCTTGAATTGCGAGCATAATTTGTTCCGGAAACATGCTTGTAATCCAAAGCACTTGTATATCAAAGCAAATTTCCCCATTAGAAATAATGGAAACTCAGCTGATTTGTTCCACAACCATTTATTCAAAAGTCCTTCAATTTATAGTCCATGTGACCAAACCGCTTGGGCACCCCGACTAGGTGCTTCCTTCTGCCAAACAGCGCCTCCTGCTCTCCAAACCGTTCCGAGCAGATCGAGAGCTAATACCAGCCCTTTTTTACCCCAAACATCGTACATAGACAAGATGTGAGGTAAAACCCCAAAAGGAAAGACTTTTAATGAAACTCAGACACATACTTTATACCCTACAGGATGAAATCCCCCTCCTGATCATATTATCCTAATAAACTGTACACAGGAATATCATCACAACAACCAACATATACTATAAACATTAACTACTTGCTTACTGGGCACTTAAACCCCCCTCCTGCCCAGACCAATTTTTAGCTGTCACACTTTGGATGACAATTGCGCGGTCATGCTACTCTGTACTCAAATGAATTTTTTTATCATTTTTTTTCACACAAATGGAGCTCTCTTTTGGTGGTATTTAATCACCACTTGGGTTTTTCTTTTTTGCTAAACAAACAAAAAAATACAGAAATTTTTGAAAAAAAAAAAAAAAAAAAACGTTTCATAGTTTGTTATAAAATTTTGGAAACAGGTAATTTTTCTCCTTCATTGATATTCACTGATGAGGCTGTACTGATGGGCTGCATTGATAGGCACAGATAAGGCGACACTGATAGGCACTGATAAGAGCACTGATGGGCCCTGATGGGTGGCAGTGATAGATGTCACGAGTAGGTGGCACTGATGGGCACTGGTAGGTGGCACTGATGAGCACTGGTAGGTGGTATTGATAGGCAGCACTGGTTGGTGACATTTATAGGTGGCACTGTGGGCACTGATAGGTGACACTGTGGGCACTGGTAGGTGGCGCTGGTGGGCACAGAAGCCTCTGCAGAGGCTCTCAACGATCGGGACTGATGTTCCTCTCACAGCCGTCGGTGATCAGCTTTTTTTTTCTCCTCACGCTACCAGCATGAGGAGAAAAAATAGCCGACTACCGCCTCTGTTTACATCACATGATCAGCTATCATTGGCTGACAGCTGATCACGTGGACTCATAGACTCGCTGATCATAGAGCAGGGCGCGTGCAGGCCACTCGAGCATGGGAGGACATCTATGGATGCCCTCCCGGCAAATTAGGTCCGTGCTGTAGCCGTCTTTTGGCTATAGCGAGGACAGGGGATGGTTAAGTTAATTAAACAACTACACTTGGACAATGTTGTGAATATTCAGAGATCTCATTCCGGTTCAGACTGCTGGCACCGAGCTCACAAGGAACACTACACTTTATCATAAGTTTAACATTCCCACAGTAGTTTGCTAACAGACAATAGGCGAGTTAATTAGCACAATTAACAATAGGTGAAAGACAGGTGGCTTGAGCTGATGAGATTAATATCTGCTATGAATTCCGCAGTGTGGAGCAGTCATTGCTGGAATTGTGGCATCTAGGCCCTTAACATAAATCCCAGGCCTAAACTCCCAGAGTCTGTGTGTTCTGGGGAGACACAAACCCGAATCAGAAACAAGACCACTTCCAAGGATCCCACAGGCACACACCTCCTAAAGAGTAGTGTTCCCCCAAAAGCCAGGACCCATAGTCAGTGGTAGGGATGGGCCGAAAACCCCCCGGTTCGGCTCGTACCAGAACATCTGGAACAGGCAAAAAGTTCTAGCAAACTTGCGAACCCTATTAAAGTCTATGAGACACGGACATGAAAAATCAAGAGTCCTGATTTTAAAGGCTTATATGCAAGTTATTGCCATAAAAAGTGTATGGGGACCCGGTTACTGCCCTAGGGGACATGTATCAATGCAAAAAAGTTTTTAAAATAATAGTTTTTAAAGGAGCAGTGATTTTATTGATGCTTAAAGTGAAACAATAAAAATGAAATATTCCGAGTACCTGAATGGGCAGTGTTCAGGCCAAACTTATGCTCGTCCCAAACCGTTTGCCCATCCCTAGTGGTGCCTGAACACTGTAACCCCTCACAGTTAGGCCTCATGTACACTGCTGCTGGTAAACGGACGTTTAGGAGCAGTTGGGTATTTTTTTCAACTGCTCCTGAACTCTCCTCTATGTTATAGGTTCGTTTATAGTCGTTTCTAGGCAGTTGAGTTTAGAGGCTTTTTTTGGAACCCCAAAAAATGCGTTCAGAAGCTGTGTTTAAAGGCATTTCCAGTGCAGCTAAACACGGCTAGCCGCGTTTAGGTCTAGAAGCATTTTTAAAGGAAAACATTTTATTTATTACTTTTGAGCCTGGAAAATGCTAAAAACACACCAAAAACTTAATTATCACTGCCCACAACAGTCACCAACAGACATTCCTCTAGTGGCACGTTTTCCTCATGTTGGTGTCCATACGAACTAGACGGGGTCTAACCTTTTCCAAGAGAACGTCAAAGCTGGCAATTGACATGCGTGTAAAATTAAAAGATTTCTTTGGGTAATTACGCAGCTAAACATACATATTAGAAAAGTATCCTGTGAACATGCATTGAGCCATCAATGGATGTGTCCAGTAGCGACGAACTCTGGTCCTCTCATGCAATTTTCTACGTCTTCGGAGCCTCAGCAAAAGCAACATCAGGAGAATTTCCTCACACGTGCTCATCATGGGATCCATATTAACAAACCAACCAAAAAATAACAGCTAGCTACAAGCACACTGCTTTCTTAGCTGCTACTCACACTGTTCTCTCACAGAATGGCTGAAATACTTAATAATTACTTGTTTTTAGTGCTTTCTAATCATTTGGGAGGGTCTCCTGAGGTTATCTTTAGTAAATGCTTCTGAACGCAAATGCGGCTAAACGCAGCTAAACACACGTTTTTAAAAGTGGATTACTAGCTGTGATGTTCCAGCGTTCAGGAGGGGTTGAGAAACGTCCCGTGTACATGAAGCCTAACCCTTGTTGGGCGCAGGAATGGGCCCTGCTGGTAAAAATAAGAAAAAAAAAATTGAAATTACATGCACCTGTCAAACAGGTACAGAAAAATTGGGCCTTGAGTGTTGGTGGTGTCTGAACACCATAACCTTGCACAGTTATTCTTGTTGGGCACAGAAATGAGCCCTGTTGTTACAAATTTGAAAGAAAATTGAAATTACGTGCACCTGTCAAACAGGTGCAGAAAAATTGGGCCTTAGGTGTTGGTGGTGTCCTAAATCAAAAATATTGTTGGAAGCTAGCATAATCAACATTCAGAAATGGTATAGGCAGCATAGGCAGTCTTCAAGGGATCCCAGATCCCTAGCAAATTCAATCAGTTACATCAGCATCAGGGGCTTGATAGATGCTGTTGATCCAGGACTGATTCATTTTGATAAATGTCAGCCTATCAACGGAGTCTGTGGATAGGCGCACTCCTTCATCCATCACAAACCCTCCAGCAGCACTGAATGTCCATTCAGAAAGCATGTTGGATGCAGGACAATAGAAGGCTGGTGCGCCATTGTCGCATACAACCATTCCTAGCTCAGGCTACCATGGCGTCAACCACCTCTGAGCCTGGCCCTGCAGAGCTGACAGAATCTCTGCCCCGGTGTGGTTCCTGTCCCCTAGACAGACCAACTGAAGCACTGCATGGCATCTTTTAGCCTGACTGCTTGCGTAGCTCCTTGAACGCTTAGGGAGCACTGCTAGTTCATAGGACAATTCAGCAGAAGAGGCCATAGAGGAAGAAGAAGAGGAGGGGGTGGAGCAGACAGGTGTAGAAAAATCACCAGATTTTTGGAAGCGTGGTGGTGGAATGAGCTCCAGCACTGAACTCTGTCCTGCACCCTTCCCAGCTGCCAGCAGAGTTACCCAGTGCACTGTGAAGGAAATGTAACGTCCCTGACCATGCCTGCTGGACCATGAGTCAGCAGTAATGTGAACCTTGCTGCTGACCGTCTTGTCCAACAAGGCCAAAACATTGCCTTCCACATGACGGTACAGAGCTGGAATGGCCTTACGTGAAAAGAAATGTATTTTTGGAACCTGCCACTGTGGTACAGCACATTCCGCAAATTCACGAAAGGGGGCAGAGTCTATCAGATGAAAAGGCAGCAGTTGTAATGCTAGCAATTTGGCTAAGCTAGCATTTAGATGCCGAGTATGTGGATTGCTGGGACATTTTTTTTTTTTAAGGTTCAGCAACTGGGGTTAGTGAAATTTGCCTGGTGAAATCAACAGGTGGTCTACTGCTAGCAGATTGGGTGCAAGTACCTGTTATTGCTATACCATCAGTCCTCTCAGTGGAGGTTTTTGAGTTTGCTGCAGCTGGGGGAACATGACTGATAGTTTCTTGTCCTTCTGTGTGACCCCCTCTAGCTAGGCTCATGTTACTCCTTTCCTCAACCTGGGAACCAACATCGAGCAATCAAATGCATATCCTCCAGCAGCATGTAACCAACACTATGATCAAATAATTCAGGTGACTCCTCCATGCATGATGGTGGAGCTACAGAAGGAGTACCTGTGGACAAGGAGTCGGTGAAATAGGCCATTTTGGCAGCTGTGGTGGAAAGCAAACTAGTATGAGCCTTTGTTCTATGAACAAACGAACAGTTGACGTTTGAGTCGAACTTAAACGTTCGACTTGAACATAAAGCCTATCTCTAGTCAGAGGGTAAGAGGCTTGCCCCTAGTCCTCTCCAAAAGCCCCTGTTCTAGTTAGGTCTGTCACAGTCCATATAAAAAGATTATAGCAATGTGATAGGTTGTGTAACCATAAAATGTCCATCCACAAATTGGAGCCTCCACAAGGGGGTTAGAAGCAAAATCCATCAGGAGCTACAAAGTATAAAAGAGAAGACAGGCGCCTCTAAAGCCACGTAAACAAGAGCGAAATGTCCGACAGAAAAAGTCTGACGGAATCTTTTCATTGTCTATTCCGATCGTGTGTATGCCTCAGCTGACTTTTTTTTCCAAAAAATTCTGACGGGCCTAGAAATGGAACCAATTCCTATCGGGAAACCCGCCCGTCTGTATGCTGTTCCGACGGACCAAAAATGACACATGCTCTAAAGCAAGTACAAGACTGAAGCTATTGGCTACTGGCTATTTGTAACCATAAAATGTCCATCCACAAATTGCAGCCTCCACAAGGGGGTTAGAAGCAAAATCCATCAGGAGCTACAAAGTATAAAAGAAAAGAGAGGCGCCTCTAAAGCCGCGTAAACAAGAGCGAAATGTCCGACAGAAAAAGTCTGACGGAATCTTTTCATCGTCTATTCTGATCGTGTGTATGCCTCAGCGGACTTTTTTTTCCCAAAAATTCTGACGGGCCTAGAAATGGAACCAATTCCTATCGGGAAACCCGCCCGTCTGTATGCTGTTCCGACAGACCAAAAATGACACATGCTCTAAAGCAAGTACAAGACTGAAGCTATTGGCTACTGGCTATTGAACTTCCTTTTTCTAGTCCTGTCGTACGTGCTGTACTTCTGGACTGTCTGGACTGTCGGACTTTGGTCGGACTTTGGTTCGACTGTGTGTAGGCAAGACCGCTTGAATGGAATTCCGTCTGAGTTCCGTCGGAGAAACCTTCTGACTTTATTCCGACAGCAAAACTGGTCGTGTGTACGTGGCATTAGTGTAGCAATATGGTTATATTTACTGAAGGTACAACATTGAGCAACTCACATGGTTGATGATTAAAACAGAAATATCTAATTATACAGGCATCCGGGGTAAAGCTGTCCACATAGACCATCCCCCACACCACCAGCTCTCACCGCTGTCAGTCTGCAATTGTGACTGGGAAGACTACCCTGCAGTAGAGCGATCTGAAAGCGAGACTTGAAGCCCTCCTGGAGCACATCATGGAAGGGATGATGGCGGTGCGGAGGATGGTCTATACGGCGTTGGTGTTTTTGGGTTTTGTGCTGCCCTAAGCCTGACTAAACTCGCGCACCCCCAATTTAAATATGTCCCATCCCTCCCTGTCAAGGCCACACCCCTTCCCTTTTAAGCCCCGCCCTATCATCTTCATGGAAGGAAGACAGAGGGATGCCGTGGGAGAAGGACAGAGGGACGCCGTGGGAAGAGGACAGAGGGACGCTGGGGGAGGAAGACAGAGGGATGCTGGGGGAGGAGGACAGAGGGACGCTGGGGGAGGAGGACAGAGGGACGCCAGGGAGGAGGACAGAGGGACACCGGGAAAAGAGGACAGAGGGATGTCAAGGGAAGAGGACAGAGGGATGCCAAGGGAAGAGGACAGAAGGATGCCGTGGGAAGAGGACAGAGACGCCATGGGAGGAGGACAGAGGGACGCCAGGGGAAGAGGACAGAGGGACGCCAGGGGAAGAGGACAGAGGGACGCCAGGGGAAGAGGACAGAGGGACGCCAGGGGAGGAGGACAGAGGGACGCCGTGGGAAGAGGACAGAGGGACGCCGTGGGAAGAGGACAGAGGGACGCCGTGGGAAGAGGACCGAGGGATGCCGTGGGAAGAGGACCGAGGGACGCCGTTCGAAGAGGACCGAGGGACGCCGTTCGAAGAGGACAGAGGGACGCCGTGGGAAGAGGACAGAGGGACGCCGTGGGAAGAGGACAGAGGGACACCGGGGGAGGAGGACAGAGGGACCCTGTGGGAAGAGGACAGAGGGACGCCACGTGATGAGGAAAAAGAGGGACATTGTGGCAGTCAATAAGGCCTAGAGGATAGCAGGTTAGGCACTTCCTAATGGCTCAGTCCCTAGGAACAGTAATGGATAATGGCGAACAGGCCCTCTTACCAGACCCAGCAAAGCCGCAACAATGATCCCTCTGGCTGGACGTTCTCTCTGGGTTGCCCAGGGTGACTAGTCAGTAGTGTAGCATGTCTGTACCCTAGCAGTGGCTTTCTCCCCCTTTGGTGGTGAGGTTACAGCGTGGGTCCCTCTCTGGTGGTGCGGGTACAATGTGGCTCTCTCTGGTGGTGCGGTTACAGCGTGGCTCCCTCTCTGGTGGTGCGGTTACAGCGTGGCTCCCTCTCTGGTGGTGCGGTTACAGCGTGGCTCCCTCTCTGGTGGTGCGGTTACAGTGTGGCTCCCTCTCTGGTGGTGCGGTTACAGTGTGGCTCCCTCTCTGGTGGTGCGGTTACAGTGTGGCTCCCTCTCTGGTGGTGCGGTTATAGTGTGGCTCCCTCTGGCTGGACATTCTCTCTGGGTTGCCCAGGGTGACTCTAGTCAGTAGTGTAGCATGTCTGTACAGCATGTCTGTACCCTAGCAGTGGCTTTCTCCCCCTTTGGTGGTGAGGTTACAGCGTGGCTCCCTCTCTGGTGGTGCGGTTACAGCGTGGCTCCCTCTCTGGTGGTGCGGTTACAGCGTGGCTCCCTCTCTGGTGGTGCGGTTACAGTGTGGCTCCCTCTCTGGTGTTGCAGGTACAACATGGCTCTCTCTGGTGGTGCGGTTACAGTGTGGCGCTCTCTGGTGGTGCGGTTACAGCGTGTCTCTCTCTGGTGGTGCAATTACAGCGTCTCTCTCTCTCTCTGGTGGTGCGGTTACAGCCAGGCTCCCTCTCTGGTGGTGCAGTTACAGCGTGGCTCTCTCTCTCTCTGGTTGTGTGGGTACAACGTGGCTCTCTCTCTGGTGGTGCAGTTACAGTGTGGCTCCCTCTCTGGTGGTGTGGGTACAACATGGCTCCCTCTCTGACCTTCCCCTGCATAGTCCTTTCTCTTCTGTAGCACTCTCTCTGGTGGTGCAGTTACAACGTGGCTCTCTCTCTGGTGGTGAGATTACAGCGTGGCTCTCTCTGGTGGTGCATTTACAGCATGGCTCTCTCTGGTGGTGCAGTTATAGTGTGGCTCTCTCTCTCTCTGGTGGTGCGGTTACAGCGTGGCTCCCTCTCTGGTGATGCGGTTACAGCGTGGCTTCCTCTCTGGTGGTGCGGTTACAACATGGCTCCCTCTCTGGCCTCCCCCTGCATAGTCCTCTCTCTTTCTCTTCTGTAGCACTCTCTGTTGGTGCAGTTACGTGGCTCTCTCTCTGGTCGTGTGGTTACAGCGTGGCTCCCTCTCTGGTGGCGCGGGTACAACATGGCTCTCTCTCTGGTGGTGCGGTTACAGCGTGGCTCTCTCTCTGGTGGTGCGGTTACAGCGTGGCTCTTTCTGGTGGTGCAATTACAGCGTGGTTCTCTCACTCTGGTGGTGCTGTTACAGCGAGGCTCCCTCTCTGGTGGTGCAGTTACAGCGTGGCTCTCTCTCTGGTTGTGTGCGTACAACGTGGCTCTCTCTCTGGTGGTGCGGTTACAGTGTGGCTCCCTCTCTGGTGGTGTGGGTACAACGTGGATCCCTCTCTGGCCTCCCCCTGCATAGTCCATTCTCTTTCTCTTCTGTAGCACTCTCTCTAGTAGTGCAGTTACAACGTGGCTCTCTCTCGGGTGGTGAGATTACAGTGTCGCTCTCTCTCTGGTGGTGTGGGTACAGAGTGGCTCCCTCTCTGGTGGTGCAGTTATAGTGTGGCTCCCTATCTGGTGGTGTGGGTACAACGTGGCTCTCTCTCTGGTGGTGCGGTTACAGCGTGGCTCTCTCTCTGGTGGTACATTTACAGCGTGGCTCTCTGGTGGTGCAGTTACAGTGTGGCTCTCTGGTGGTGCAGTTACAGTGTGGCTCTCTCTCTCTGGTGGTGCAGTTACAGCGTGGCTCCCTCTCTGGTGATGCGGTTACAGCGTGGCTTCCTCTCTGGTGGTGTGGGTACAACATGGCTCCCTCTCTGGCCTCCCCCTGCATAGTCCTCTCTCTTTCTCTTCTGTAGCACTCTCTGTTGGTGCAGTTACGTGGCTCTCTCTGGTCGTGTGGTTATAGCGTGACTCTTTCTCTGGTGGTGCAGTTACAGCGTGGCTCCCTCTCTGGCGGTGCGATTACAGGGTGGCTCTCTCTCTGGTGGTGTGGGTACAGCGTGGCTCCCTCTCTGGTGGTGCGGTTACAGCATGGTTCCCTCTCTGGTGGTGCGGGTACAATGTGGCTCCCTCTCTGGCCTACCCCTACATAGTCCTCTATCTTTCTCTTCTGTAGCATATGCATGCATGCTGGGGGACTATAGCCTGCTGTCTGTGGATACACTGGGGCCGCAGAAACACCGCCAATCTTCCGGGACTACGTTTCCCATGATGCCCCACCCCCTCAGTGTGTCCTGATTGGCCCTCTGCTGTGGCCAATGGGAAGGGAATCAGAGCGGGCAGCGCTTAGTGGAACCTGATTAGAGTCGCTCTCTCGCTTCTCCTGTTCAGCTGACAGGAGAAAGAAGGGGGGAGAGAGGGGGATATACACAAGCACTGTGCAGCTCTCCTCTCACTGTCACAGTGCCGCTGCTGAGCTGATCACTGCTTTGCCGATGGGGGGGCACCCACTACAACTGCTTCCTGGTGTCACCCGGGTGCGCTCAGCCCCCCGGACACCCATAGCGATGCCACTGGATTCAGATATACTCCCCTGATGGTGGCCCTGCATACGGGAGGAGGTGCTTTTTCTCGTGCGGGGGGGGGGGGCCTTGTCGGCCTAGGCCAAAATACAGCACTGCTATATGGACAGCTTTACCCCGGATGCCTGCATACTTCGATGTGCCTGTTTTAATCATCAACCATGTGAGTTGTTAAATGTAGTACCTTCATTAAATATAACCATATTGGTACACTTATGCCCTGTATGTGCGATCGGAGCTTGTTGTTGGAATTTCCGACCGTGTGTGAGCTCCATCTGACTTTTTCCATCGGAATTTCCGGCACACAAAGTTTGAGAGCAGGCTATAAAATTTTCCGACAACAAAATCCGTTTGCGTAAATTCCGACCGTGCGTGGACAATTCCAACGCACAAAGTGCCACGCATGCTCAGAATAAATTAAGAGACGAAAGCTATTGGCTACTGCCCAGTTTATAGTCCCGACGTACGTGTTTTACGTCACCGCGTTCGGAACGATCGGATTTTCCGACAACTTTGTGCAACCGTGTGTATGCAAAACAAGTTTGAGCCAACATCCGTCGGAAAAAAAGGATTTTGTTGTCGGAATGTCCGATCAATGTCCGACCGTGTGTACAGGGCATTAGAGGCACTTCTTTTTTATTTTATACTTAGTTGCAACATGACACTACTTTTATATCAAGACATCGCTTGTATATCAAGTCAAAAAAAAAAAAAAAATTGCTCGTCTTGCAAAACACTCTCAGACCAAGTTACTCTCAATCCAAGGTTTTACTGTGTATATATAGATACATATCTATATAGATATATATATATCTATATAGATACATATCTATCTACATACATATCTATCTATCTATCTACATATCTACATATCTATCTATCTACCTATCTATATCTCTATCTCTATCTCTCTATCTACATTGTGTATATATCTACACTGAGCAATCAAACACCGCCAATCGCTTAGTTCTCCCCTCTGCTCTGAGCAGGGAGTGGTGACTGTCAGTCATTGCTCTGTCCCTTCAGCGCTCACTGGAGCGCCGAGCTGTGGAGGGGGTGTAGTTGAAATTCTGAAAACTTTGGGTGTAATCAATATGCCCCTTGTACTGACAGTGATTTTTTTTTTTTTTAACAAGAAAGACAGTGATCTTTTATCCTGTTCCAAACCTTATCTATCATAGCTAGTGGTAAACTACCCTGTGCACTAAATAATTATTGGTCTGCCTGCGTGCCTTTTTATATGTTTTTGAGCTAGTGGGAAACTGCCTGGTTTGAGAATCCCACTATTCGAGAATTACCCTGAATAGCTGTGGCCAATGGCTCCAAAGCCAAAGCAAATCATAGGGGAGAAAGCAGGTATCCTTGCCTAGTAACTTTACTTAGCGTAAATGGAGCAGAAAAAGTGTTATTAATTCTAAGACGAGCTGTTGGGGCTTGATTTAACAATTAACCCATGTAATAAATTCCTCCCCTAGGCTAAATTTTTCTAGGACCCACCATAGATAACCCCACTTCACACTATTAAATGCCTTAACAGCATCTAAAGACAATATAGCTCTAATACAAACATCATAGGCGTGCGCAGCCTTATACATTAGGGTGTGCACCCCAAAGCTCAAACACACATGCGTGTGTGTATGTATATATATATATATATTTATTTATATTTACACTATATTACTAAACGTATTGGGATGCCTGCCTTTACACGCACATTAAATTTTTTGGTAGGCTGTCAGGGAGTATCGGCTTACCCTTACGGGTAAGCTTATACACCGACAGTGTACATGAGACCTGCATGGCATCAGTGATCTGCTGATCGCTGGTGCAATGCTTTCCAGGTTTCTGCAACAAAAAATAATAAACGCACATTTTTTTTTATTGATGGGCACACTGGCAGCAATTGATAGGCACAGTGTCAGCAATTGATGGGCACAGTAGCGGCAGTTAATGAGCACACTGGCAGCAATTGATGGGCACAATAATGGCAATTGATGGGCACAGTGTCAGCAATTGATGGGGACACTGGCAGCAATTGATGGGCACAGTAGCGGCAGTTAATGAGCACACTGGCAGCAATTGATGGGCACAATAATGGCAATTGATGGGCACACTGGCAGCAATTGATGGGCACAGTGTCAGCAATTGATGGGGACACTGGCAGCAATTGATGGGCACAGTAGCGGCAATTGATGGGTACAGTGGCGGCAATTGATGGGCACACTGGCAGCAATTGATGGGTACAGTAGCTATGTTTGATGGCACAGTGGCGGCAATGTATGGGTACAGTGGCTGCGTTTGATGGGCACAGTGGCTGCAATTGATTTTTTTTTTTTTCAGTTTGTTTGCGCCCCCCCAAAAATAGGTTTTTTATAACAGCTTACCTATAAAATCCTTTTCTTTTGAAGTACATCACGGGACACAGAGCTGTAATTACTATGTGGGTTATAGTCCACCTTCAGGTGCTGGACACTGGCACACCCTAAACAGGAAGTTGCCTCCCTATATAACCCCTCCCATACCGGGAGCATCTCAGTTTTGTAGCAAAGCAATGCATGTGTATAATAGAAAGAGGGGCAGGACCTCTGTGTCCCATGATGTACTTCAAAAGAAAAGGATTTTACAGGTAAGCTGTTATAAAAATCCTATTTTCTTGAATCGCACATCACGGAACACAGAGCCATAGTAATTACTATGTGGGATGTCCCAAAGCAATGCCAACATAGCGGAGGAAGACACAACAAAAGTAGGGCACCATGAGATCAGAGGACTTATACTGCTGCCTGCAGTACACTGCGCTCAAAGGCGACATCCTCATGCCTTTTTACATCCACCTGATAGAATCTGGTAAATGTATGGATTGAAGACCAAGTTGCGGCCTTGCAGATTTGAGCCATGGAGGCTTGGTGATGCACTGCCCACGAAGCACTAACAGCCCTAGAGGAGTGCGTTCTGATTTGAGAGGGTAGAAACTACCTCTTTAAACCATAAGCTAGAACGATTGTCGAATCCATTTAGAATAGTAGATTTCCATGCTGCCTGTCCTCTTTTAGGACCTTCAGGCAATATGAACAAAACATCCGTTTTCCGAATCTGAGCAGTCGTCTTTAAGTAGACTGCTCTCACTACATCAAGAGAATGTAGTGATTTTCCTTCCATAGAACAGGGTTCTGGAAAAAATGAAGATACAACAATATCCTGGTTTAGATAAAAACCTGATATTACCTTCGGTAAAAAGTTAGGATGAGGATGCTTACCTTCGGTAAAAAGTTAGGATGACGACGCCATACTACCTTATGCCTGTGAACAATTTTTCCTTGTCAAAAAAGGACCAAGGGAATATGTCGTATCGGTCCAAAAAAAGGCTGTTTTGTAATGTCGCCAAAAACTACATTCAAGTGCCAAGGGTTCAGGGGTGACCTAACCGGGGATTAAGCCATGGTACCCCCTGAATAAAGTTACGAGCCAAAGAAAGCGAAGCAAGTGGTCATTGAAATAATACCGATAAGGCCGAGACCTGTCCTTAGAAAGCACTCAAGGCCAACTTTATTTCTCACCCCATCTGCAGAAAGTCAAGGATTCTACCTTTCACCTATTTCCTGGGGTGCAACCCCTGGTTTCACACCAGGAGACATATGCTTCCCAGACTCCATAATATATATTTATGGAGGCCGGCTCCCTTGCATTAACCAAGATAGAAACCACTGAACCTGACAGCCCACATTTCTTCAGAGTGTGGGTCTCAATAGGCAAACCGTTAAATTTAGCGTTTGTAAAGTAGGATGGAATACCGGACCTTGCGAAAGAAGGTCTGGCCGTGGTGGTAGGGTCCATGGGTCCCCTACTGTCATCTTTACGATCCCTGCATACCAAGATTTCCTGGGCCCCGCTAGAGGCCACAAGAATCACTGACTTCTCTTCCTGCTTGATCCTGGACGCAGGCAGAATAGGAGGAAATGCATAAATCAGTGAAAACCGATTCCATGGGAATAGCAAGGCATCTGTTCCGCATGCTAGCGGATCTTTTGTTTTTGACACAAAGTTGTCAATTTCTTTGTTGAACCTGGACGTAAACAGATCTATGTCTGGGATCCCCCATCTTTGACATATTGGCAGGAAGATATCGGGGTGAAGGAATCATTTTCCCGGGAACAACTGCTGGCGACTCAAGTAGTCCGCCTGCCAATTTTCTATTCCTAGAATGAAGAACGCCGATAGGCAAAGTACATTGTTTTCTGCCCAAGATAGGATATGATTCACCTTTCTCTGGGCCGCACAACTTCTTGTGCCCCCTTGGTGATTAATATAGGCCATCGTCGGATTGAATCCTGGCAGGACAATACCGTAAACTGAACATTCAGGCCCTCAGAACCAAGTGCTCTGCCTGAATTTCTAGAATGATAATGGGCAAGGTCATTTCTGATCTGGGCCACTTCTGTGGTAACTGAAGGAAGGATTTTCCCCTTTGCAGTTTTTTGGATATTAACCATAAACTGAGGCTCCGACGTACCCAGCCTACAGTACCTGGTATTTCCAGGTGGTCCATCTGGGTGCTAACCAGGCCCGACCCTGCTTAGGCTCCAAGATCAGACAAGATCGGGCGCTTTCAGGGTGATGTGGCCATAGGCTTTGGAGTCAGACACATTGGGAATCTAGAGCTTGAACCCTTTGTTCCAAGTCGATAGGATGTTTTGCAGCAGTCTCGAATGAAGCCACCATCTTTCCCAACAACCTCATGCAAAGTTGAATAGAAGAATTCATCTTGCTTCGACCACCTAAATCAGTTCCTTTATGGCGCTGATCATTGCCTGGGGCAAGAATACCCTTTTCTGGGTGTACCTATGATCAGACCCAAGTATCTTAGCCCTTTTCATGGTTTTAAAGAAGATTTCTCCTAGGCTGAGTTGAATGTGGTGACCATACTTTGGTCTAAGCGGGATACCAACTGGACTATCAAGAACAGATCGTCCAGGTAAACCATAATCGTTATACCTTGGGCCCTTAATCTGGCTAGAAGAGGGGCCAGAACCTTTGTAAACACTCAAGGTGCAGTAGTTAGATCGGAAAGCAGAGCTACACACTGAAAATGAAGATTTTCCACCTTGAAAAGTAGATATTACTAGTGAGCTAGGAAATAGGCATATGGAGGTATGCATCTTTGACGTTGATTGACGCCAGTTCTCCTTGTAGGATGGAGATAACTGATTGGATTGACTCCATGCGAAAAAAGAGTGGTTATATTTAGGAATTGAATTTAGATTTTTGAGATCCAGAATGTCCATTTGGATCTAACCAAACCCCAACCTCTGCTCTTACATGGGGGCCACCATGATCACTTTTTGCCAAAAGATGGTCCAATGCTTGAGAGAAAGACTTTTTTCTCTGGAACCTTAACAACATTTGATCTGAGAAAACGAGGACACGGGAACTCTTGGAACTCCAGCTTGTACCTTGGAGCTATTGAGGAAGTCCCCCATTCGTCTTGACACTCTTCCTGCCATATCGTTGAGAACTGCAGAAGAATTCCCCCATTGAGCGAGCGGGGGCATCTTCTCATAAGGAGGCTTCAGTATCTTGTAGGTTTCCTCCCCCAAGACCTCTTTCGTCCCTGGGGTTAACCCTGAGGATTAACTTTTGAACCTGACGGCGGAAGCTGTCGTGACTGCCTGGAGGCTGATGCCCCTGGCACAGAAGAAGCCTGTTCCAGGCTGTTCCGTGTCGCATAAGCAGAACGGTATGATCGATGACAATTATTAACTCACATGGCTGCTTTTGATGTTGGTGCTAGTATTACTGGAACTCGGCTTGTCCCTCTGGATCAGCAAAATACTTTATTAAATACTCGGAGTTCTGTGGGAGGATACACTGCTGAGATTGGTGGGATTTACAGTTGCAAACTAAAAGTATGAGCATGAGGGAGCATATACCTGATCCTTTGTTTGAAATGTCAATTGAGGATATAGAACTCCGATCTTACATTCGTTCTTTACCAACGAGATCTGATATGGAAAATTATGTTTCTAGATTAGAGACAATGTGTAAAACTGAGATCTCTGTCCTTAAAGCTGAAGTATCTCATATTGGATACCGGGTTAATGATATAGAAATTGCTGCTAATGTCTCTTATGAATGGTTAGATAAGCATCATGATGTTTTGATTGAACACACATTATGGCTACAAGAGCTGATATTGCAATTAGATGACCAAGAAAATAGAGCAAGACAAAATAAAATAAGAATCAGTGGACTGCTGGAGACAATAGAGCATAAAGATCTTAAAACCACACGTCAACAAATATTTAATAATCTATTAAATAAAGATCCAGCAATGACTATAGAAATTGATAGAGCACACAGAACTGCAGCTATTAGGAGTCTGGAACCAGATAAAACAAGATGTTATTTGCCATATTCATTTTTTTGCGGTCAAGGAAACCATTATGTTAGCTGCTAGGAGATCAAAGGGTGTTCAGTTTCAAGGCTCCCCCATAATGCTCTTCTCTGATCTTTCTAAACGTACATTACAACTGAGATGATCAGTAAAGCCTCTTTTGGAAATATTAAACACCAATGCAATCCATTACAGATGGGGATTTCCGTTTAAAGTGATCATCTCAAAAGATGGGAAAACAATGGTGTTTAAACACCCAGGTGACTTACCTAAAATTCTGTCAACTTTTAAGCTTCCTAAGACTGACCTGCCTGACTGGCCATTTAAATCTCTATTACCAAATACTGCTCCAAGAGAAAAATGGGAGCAAGTTCCTTCTACTTGACTTGAATCAACTTGAACTTCTTTTTTAAAATTAATTATGATAGATGTGATATTAATGTATCTAAGATGGTAAGATTAAAATAGCTTTATTATAAAGAATTATTATGTTATAAATTAGGAGATGATTTGGCTAGATATTAAAGAAAGAAGATAATCATAAAGGGAGTTTCCCCATTTTTTTTTTTTAGCATGGAAGGCTGTAGTAGCAACATAATCTCTGCGGTTTGCTGTAGATAAAGCATGCTTCTACTTATATGCCTACCTATATACTTTTCTTTAGATGAATTATTATTTGTAGAAAATTGTAATGGCACTAAGAATTTTAGTTAATATGATTATAGGAATTTCATTAGATTAGATTATATCTTGAGATCTATGCTGGTATATTTTGAAGTCCCTTAATGTAGTGTTTTTGACTGTTCCTTTCTTCCCTTCTTTCCTCCTTCCTCCCTTTTTTCTCCTCCCTTCCCCCCCTCTTTTTACCTTCCCTTTCTTCCTTTCCTTCCCTTCTCTTCCACTTTCTTTCCCTCACCTTCTTCCCTTTCCCCCTCCCCTTCCCTTCCCACCCACATCTCTACCTTCCCTTTCTTTCCCACCCCTCTTTTTTTCTCTCTTTCTCCCTCTCAATGCCAATCTAAATGTCTAGATGGTACAGCTCTATCCCTGCCTAGCTTGACTATGCCCTACATTAGGCTTCCCAATTTTTGGGAACTGGCTATATTGCCTGTTAGATTTTTGTTCTCCAAGAATATTCAGAGGCATTTAAGATACATTGCATGTTTTGTGATGTGTCGTATTTTAAAACTGTCCCCCCCCCATTTTTCTTTTTTTTTTCCCTCTGGGTTGTTCTCGCTTAATGAATTGTAAAAATTATTTTCTTCTATGTTATTCTCAATATGTTCCTTTAATGTGAAGGGTCTCAATCACCCTAATAAACGCTTGCAAATTTTTCAATACCTTAATAAAGAAAAAATTGATAGTGTTTTTTCAAGAAACACATTTTCGTACGGATGCTATTCCAACATATAAAAATAAATATTATATTAATTGGCTTCACAGTACAAATCCATATGTGAAATCCAAAGGAGTATCAATTGCTATACATAAGAATATGAAATGTCAAGTTTTAGATTCTAAATCAGATTCTTTAGGTAGATATTTATTTGTAAAAATTAAAAACGAAAATAAAATATATACTATAGCTAATGTATATTTCCCTAACACGACCCAAATTTTTGAAGGTCTTAAATATATACATATTCTTGAAAGCTTTGCTGAGGGCGATATTATTCTTGGAGGTGATTTTAATCTGGTTTTTGATCCTCGAATGGACTCATCTTCGGGAAAAACCCATATTTCCTACTCAGCTCTTCGTAGATTAAAGCAGAAACTATCCACAATGAAAATTTTTGATTTATGGCGTATACTACATCCTTCTGAGAAAGATTATACTTTTTTTTCCCTCAGTCCGTAAAACACACAGTAGGCTGGGTTATATTTTTGTATCACAAACATTATTAGATGCTACTCCAACAATTAGCAGTAAACTTAAAATATGGTCAGATCATTCACATGTTTTTAGCCATTTTAACTTAGCAGAATTGTGTGCCAGGAATAGATCCTGGCAACTAAATGATAATTTATTAGCAGACCCTCTATGTGTGACTGATATTAAAAAAGCTATAATGTATTTTATTGAAGACCATAAATCGGATAATACTGTACCACCTATTAAATGGGAGGCTTTAAAGTGTGTCTTGAGGGGAATATTTATATCGCATGGTTCAAAATAAAAAAAAAAATAAGAACTGAAGAATATTTAGCTTTATTAAAGAAAATTTCTGATTTAGAAGTAATTCAGAAAAATAGCAACAGCGATAGGGTTAGAATAGAACTTGCCAACACTAGAAGTCAACTTCTGTGTTTACTTAATCAGCAGTCTTTAAGAGCTTGAGATAAAACCTTGAGGATGTCCTATGAATATAATAACAAGAGTGGTTCCTTTTTGGCGCACTCTCTTCACTCTAAAACATCATCATCTGTTTTGAAATTATATGCCCCTGTTAAAGGACTGGTATATACCAATTCAGCTATTGCAGAGACTTTCTGCAATTACTACTCTTCACTATATAATATTTCACAAACCAACTCTAAAATTGATTATGCTTCCATAGAGATGGACAAAAAATTCATATATGGAATAAACAGCTCTCCCAAATTTTGACTTGGCTACTAGTCCTTCTCTAGAGGTTTCTTTTACTTCTGAGGAACTGCTAAGAGTTATTAAGACCGCTAAGATTGGTAAGGCCCCAGGGCCAGATGGATTCTCTAGCTGGTTCTATAAAATTTTTGCATCAGATTTGTCCCCAATTCTTTTACACTCGTTTAACTCAACTTCAAAATCTCAGCCTTTCCCGTCTGAAACATTAAAAGCTTATATTTCGGTTATTCTGAAACCTGGGAAAGACTAAACAAATCCAAATAGTTATCACACTATCTCATTGTTGAATCAAGACATAAAGCTCTATGCTAAACTCATTGCTAATAGACTTCAACCCCTATTGCCTCAAATAATTCATACAGATCAAACTGGCTTTGTGAGGTCAAGAGAGACTCGAGATAACTCTAGTAAGACGCTCTGATTAATCTCCTTGGCACAGAAACAACATATTCCAGCCTGCCTGCTTTCAATCGATGCTGAAAAGGCATTCAAACGTTTAAATTGGAGATTTTTATTTCATTCACTTCACCAAATTAATCTGTGGGACAATTTGATAAACAAAATAATGGCGCTATATACAACTCCTTCTGCTCAGGTACGAACAAACGGTGCTTTCTCTAATATATTTAAGATTAATAACGGTACCCATCAGGGTTGTCCGTTATCTCCTTTACTTTATGTGATTACAATGGAACATCTAGCATACGTAATAATCCTTCTATTCATGGTATTACTATTAATGAGATAGATTATAAAAAACTTCACTTTATGCAGATGATGTTTTACTTTATATAACCTCACCAAGGATAAGTATTCCCTCTGTCTTAAAAGAAATCAATTAATTTGGATATCTAAGTACCGTATTTATCGGCATATAACACGCACTTTTTTCCCCTTAAAATCAGGGGAAAATCGTGGGTGCGTGTTATAGGCCGATCCCCGCCAATTTTGCTCTGATCGGAGCGATCACGGCTATTGCCGCCGACATACACAGCCATGTGTAAATTCAAATATAGCGCCGAGACTGCAGGGACTCGTCGGAGCCGAGATACACATACCCGAGTATCTTCGGCTTTTCTCGGCGACGCTCACAGTCCCGTCCAGTCCCACCATTGGACCTGTGTTATGTCCATCATAGGGCGGGACTAGGCGTGACTGTGAGCAGCGCAGAGAAAAGCCGAGGATACTCGGGTATGTGTATCTCGGCTCCGCCGAGTCCCTGCAGTCTCGGCGCCATATTTGAATTTACACACGGCGGCGATCGCGGCAATCACACCAGGCTGCACTGTGGCAAAGCTGCACTGATATGGCTGCACTGACAAGGCTGCACTGGGGCAAAGCTGCACTGACAAGGCTGCAGATGGACACTGATAACGTTGCATTGATGGGCATTTTAATGTAAGTTTTTCTTCCTTAAACTTTACTCCTAAAAGTTTTTTTCCTTAAAATTCCCTCCTAAACTTGGGGCGCGTGTTATACGCCAATAAATACGGTAATTTTAAAGTAAATCTAATGAAATCTGACTTATTAAATATCTCACTACCTAGAGATGAGGTTTCTTTGCTGGTAGCGTTATTTCCTTTTCACTGGCAAGAAGTAGCAGTGGAATATTTAGGAGTTAAAATTCCAACAGATCTTACTCTGGTTTATGAGATACATTTTCTCCCACTTCTACTAGGAACACAAACCGAATTGTTATTATGGTCGAAGCTTTCTTTATCATGGCTTGGCCGAATTAATTCTATCAAGATGGATACTCTTCCAAAGTATCTATATTTATTCCAAACCTTACCTATTAAACTACCCAAAATATTTTTTAAAAAACTGAATAGTTTGTTATCGCAATTTGTTTGGAAAAATACTAAACCTCGAATTAACTGGGAAACACTTTGCCAATCAAAAAATCATGGAGGAGGAGTAGCTTTGCCAAATTTTGAGTGTTATTATAAAGCAGCTACATTCTCTCATATTCTAGATTGGTTCCATCACCCCGACGATAAACAATGGGTTCAATTGGAAATTGGTTCTTCCCCATTAAATACTAAAGCTGCTTTGTGGCTCTGTTTTAAAGATATAGGATCACGGTCTTCTTGGCCTTGGCTTACTTATACGTTTTGGAGTGTTGGCATCATTATTTAAAATGATTCTCTTTGTCTTCTATTCCAGTGCCACTCACTCCTTTAATAGACAATCCTTCTCTATCTATTGGTGTTCTTTCAAATGCTATTCTAACCTGGGACAAATTCTATTGGCCTCAGATTAGGCATATGATTTTGGAAGGCACCTTTATGCCATTTGTAAATTTTCAAGCTCTACATGATCAGAAAAAAGGTATTTGGTTTGTTTATCTGCAATTGTGGAATTTTTACTCCTCTTTGACCCCGAAACATTATATCCAATCGAGTGCTTACAGATTTTGAGCAGTTACGTACAGTATATCTTTGGAACCACCAACACACACTATATCTAAGATATATATGTTATTATCTATTTTTAATTCACCTGGTTTACCATCATATACGGTCAAATGGGAGATGGAGCTAAATAGGTTAATACAAGAGGAAGATTGGGATCAAATTTTTATTAATACCCATAAACTCTCAATAGCTTGTAGACATGTGCGCCGTCAATAAATTTGTTTTTTTTCGTTCGAAAATTAATTTGTATTTCGTAATTCGTGTCCGAAATTCAATTCGGATTCGTACGAAATACGAATTTTCGTTAGATTCGTAAACTTTTTGCGAAATAACAAAAGTTCGTTATGATGAATTTATCATTATGAGGGGTTTTTAACCTTTCGGTTTGTTAACTTTTCGTAAAAATAATGAATGTTCGTTATGATGAATTTATCATTATGAGGGGTTCCCACCATCCCTGTGCTGAGTTGACTTCCTCTGATTGGTGAACAAAACACCAGTCACGTTTCTGTTGTAACGAAATTTGGATCCAAAATTCGTTAACGAAAATTTAGTATTTCGTATAAAATTCGTAAGCATAGAAATTCCCATAGGGTTCCCACCATCCCTGTACACCTGCTGTGTCCATTATGAGGTGTTCCCACCATCCCTGTGCTGAGTTCCCGGGTCTGAGTGTACACCCACTGTGCCCATTATGAGGGGTTCCCACCATCCCTGTGCTGTGCTGACTTCCTGGGTTTTAACTTGTAGGTTCGTTAACTTTTTGTAACAATTACGAATGTTCGTTATTCATTTGGATCCGAAATTCGCAAACAAAATTTCGTATTTCGTACAGAATTCGTATGCATAAAAATTCATATTTCGGATTCATACGAAACTAATCGCACATGTCTAATAGCTTGTGACACCCAAGAGTGCAATTTTAAACTGCTATCTAGATGGTATCGTACAATTTTTTTTTTTTTCTCAAACAAAAGGTTTTATTAAAATTGAATAAGTGTATACAGTTCCAGAGCGCATACAGCAATTTACAGAGTAGAAGTCACATCTTACATATGTAATAAGATGAAAAACAAAAAAAGCACAGAAAAAGGGGGCATATACTCCATTACATCGGATGAAGAGAAAACAAAGAGGAGAAAAGAAGGAACATAACCTCTCATCAGATAAATCCCTCTGTGGGCTATCCACGTTCCTTCAATGGATATTTTGCTTGTCACCTCTTAGCATACCGGCTAGTTATATAGTGCGTAACATACATCCCATGAGAATTGAAGCTAATAAGGGCCACCTTTAGAATAAGCGATCATATACCAAATCTACTGGCGCTAGACCTGGTGTATCCAACCAGTGAGCCCATAGTTTCTCATATTTTTGTGTCGCTCCCCTATGCTGATATATAATTTTTTCCATACGGATTGTGGCCCCCATTTGTGAAATCCATTCTTGTACCGTGGGAGGACTCGTGGACCTCCAGTGCCTGAGGATAAGCAGGCGGGCCTGAAACAAAGCTCTTCTGATAGCTTGTCTAAGGATATCCTCAGTCATTAGATCATCCACAATCCCCAGCACACATGGTTTGGGATCCAAAGGTATCACTATTTGGAAAACTCTATTAATGGTGTTAATGACCTCGTTCCAATAAAGGTGCAATTTTGGGCATCTCCACAGGAGATGTATAAGATCACCATGGTCTCTGGAGCACCTGGTGCAGGTAGGATCAGTGCCCAAACCCATACGGACCAGTCTAGCCGGTGTGTAGTGCACTCTGGAAATAATATAGAGCTGTGAGAGCTTTTGAGCAGCGTTTAACGAACACGTGGGGACTGCCTGCAAGGCTTCCTCCCATTGTTCCTCCTCAAAAGAGCCAACATCCCGTTCCCAGTGGGATACGACTCTCAGAGGCGCGTCCCCTAGGAAAAGGTTCAGAAGCATGGTATAGCAGTCAGATATAAATCCTCTATAAGTGGTTATGGCAAGTAGGTGGTTGAAAATAGGAGTGGGTTGCAGGTTCCAAATGTCGGAGCCCCTTTGTGCATCTATTGCATGTTTAAGTTGTCTGTAATAAAAAAAGCATAGAGCCCGGCAATTGAAAGGCCTCCCTGAGCTCCGAGAAGGGTCTCAATTTACCGTATCTAAGTATGTGGACTATATGGGACTACTCTAGTCAATTTAAATCAAATTTTTCCATCACAATCAGATATATGCTGGTGTTGCAATGTCGTCATAGGTAACTTTTCTCCTCTCTGGTGGGCTTGTCCCCCTACTTATAAATTATGGGATCAAGTAATCAGCTTATATAATATTGCAATGGGTGAATCAATCAACAACTCAGTAGAATTAGCTCTCTTTTCTTTTTTACCTCGATCACTATCTAAAACAAAAAAATCTCTTTTGTTTTTTTTTTTCTCTCAGCAATTCGACAATTGATACCAAGATACTGGAAAACGTCTACTGCTCCCTCAATTCCGAAGTGGATTGAGACTCTTAATGGTATTATGCATACTGGTAGCTGAAAATAATGATACTATACAGAAGTTTAATGGGGTGTGGCATACCTGGATAATATTTAAAGATTCAAAGTTCTTGGAATTTAATTCCTAAGATAATTTTGGAACATACATATTCTATTTTTGTTTCAAATCTGTAAAAAGTTGAAGAAAGAACCTATAATTGTAATAATGTGAGACACCATTATATATGTTTTTCCCCCATTTTTTCTCCCCCCCTCCCTTTCATTCACCCTGAATATAGAGGGGGGGTTTAGAGAGATGTGTTATTCTATAAGTTAGCAATTATAAAATTAATGAACATCTCAACTATGAATGTGTATTCAGGATGACTGTATTGGTTTGTGTATAGCATAGGTGTGCGCAGCCTATTGCATTAGGGTGTGCATCCCAAAGCTCAAATACATATGCATGTGTATATGTACTGATGGTGTCAGTAGGGCAGTGGACAGCGTCAGTAGTTGTATTTTTATTATTTTATTTTGTAACATTTTTTTTTTGGATGAAATATCAGTGGTCTAAACAGGGGGGAATATGCACAAGGCGATTAGGGTGTGCCCAGGCACATCTGGCACACCCTGTGCACACGCCTATGGTGTATAGTTTGTTTGTTGTTGTTTGTGAAAACTTTTAAAAATTAACCACTTCACGCCCGCGCTATAGCCAAAAGACAGCTGCAGCGCAGACGCTAACTGCCGGGTGGCCGTCCCTGGACGTCCTGCTATTTACTTCCACGATGCATGCTCCCGCGGGCGTGCATCGGGGAAGTTCTGTGCTGGCCGTGTCCTTTGGACACAGCCAGTCACAGATCGCCGTAAACGGCCAATCACAGCAGCCGTTTACAGTGCAATCTGCGGTGCCAATGAGAGATGATCTCATATGTAAACATATGAGATTATCTCTCATCGCCGGCTCTCCCTCCTCACACAGAGACAGCGTGTGAGGAGGGAGAGCGAACCGCTGCAGCCTAAATGTCAGGAGAAAAAAAAAAGTGAACACAGTACCTGTCAATGCCATCTGTCATCAGTGCCACATATTAGTGCCATCTCTCATCAGTGCCACCTGTCAATGTCACATGCCATCTGTCATCAGTGCCACGTATCAGCGGCATCTGTCATCAGTGCCACGTATTAGCGGCATCTGTCAGTGTCACGTGTCATCGTGCCACGTATTTGTGCCATCTGTCATCAGTGCCACGTCATGTCATTAGTGCCACATATCAGTGCCATCTGTCGTCAGTGCCACGTGTCATTGTCCTGGTGCTCCAGGGCCTTCAAAAGTGTAATAGGTAGTCAACAAGTTAGATGTGTAATTTATGCTCCTAGAACACGTGATGGGACTCCCTGCATGTTGGGCCTCTATGTGGCTAGGCTGTGAAAAAGTCCCACACATGTGGTATCGTAATACTCAGGAGGAGTAGCAGAATGTATTTTGGGGTGTTATTTGTGGTGTATACATGCCATTTGAGAGAAATAACCTATTACAATGACAATTTTGTGGGGGGGGGGAAAAAAAAAAAAAAATCTTCATTTTGCAAAGAATTGTGGGGAAAAAAAAATGACATCAAAAACCTCACCATGCATCTTACTAAATACCTTGGATTGTCTACTTTCAAAAAAGGGGGTATTTGTACTTTCCTGGCTTGTTCGGGTCGCAAGAAATGAGATAGGCCACCAGTAAATCAGGTGTGATCAATTTTTTATGATTTGCACCACAGCTTGTAGACTCTCTAACTTTCACACGGACCGAATAATATCCACTAATTTGGGTTATTTTTACCAAAGATATGTAGCAGTATAAATTGTGGCCAAAATTTATAAAGAAAAATTTATAATTTGCAAAATTTTATCACAGAAATTAAGAAAAATGCATTTTTTTTCAAAATTTTCGGTCTTTTTTCATTTATAGCGCAAAAATTACAAAACCCAGAGGTGATCAAATACCACCAAAAGAAAGCTCTATTTGTATGAAAAAAAAAAGGACAAAAATTCATTTGGGTACAGTATTACATGACTGAGTAATTGTCATTCAAAGCGTGAGAGCGCCTGAAAGCTGAAAATTGGTCTGGGCAGGAGGGGGGGGGTTAAGTGCCCAGTAGGCAGGTAGTTAATAAAAACATATTGGAATGAAGAAGGAGCTTTAAAAATGAAAATACATTTACTCCACTAGAATTTCTTTGGATGTATTATTCAAAACATCCCCAAATAGCTCTTTCACCGAAAAAGGAAGACTAGCCAGGAGCTCCTGCATGGTGCTTAGCAAAGGGCGCAAGGCCTGAAGGATAGAATCTCTCAAAGCAAACATAAAGCTGCCAGATCCTGGGCCTGCTGAGCGGGATAACCTTGAACACCTGTTTAAACTGGTCTCTCAACGATTAAGCAATTACTGTCAACGCAGGCTGAGACACTCAATCTGCCAGAGAAAAAAAAAGTGTTTTTTTTTTTTTTTAATAGGAATTACAACTTTTTATCCGTTGGATCCCTAAGCATTTGAGCATTGTCTACCGGACAAGTCAAACTCTTATTCACAGAGGATATAACAGCGTTAATTGCTGGTATACCCCTACTTAGTGAATTTCCTCCACCATAGGATAAAGTGTGAAAACTTTTTAGGAGGGAAAATAATGCTTATCTGGGTGATCCTCTCAGATACAAAAAAGCTTTTCCAACAATGAATGGACAGGAAAAGGCTTTAGCCAACCCACTCAGTTAAGGGTACATAAATGTGGAGCGGACCATTCAGCAAGAAATTGCACCATCAATCTTAAGATTGAAACAGCTGATTCTCCCGCATTTGACACCTCAGAGAGGAGTCATCAGCCTCATTATGGTCCCCTGAGAGAAAATAGTCTTCTCCCACCCCTAGTTCCTCAGTTTGAGGGTCCTGGGCAATGGAAGAGAACTTGTTGCATTTTGACCCATACTGGGATATGATTAAAGTCGCTATTTATTTATTTATTTTTTTTTATTTCTTTTAAAACCTATCATGGCTGAGGAAAAAAAAAGATATTTTTAGTAAAATAAACAGGGGCTGCAGTGTTGAAAACAGTTGCAAACATTTCATGGCCCCGATGCTCACTCTGACCAGCCACCCTCTCTCAGGGGAGGATGCCATTTGTAGAAATGAGTAGGCTTTCCAGAGCTTGAGGGAGACCCTTTTAGCTCTTTTTTAGGGGTGTTTCAACCCCCCCTTCTGACCTTAGCCCAATGCACAAAGCAGAAGAAATCGCATCCACTGCTTGAGCAATAGTCCAGCCACTTCCGCTGCTATTAATGCTCAGCCTGATGCAAATAGTAAATGTGTCAAATAAGAAATGCCTGTGTCACCAAAACCTCTTTCATGCTCCTCTCAGGGGCAGATCCAGAGTCTAGTATCAGGAGGGGCACTGCCAGAAAATAAGGTGTTGCTTACAGAACTGGGGGGAGGGGGGTCAGGAGAGCACACACCAGGGAGCTTAGGAGGGCACACACTGGGAGGTCAGGAGGGCACACACTGGGGGGGGGGGGGGGGGGGAGATCCATGAGTGAGGGCACACACTGGGGGGGGGGGGAGATCCATGAGGGCACACACTGGGGGGGGGATCCATGAGGGCACACACTGGGTGGGGGGGAATCAGGAGGGCACACACTGGGGGGGGAGGGGATCAGGAGGGCACACACTGGGGGGAATCAAGAGGGCACACACTGGGGGGGGAGGGGATCAGGAGGGCACACACGGGGGGGGAGGGGATCAGGAGGGCACACACTGGGAGGGGATCAGGAGGGCACACACTGGGAGGGGATCAGGAGGGCACACACTGGGGGGGGATCAGGAGGGCACACACTGGGGGGGGGGGGATAATGAGGGCACACACTGGGGGGGGGGGAGATAATGAGGGCACACACTGGGGGGGGGAGGGGATCAGGAGGGCACACACTGGGGGGGGGAGGGGATCAGGAGGGCACACACTGGGGGGGGGGATCATGAGGGCACACACTGGGGGGGGGGGGATCATGAGGGCACACACTGGGGGGGGGGGGATCATGAGGGCACACACTGGGGGGGGGGGGGGGAATCATGAGGGCACACACTGGGGGGGGGGGAATCATGAGGGCACACACTGGGGGGGGATCATGAGGGCACACACTGGGGGGGGATCATGAGGGCACACACTGGGGGGGATCATGAGGGCACACACTGGGGGGAAATCATGAGGGCACACACTGGGGGGGGGGGGATCATGAGGGCACACACTGGGGGGGGGGGGATCATGAGGGCACACACTGGGGGGGGGGGGGATCATGAGGGCACACACTGGGGGGGGGGGATCATGAGGGCACACACTGGGGGGGGGGGGATCATGAGGGCACACACTGGGGGGATCATGAGGGCACACACTGGGGGGGGATCATGAGGGCACACACTGGGGGGGGATCATGAGGGCACACACTGGGGGGGGATCATGAGGGCACACACTGGGGGGGGGGGGGGGATCAGGAGGGCACACACTGGGGGGGGGGGGGATCATGAGGGCACACACTGGGGGGGATCATGAGGGCACACACTGGGGGGGGGGGGGGATCAGGAGGGCACACACTGGGGGGGGGGGGATCAGGAGGGCACACACTGGGGGGGGATCAGGAGGGCACACACTGGGGGGGGGATCAGGAGGGCACACACTGGGGGGGGGGATCAGGAGGGCACACACTAGGGGGGGGATCAGGAGGGCACACACTGGGGGGGGGAGATCAGGAGGGCACACACTGGGGGGGGGAGATCAGGAGGGCACACACTGGGGGGGGGGGATCAGGAGGGCACACACTGGGGGGGGGGGATCAGGAGGGCACACACTGGGGGGGGGGGATCAGGAGGGCACACACTGGGGGGGGATCAGGAGGGCACACACTGGGGGGGGATCAGGAGGGCACACACTGGGGGGGGGGGGGATCATGAGGGCACACACTGGGGGGGGGGATCATGAGGGCACACACTGGGGGGGGGGGGGGATCATGAGGGCACACACTGGGGGGGGGGGGATCATGAGGGCACACACTGGGGGGGGGGATCATGAGGGCACACACTGGGGGGGGGGGGGATCATGAGGGCACACACTGGGGGGGATCATGAGGGCACACACTGGGGGGGATCATGAGGGCACACACTGGGGGGGATCATGAGGGCACACACTGGGGGGGATCATGAGGGCACACACTGGGGGGGATCATGAGGGCACACACTGGGGGGGGATCATGAGGGCACACACTGGGGGGGGATCATGAGGGCACACACTGGGGGGGATCATGAGGGCACACACTGGGGGGATCAGGAGGGCACACACTGGGGGGGGGGATCAGGAGGGCACACACTGGGGGGGGGGATCAGGAGGGCACACACTGGGGGGGGGATCAGGAGGGCACACACTGGGGGGGGGATCAGGAGGGCACACACTGGGGGGGGGGATCAGGAGGGCACACACTGGGGGGGGGGGATCAGGAGGGCACACACTGGGGGGGGGGGGGGGATCAGGAGGGCACACACTGGGGGGGGGGGATCAGGAGGGCACACACTGGGGGGGGGGGGATCAGGAGGGCACACACTGGGGGGGGGGATCAGGAGGGCACACACTGGGGGGGGGATCAGGAGGGCACACACTGGGGGGGGGGGGATCATGAGGGCACACACTGGGGGGGGGGGGGATCATGAGGGCACACACTGGGGGGGGGGGGATCATGAGGGCACACACTGGGGGGGGGGGGATCATGAGGGCACACACTGGGGGGGGGGGATCATGAGGGCACACACTGGGGGGAAATCATGAGGGCACACACTGGGGGGAAATCATGAGGGCACACACTGGGGGGAAATCATGAGGGCACACACTGGGGGGGGGGGATCATGAGGGCACACACTGGGGGGGGGATCATGAGGGCACACACTGGGGGGGGGATCATGAGGGCACACACTGGGGGGGGGATCATGAGGGCACACACTGGGGGGGGGGGGATCAGGAGGGCACACACTGGGGGGGGAATCAAGAGGGCACACACTGGGGGGGGAATCAAGAGGGCACACACTGGGGGGGGGAATCAAGAGGGCACACACTGGGGGGGGATCAGGAGGGCACACACTGGGGGGGGGGGGATCATGAGGGCACACACTGGGGGGGGGATCATGAGGGCACACACGGGGGGGGGGGGATCAAGAGGGCACACACTGGGGGGGGGGGGAATCAAGAGGGCACACACTGGGGGGGGGGGAAATCAAGAGGGCACACACTGGGGGGGGAATCAAGAGGGCACACACTGGGGGGGGAATCAAGAGGGCACACACTGGGGGGGAATCAAGAGGGCACACACTGGGGGGGAGGGGATCAGGAGGGCACACACTGGGGGGGAGGGGATCAGGAGGGCACACACTGGGGGGGATCATGAGGGCACACACTGGGGGGGGGATCATGAGGGCACACACTGGGGGGGGATGAGGGCACACACTGGGGGGGGGATCAGGAGGGCACACACTGGGGGGGGGATCAGGAGGGCACACACTGGGGGGGGGATCAGGAGGGCACACACTGGGGGGGGGATCAGGAGGGCACACACTGGGGGGGGAGGGGATCAGGAGGGCACACACTGGGGGGGGGATCATGAGGGCACACACTGGGGGGGGGATCATGAGGGCACACACTGGGGGGGGGGGATCATGAGGGCACACACTGGGGGGGAATCAAGAGGGCACACACTGGGGGGAATCAAGAGGGCACACACTGGGGGGGGAGGGGATCAGGAGGGCACACACTGGGGGGGGATCAGAAGGGCACACACTGGGGGGGGGGGATCATGAGGGCACACACTGGGGGGGGGGATCATGAGGGCACACACTGGGGGGGGGGGTCATGAGGGCACACACTGGGGGGGGGATCATGAGGGCACACACTGGGGGGAATCAAGAGGGCACACACTGGGGGGAATCAAGAGGGCACACACTGGGGGGAATCAAGAGGGCACACACTGGGGGGAATCAAGAGGGCACACACTGGGGGGAATCAAGAGGGCACACACTGGGGGGAATCAAGAGGGCACACACTGGGGGGGAGGGGATCAGGAGGGCACACACTGGGGGGGGATCAGAAGGGCACACACTGGGGGGGGGATCATGAGGGCACACACTGGGGGGGGGGATCATGAGGGCACACACTGGGGGGGGGATCATGAGGGCACACACTGGGGGGGGGGGGATCATGAGGGCACACACTGGGGGGGGGGGGGGATCAAGAGGGCACACACTGGGGGGGGGGGGGGGGGATCAAGAGGGCACACACTGGGGGGGGGGGGAATCAAGAGGGCACACACTGGGGGGGGGGGAAATCAAGAGGGCACACACTGGGGGGGGAATCAAGAGGGCACACACTGGGGGGGAGGGGATCAGGAGGGCACACACTGGGGGGGGAGGGGATCAGGAGGGCACACACTGGGGGGGGAGGGGATCAGGAGGGCACACACTGGGGGGGGAGGGGATCAGGAGGGCACACACTGGGGGGGATCATGAGGGCACACACTGGGGGGGGGATCATGAGGGCACACACTGGGGGGGGGATCATGAGGGCACACACTGGGGGGGGGGATCAGGAGGGCACACACTGGGGGGGGGATCAGGAGGGCACACACTGGGGGGGGAGGGGATCAGGAGGGCACACACTGGGGGGGGAGGGGATCAGGAGGGCACACACTGGGGGGGAGGGGATCAGGAGGGCACACACTGGGGGGGGGGATCAGGAGGGCACACACTGGGGGGGGGGGGATCATGAGGGCACACACTGGGGGGGGGGGATCATGAGGGCACACACTGGGGGGGGGGGGGGGATCATGAGGGCACACACTGGGGGGGGGAGGGGAACAGGAGGGCACACACTGGGGGGGAATCAAGAGGGCACACACTGGGGGTAATCAAGAGGGCACACACTGGGGGGGGAGGGGATCAGGAGGGCACACACTGGGGGGGGATCAGAAGGGCACACACTGGGGGGGGGGATCATGAGGGCACACACTGGGGGGGGGGATCATGAGGGCACACACTGGGGGGGGGGATCATGAGGGCACACACTGGGGGGGGGGGGGATCATGAGGGCACACACTGGGGGGGGGGGGGATCATGAGGGCACACACTGGGGGGGGGGGATCATGAGGGCACACACTGGGGGGAATCAAGAGGGCACACACTGGGGGGGGAGGGGATCAGGAGGGCACACACTGGGGGGGGATCAGAAGGGCACACACTGGGGGGGGGGATCATGAGGGCACACACTGGGGGGGGGGGGATCATGAGGGCACACACTGGGGGGGGGGGGATCATGAGGGCACACACTGGGGGGGGGGGGATCATGAGGGCACACACTGGGGGGGGGGGATCATGAGGGCACACACTGGGGGGGGGGGATCATGAGGGCACACACTGGGGGGAATCAAGAGGGCACACACTGGGGGGGGAGGGGATCAGGAGGGCACACACTGGGGGGGGATCAGAAGGGCACACACTGGGGGGGGGGATCATGAGGGCACACACTGGGGGGGGGGATCATGAGGGCACACACTGGGGGGGGGGGGGATCATGAGGGCACACACTGGGGGGGGGGGGATCATGAGGGCACACACTGGGGGGGGATCATGAGGGCACACACTGGGGGGGGATCATGAGGGCACACACTGGGGGGGGGGGGGGATCATGAGGGCACACACTGGGGGGGGATCATGAGGGCACACACTGGGGGGGGGATCATGAGGGCACACACTGGGGGGGGGATCATGAGGGCACACACTGGGGGGGGGGATCATGAGGGCACACACTGGGGGGGGGGATCAGGAGGGCACACACTGGGGGGGGGGATCAGGAGGGCACACACTGGGGGGGGGGATCAGGAGGGCACACACTGGGGGGGGGGATCAGGAGGGCACACACTGGGGGGGGATCAGGAGGGCACACACTGGGGGGGGATCAGGAGGGCACACACTGGGGGGGGATCAGGAGGGCACACACTGGGGGGGGGATCAGGAGGGCACACACTGGGGGGGGGAGATCAGGAGGGCACACACTGGGGGGGGGAGATCAGGAGGGCACACACTGGGGGGGGGGATCAGGAGGGCACACACTGGGGGGGGGATCAGGAGGGCACACACTGGGGGGGGGGGATCAGGAGGGCACACACTGGGGGGGGGGATCAGGAGGGCACACACTGGGGGGGGGGGGATCAGGAGGGCACACACTGGGGGGGGGGGGATCAGGAGGGCACACACTGGGGGGGGGGGGATCAGGAGGGCACACACTGGGGGGGGGGGATCAGGAGGGCACACACTGGGGGGGGGGATCAGGAGGGCACACACTGGGGGGGGGGGATCAGGAGGGCACACACTGGGGGGGGATCAGGAGGGCACACAGCAGGGGGCAGTCAATGCTTTAATGAGCCCAATTTCTCACTGTGCCACATGAAAAGATGCAGTCCCATTTGTCAGCTTACAGCTCCTCCATGCTAAGCTACAGTAACTCAGCATAGAGGTGCCTGTAAACTAATCCAGGATATACTGCTAGTTGAGCTTACATCCAGGAAGTTCACAGTCACTCGGCTCCCTCTGCTCAGCTGCTCACACCTCCCTCTTGTAGGTGGGCGCGGTCTCGGGGGTCAGGCACATCCCCTTCCCTCCCACTCAAGCAGCAGCCTGCAGGAGAGAGGCTGGGAAACTGCTAAGGGGGCTACAGGGGCGGAGAGTGCAGTCCCGAGTGTGTGGGCAGTAATTCCTAATGCTGAGAATAGATGCGAGTTGTCCCAACTGTGGCTCTGAATTATCGTGGCACGCTTAGCCTCAGAGTCAGCAATGTTTTCTCAGGGGGAGCAATTGCCCTGTTGCGCCCCCCCACCCCGGATCTGCCCCTGGTTCCTCTTTGCTCTTATGTCTCTGAAAATTTTGCAGCCAGCACAAATGGAGGTTTTTTTTTTTTGTTAAACATACTCCCGCATTGGAGGATGCCAACACCGCGATAAGCTCCGCCCCCACCTCACATCATGCCCCCCCACCTTTCTCTTTCAAAAAAAGTTTTCCTGTGCACGGGCCTCCGATCCGACGGGATCGGCTTTGAGGGAGGAAGAGATGGTGTGGAGGAGACCTGGAAGCCGCCGCCAAGTAGGGGCAATGAAAAAGAACGGCATTGCCGATCGTTTTCAGTTTTCCCTTATACTCAGCCTCATGAAGAGGGGAAGAGTTCAGGCCAGGTGGGGGTGTCTGGAGGAAGCAAAACCCCCAAACTTACCGGAGGTTTGCCTGCTAGCCAGAGGAAAAAAAGTCTACTACTTCTGTGACACAGCGTGATCTCTGAGCAAAGCATGAGAAGGTACGTGCTCCATACAGCCCCCAGTGGTGACACTTAAGCATTGACAACATTTACTTTAAAGGAGACATTTCATATGAAAATTTAAAAATTTTAAAAATAATTTTAAACAATTCCTTAGAAAACTCCACTTACCTTTCCTGCCGCAGGGTTTTCTGTGGTAAAGCCAACAGACCCAATCTTCACCCTTCATGGTGCTTTCCGTTAAACCTTCAGGAACTGGGGACTCTCGGGGAACCCACAATCCTGGACCTGTAATAGCAACCCGCCAGTAAAACTTTATGGCCTGAATACCAAAAGTAGTGGATCCCAGCGTCCAGCTCTCTAAAAAGAGAAGCGTTTACAAGCAAGCAAAACCTTTTCTTCGGATACAAGGCCCGGGCACCATTCAAATTAGCCTAAAAGACACTCTGAATGGATCCAGCTGCATAGCTCCAGTGGAGCTCAGCACAGCACATCTTCACTCGTGACCAACACCTTAGACACTGGTGAAAAAACTGAGATGCTCCCGGTATGGGAGAGGTTATATAGGGAGGCAACTTCCTGTTTGGGGTGTGCCAGTGTCCAGCACCTGAAGGTGGACTATAACCCACATAGTAATTACTATGGCTCTGTGTCCCGTGATGTACGATTAATGAAAATTTTGAGCACCGGCCGCCACTGCTACAATGTAGGCTGACGTACAGGTGCATTAACCCACATTTGGCATTGCTTCCAGTCCGCCATATATTGGGGCTGCGGGCATATGGGGAGTGGTTAATATACACTTGGGATTTATTTTTTTTTATACCAAAGACATGTATATATATATATATATATATATATATGCACTTTTTTGCTGACAAGCCAAGGTTAATATATATATATATATATATATATATATATATATATATATATATATATATATATTTATTACACACACAATTTACAAAAAAAGTATATATATATATATACTTTTTTTGTAAATTGTGTGTGTAATAAATATATATATATATATATAAGTCGGGACATGAACTTTAATGCAATTCTTTATCTTGATTTTCAGAAAAATGTACAAAACATGCAAGCCACTGTACAGTTGCGAGCGATACTGCTCTTCATCAGGCACATATTTCTGAAAATCAAGATAAAGAATTTCATTGGAGTTCGTGTCCCAACTTTTTTTCTTATTTAATTGGTGGAGGATTGGGAGTCCATCTTGACAGTACTTCGATGTCCAAAAGAGAAAGAAAAGGAAGTAGCCCACCCATTGAAACTAATATATATATATATATATATATATATATATATATATATATATATATATATATATATATATATATATATATATATATATATATATATATTTTTTTTTTTTTTTTACACAGTATAAATATTATATACACATACATTATATTATATACACACACACACACACACACACACACACACATTTAGACAAGCCAGGGTAAGATTCATATGGATTGGTTGGCCTCCCCCAGCTCCTGAAGCAGCTGATTAAGCACAGATAATGCTTGAACGCCTGCGTTCCTGGCTGTAAAAGGCAGAGAATGACAGCCTTGAAACTAGAAGTAACAATCATTGTCATTTCCGGTTTCATTAGTCAAAGAGGAGATGGGGGAATAAATGTTGCTCCACCTCCTGTGTGTGAATGGATCCTGGTCTTTTACCATAGTCCCGGGCACCCCGGAGGAATGGGGGAGCCTGGAAACCAATGCGGATGGCAGAGGGAAGAGGGGCAGCTCTTCTCAGTTCTGTAAAATGATCACTTTTATAAGACCGCTAATAATGGCTGTAAAAACTGGTACTAAGATCATGGCTTCAGCTGCAAATATGATTTTGTAATAATCATTTGACGACAAGACGTTTTATATATATATGGAGGTCAGTAAATAGTTAAAGATCTGATCACAATCAAGAATGTGCTGCTTTTTTTTCAGGGGTTTTAATAATGCCATCGCTCTATCCAAAACAAAAAAAATTGTTTGGCTTTTGATATACTTTAAAGCGGTAGTAAACCCGCTGTCTTTTTTTTTCCCCTACACCTGTAAGGGAAAAGGCATAATGAGCTAGTATGCACCGCATACTAGCTCATTATGAGATACTTACCTTAGAACGAGGCGCTGGCATCTCACCCGGTCCACGCCGAGGGAGCTGACATTTCCCCTCGGCGTGCCTTCCGGGTATCGCGGCTCCGGATGTCGTCACTCCCGCGCATGCGCGCGGGAGACTTATCCGGCAAAGTCCGGCGGCTGCCGGGCTTTCAGCCGAGAATCCCCTGTGCGCATGCACCGCTGCAGTCAGCGGCTCATTGCGAGGGGAATATCTCCTAAACAGTACAGGTTTAAGAGATTTTTTTTTTTACCTACAGGTAAGCCTTATTATAAGCTTACCTGTAGGTAAAGGTTAAAAAAAAGGGTATACAACCGCTTTAACTTTGATTGCTTCCAATCTGGGGAGTGCATTTTCAAATTAAGTAACTCAAATACTGCAAAAAAAGCAACTCAATTACTGGATGCACTTCACATATTCTAAAGGCTTTTATACAGCCTGGAAAGATTAAACTTTGTCCAGTTCAAATTTCTAGATTATATCTAACCAGAATATATCCATGTTATTAACATGCTTCAGAATAAAGAAACAAAAAGCAGAGTTGGTAGCTGTCTGTTACACTAATGTCTGTATAAACAGCATGCTAACAACCATTCTCATATATTATACTATGATTAGTAGTTCTACCACTAGGTGGCAGTGTTATTCCTAATGTAATGTTCTTCCTACTGGAGCTAGATGGTTATGATGCCATTTCTTGTGTCTGCATTCCCGTTACAGTACAGTGTTTTGTGTTTAATTGTATGCAGTACAATATGAGGCAGTGGGGGGAAAAATCAATTTAAAAAATTTTACTCGTTTTTTAAAATAACAAAAGACAGAAATATAAGTTGTCAGTACAAACATTTGGCTGTGGTTCCATATTTGCAGTCATTTGTGTACACATTTCCATCTCAGTAAAATACATCTTGCAGCACAAGGACAATGTACATTATTTCACATACAAGAATACTTCTGATATTGTTAGTTAAAATGTGGTATTAAAATAATGATATTGTAACATAAAAGAGGTCCCAAAAATGGGAGCAGAGAAATATAGAGAAAACAACATCTATTCAGAGACTAGATCTTGTTTAGGGAATACTAGTATTTTATGTTATTACAGGTATACAGGGGTGGCAGCATTTAAAAGGTGGATGTTATATAGCATGAACATCTACTTGAAGTCTCAGAGGTACATCTGCAGTGTGAGATTATCTAATGCTCTGTCTTCTCGAGTGCTAGTTCCACAAGCTTTGGAGTCCGATTTGGTGAGGTCAGTACTGTGCTGCTCATGGTGTTCTTGCTGGAGAAGAAGCTGTACAGGAGGACTTGCAGTGTATGCATTTCCCTGCTTTCTGAACCTCTATTGCTGCTTAAAAATTTCTCCATCAGTCAACAGCCTCTACAAAGACACAAAGACACAGTGCAAAATAAGCGGTGGTCAGTAATGGGTAAAGATCAGTTGCATTTAGACCACAGGCAACACTAGTAACTAGTTCTTTGCCATGTTCATGCCTTTATGGGCACAGCTTCCACATTACAAGTCCTATTTAGCAGACTAGGAAATAACCCAACAGCGTTTATCTGCCCTTTCTTCAACACAGAAAAACAATGGCAAGTGGTTTACATTTGACATGACTATTTTCCTCTGCTATGTTTTTATGAACTTTTTGTTTATCAGTTTCCCATACAGTGCCTTGAAAAAGTATTCATACCCCCTTGAAATTTTGCACATTTTGTCATGTTACAACCAAAAATTTGAATGGATTTTATTGGGATTTATTGGGATTTTATGTGATAGACCAACAAAAGTGGCACATAATTGTGAAGTGGAAGGAAAATGATAAATGGTTTTCAAAAGTTTTTACAAGTAAATATCTGAAAAGCGTAGCGTGCATTTGTTTTCAACCCCCTTAACACTGATACCTCTAACTAAAATCTAGTGGAACCAATTGCCTTCAGAAGTCACCTAATTAGTAAATAGATGCCACCAGTGTATAATTTATTCTCAGTATAAATACAGCGAAAGAAGGTGCTCTGTTCAGATGAGACCAACACTGAACTTTTAATCCTAAAAGCAAAACGCTATATGTGGCGGAAAGCTAACACTGCACATCACCCTGAACACACCATCCCCACCATGAAGCATGGCTGTAGCAGAATCATGTTGGGGGAATGCTTTTCTTCAGCAGGGACAGGGAAGCTGGATGGAGCCAAATACAGGGCAATCTTAGAAGAAAACCTGTTAGAGCCTGCAAAAGACTGGGACAGAGGTTCACCTTCCAACAGGACAATGACCCTAAACATACAGCCAGAGCTACAATGAAATGACTTAGATCAAAGCATATTCATGTGTTAGAATGGCCTAGTCAAAGTTCAGACCTAAATCCAATTGGGAATCTGTGGCAAGATGACTCGAAAGTTGCTGTTCACAGACGCTCTCCATCCAATCTGACAGACCTTGAGCTATTTTACAAAGAAGAATGGGCAAAAATTTCACTCTAGATGTGCAAAGCTGGTAGAGACATACCCAAAAAGACTTGTAGCTGTAATTGTATAGGTGCTGCAACCTTCCCACATAAAAGCACTGCCCGATGCTCAGACCTTGAGGCTGCAGACACCTCCAAGTCATGGCCATGACTAAGGACTAATCTCCGAAACGCGTAGGCTGTTTTACACCTCTGTACATGTATTTAATAAAGGAATACCAATTTGGATGTGCCAACCATCCCTTTCCTTATTCTGGTTCTACAAAGTATTGACTCAGGGGGGCTGAAATGCACGCCACACTTACATTTTGAAAACCATTTATCATTTTCCTTCCACTTCACAATTATGTGCCACTTTGTGTTAGTGTATCACATAAAATCCCAATAAAATAAATTTACGTTTTTGGTTGTAACATGACAAAATGTGGAAAATTTAAAGGGGTATGAATACAGGCACTGTAAAAGGATACTTGCAAAGGTTACAGCAAATAGAAAAGTTAAGCAATTACATTTTTTATTATTTGCGTAGGTCTTTAAAATGGGCCCTTTGTTGCTTCTCTTTAATGACGTCACTAGTCTTTAGACACGGGACACATGGGCAACATTTCTTAGGATTAATTGGCTATATACATCACTACTGTTTATAAGGCTATGTCATACTTTTCTAGATGAAGATTTTGAGGACTTTATTGGATGAGAAAGATGATTCAGGATCACTCCATAGTCATGAACTTTTCAGTGTTCTTCAGCCTACAGTGGACATTACTGAGTGTTGCATTCATTTCTTCCTCCTGCAAATACATGAAACAGAAAAATAACTAGAATCAGTACAGTATACCTGTAAAAAGATAGTCTAATAAAATATCAGCTCAGCTTTATAACACTCAGCTGCACATATATATTAGGTAATTTTTAGAATGCATTGTTAGCATCAAAAGCAAAGGCAATACATTTTACAAATATCAACTAGGAACTTGCACTTTGGTCTGCCCCCTCCTACCTCACTAATGGTCGGCGAACCTGCCCATCATGTTTAGAAGCCAATAAGTAGGGCGTTAAATGCTTCGTCAAAGCATAATCTTCCTAGCTGGTTTGTATAATAGAGCTTACAGGTTATATATGTTGACACCTGAGGATGAAAGTCTAATGCCATGTACACACGGTCGGACATTGATCGGACATTCCGACAACAAAATCCATGGATTTTTTCCGACGGATGTTGGCTCAAACTTGTCTTGCATACACACGGTCACACAAAGTTGTCGGAAAATCTGATTGCTCTAAACGCGGTGACGTAAAACATGTACGTCGGGACTATAAATGGGGCAGTAGCCAATAGCTTTTGTCTCTTAATTTATTCTGAGCATGCGTGGCACTTTGTGCATCAGATTTGTGTACACACAATCGGAATTTCCGACAACGGATTTTGTTGTCGGAAAATTTTATAGCAAGCTCTCAAACTACGTGTCGGAAATTCCGATGGAAATGTGTGATGGAGCCTTCACATGGTCAGAATTTCCGACAACAAGGTCCTATCACACATTTTCCGTCGGAAAATCCGACCATGTGTACAGGGCATAACTCTCACTTGATTATAATAAATCAAACAATTTTGCTTTAAAATAACTTTGTCACATGCAAATTTACATCAAAATAACTCTGTAGATGAACAGTAAGCTCCTTTTGATGGCATATCTTATATTTTGCGTTTATGAACACCAAACAAATGCAGCAAAAGAAAAAAAAAAAAAAAATCAAACTGTTGAGCACGGGGGAAATGTGTTTACTATCAATGTCCCTGACCTAGTTATATGCAAATACAACTTTAAAAAGGTTATAACTTCATATTTAATAGGCTGTGGCAGTAAAATTTGGATAATAGACATGTAAATCACATAAGTAATAGCATTAGGGTGTGCCTACTCTGAATCTGTATGTACTGTACTTAAATTTATAACTCCAATTTAAAAGTATCTTAAAGTGATATTAAAAGGCAGATGGGAAAAAAAAATACATGTTACCTTTACCTGCTCTGTGCAGTGGTTTTGCATAGAGCAGCCTCAATTCTCTTCTTCTCAGGTCCTCCACCAGTGCTCCTGACCCCTCCCCTTCTGCCGAGTGCCCCCCAAAGCAAGCAGCTTGCTATGGTGGCACTCAAGCAGGCTCGCTCCTGAGCCACTGCTGTGGGTCCATTCACACAGAGCTTGGCTCAGCCCTGCCCCTGCATTTTCCTCATTGGCTCACTGGCTGTGATTGACAGTAGCGGGTGCCAGTGGGAGACTTCCCTGCCATCAGAATACATAGCCGACAGTGCTGATTGTGCGGACATTTTCCAGTAGGCTGCTTGTACAGAAATTGATAGATCAACTTCTGTGCAATCAGTCTGCCCATACATGGATCGAAATTAAGCCAGTTTAGCAAGGATCGGCCAAATTTCGATCCATGTATGGACAGGCTGGTTGTACAAAAGTACAGACCGCTTTAAACAGCTCTGCCACACAGCACGGCCCTTACTAGCAGGGGAGGAGATGTGATTTTTTTTTTCTCCTGCAGTGAACACTTACAGGCAGTGTTAATTTTGGCAGCAAATTGCGATTTAGTTTTAGTCTTAGGACTAAAATGGATTTTAGTTTTAGTCCCATTTTAGTCTGCAATTGTTTTAGTTTTAGTCGTATTTAGTCGACTAAATCTCCAGTACATTTTAGTCTATTAAAACCATTTTAGTATGTCTAACCTCGTCTGTTCCGACAAGCAAACAGTGGATCCAGGAGGTTAACATTCTTATACGAGAAAAAAAAAAAAAAAAAACAAAACAAAACAACACACACACACACACACACACACACACACACACACACACACACACACACACACACACACACAATCATAGGAAATCACATTAAAAGTTTGAAAAAAATATGGCAATGCTGGCTAAGTGCCCCAGAAGCAACTCCGCCACAATTAGTTCTTAACAGACTTCTACAATGCTGACAGCCTAAAAAGGAGGAGTGTACAGAACAAAGATGCAAGCCAAGATGGCACGCATGGTGAAGAGACACAGCAGACTAGAGGCATACGTGGTAGAAGGCATACAAGTAAATAGTCATATTGGGAAAAAGATAGAATTGCTCTTAAAGAGGTTGAAAGGTTCTTCATTATTTCTTGTTCTTAATTTTTATTTTTCCTTAATTTTCTGTTTTCGTCGTTTTATTGAAGCCAATATTAAAAAGGCAGTATGGACGTTGTACCCGCACTTATACAAGTTACATTATAAAGTCTGTACACATTTTTCTCTGTAACTGTATGAATATCTATACACTTTATATGGAAAGTATATATAAAAATCATTTTAGGTCGACTAAAATTGAATGTGTTTAGTTAAATAATGTATTTAAGCACTTCTCTAGAATTTCAAAACTCATACACTCCTGGAGTAAAAAAACAAAACACCTAATATATTATTTACGGTTTGAACAAACTACACAGAAACAGATTTAGCTGTTATAGAAAGTATTTACTCTGAACGGTGGTCTGAGGAGACCTGCAATGCTGCACAGTGCTCTGGACTGTGGTCTGAGGCCTGTAATGCTGCACAGTGCACTGGACGGTGGTCTGAGGAGGCCTGTTGTAATCTTGCACAGTGCTGGATGGTGGTCTCAGGTCTGAGGGATGGCCTGTAATGCACAGTGCCTTGGATGCCACTGCCGGTGGTCAGAGGAGGCCTGTAACGCTGCACAGTGCCCTGGATGCCACTGCCAGTAGTCAGAGGTGGTCTGTAATGCTGCACAGTGCTGGATGGTGGTCTGAGGGAAGGCCTGTAATGCACAGTGCCCTGGATGCCAGTGGTCAGTGGAGGCCTGTGTAATGCACACACAGTGCTGGATGGTGGTCTGAGGGGAGGCCTCAGGCCTGCTGTAAATGTAATGTACTACACACTCAGTCTGCTTTGCTCTGGATTTGAACGCCTGGCTGGCGGTTTTCTTGTGGGTTGGGACTCAGGAGGCCTGGCTGTCTAATGCACAGTGCTGCTCGGGTCTCTGGCAGTCGCAGTGCACAGTGTTTGCTTGCTGGGAGCGGAGCTCCATGAAAACCAGAAGTTAGTTCATGAGCGCAAACATCCCTGCCTCACATTTTTGTCCCGTTTTCATTAACAAATCATTTTCATCATAGTTTGTCAGTGGACGAAAATGTGCTGTACTTTTTGTTTCGTTTTTGTCACTGTAAAAATGCCGCTGACGGAAACTTTGACAAAAACGTTTTAGTTGACAAACTTAACGCTGCCTACAGGTTTCCTGTCCACCCTACCCTGTCAGACCGCGAAAGAAGAAACAGCAGACTAATGATTTCATATTTTTGCTTCTCTGTTCTTTCCTTGTCAAAAGAAGTTTATTGAGTATACAATGTTATAAAGATACATAAAGTAAGTTTACAAGGATCTATAAAGTAAGCTCATTGTTTTACAGTAGGGTTTATATAGGTAAATATCATGAAATTTCAAATATTAAACATTGGGTTCACATAAACCTAAATTAAAGATATATATATAATTTCCTTAGTTACTTTTGTAGGTATTTAAATGATTTATACCTACTATACATATTGTTTACAAGTAGAGTGTATATAGGTCAAATAAATTCTGATAATGAGCTTTAATCGTAAGGTGGAGAAAAGGAAAGAGAAAGAAGAAAAAGGGTTGAAAGGTAGAGGTATGGTCCACAAGGTTGTCCCGCTCGTCAGTTTATTATTCTTTTTAGTTCTCTTTGAAGCCTTAGAATGGGTGTCTCTGTAAGTCATTTAATCTGTTACCATGGCAACAGGACAGAGTCATTGAAGTTTGACAGGAACTGTTGTTTTATCAAAGGATGCCAAAGTTTTTCAAATTTTGGAATTTGATCGATGGCTACCATCTTAGCATGGGACATTGTATTATTCATTCTGTGAATTGTTTCTGCTAGTACCAATGTAGGAGATTTCCATGCCTTGGCCACTGTTTGTTTTGCAGCCGTTATTAGTTGGATCATTAGTTTGAATTGAGAGAGTGTTAACCATTCCGGTTTTAGATTAAGTAAAGTTAAATATGGATCTGGTTGTATTATTTTTTTAAATATTTTAGATGCAATCACGAAGACTTCCTTCCAGAAGGTTTGGATTACTGGGCACGTCCACCATATGTGTAAATATGTGCCTATTTCTGGGCATCCTCGAAAACAAAGAGCTGAGGTATTAGGTGAATATTTTGCCACTCTAGCGGGTACAAGGTACCAGCGAGTTAGGACTTTATAATTTGTCTCCAGTGCTAAGATGTTGGGTGAAGATGACTTAGATGTGAGCCATGTGTTAGACCAGTCCGTGTCTTCTAAAGTTCGTCCCAGGTCCTCCTCCCACTTCTGAACGTAAGAGGGTCTATTAAGATTTGCTACTCCATATAATTGATTATAAAGTGATGAAATTGTACCTTTAGCAAATGGATCTTTTGTACAGATTGATTCAAAAATGGATAATTGGGATAATGGTGTATCCCCCTTTAGGAATGGTGTATAGAAATTTTTGATTTGGAGATATCTAAATATCTCAGAGTTTGGTAGATCATATTTTTCTCTAAGCGATGGGAATGAAAGGAATGATTTAGATGCTATGAAGTCATTTAGTGTCTGAATGCCTGATGTTGTCCAAGCTTTAAAAGAATTTGGGTAGATCCATGCCGGATAAAAGGCCGGATTTCTGATAAAAGAAAGGAGAGGATTGTGTGGAGATTGTAACTGATATTTGGTTTTTAGTTTATCCCAGAGAGATAAGAAGTGTTTAGTTATGGGATTATGAATTTTAAAGCGGTCTTTAGGATCAAGCCATAATAAATTTGATATTAATAGAGGGTCATTTTCTGAAGCCTCTATAAATACCCATAATGGGATTTCCTGTTTGCATGGTATTTGGACAGACTGGCCAAATGTGCTGCTCTGTAGTAGTTAGTAAAATTAGGGTACCCCAGGCCTCCTTTATTTTTGGGAAGATGTAGTGTGTGTATAGGTATACGTGGTTTAGAAGAGCCCCATATAAACGAAGTTGCTCTTTTTTGTACTATTCTCAAAAAATAGGAAGGAATTGGAATAGGGAGGACTCTGAATAGATAAAGCAATTTGGGTAGAATAGTCATTTTGATTGCATTAATCTTCCCCATCCAGGATAAAGGAAGTTGCGACCATTGTTTTATTAGATTTGTGATCTGTCTTAATACAGGAGGATAATTGGTTGAGAATAAGTCAGAATGAGATGCTGTTAAATGAATTCCAAGATATGGGATTGATTTTTCTGCCCATGTGAATGGGAGTGCAGCCCTAGCCGGGATCAATTCCATGTTTGTGAGTGAAATATTAAGCACTAGGCATTTCTTAGGATTAATCATAAGGCCGGATAGGGCTGCAAATCCATCAAGAGCTAGTATTAAGTTAGGACCAGAGACCTGTGGTGATGATAGAAAAAGTAATATATCGTCTGCAAATATACATAATTTGTGTGTAATACCTCCTACTTCAATGCCAGTTATAGTTTGGTTTGTTCTGATGTATTGGGCCATGGGTTCGAGTATAAGGGCAAATAATAAGGGAGATAATGGGCAACCCTGTCGGGTACCTCTTTCGATATTAAAGGCTTCAGATTTGTATCCAGCATATTTTATATAGGCTTTGGGTTTATTATATAATGCTTTGATCCATGTTAAAAAGTGGGGTCCAAAACCCCATTTTTGTAATGAATATTGCATATATTGCCAGGATACTGTGTCAAATGCCCTCTTAATATCGAGAGATAGAAAACATAAAAAGGGATTTTCCGTTTTTTAGCAATATGTGCCAATAACACTGCCCTGCGTATATTATCGCCTGCCTGTCTATTTGGCATGAAGCCTACTTGATCTCTATGTATTAATTTTCCTATAATGCTATTGAGGCGTTTTGCTATTATTTTTGCTAATAATTTAATATCGAGGTTTAACAGAGAGATAGGCCGATAATTCACACAGGAAGTATCATCAGAAAGGGGTTTTGGGATCATACAAACAATTGCCATTAGTGTTTCTTGCCGAAAAGAATGTCCATCTAGAAGTTTGTTAAAAGTTTTAGTGAGAATGGGAGAGAGTATTTCTGAGAATGTTTTATAGTATAAAGCCGAGTAGCCGTCTGGGCCTGGTCTTTTGTTAAGTTTTAGGTCTTTTATGGCGTTAGCAACTTCATCTATAGTTATAGGCTCATCCAAACTGCTTTTTTGATTCTGAGATAACTCAGGTAAGGTTATTTTTGAGAAGAAGGATTCAGCCTCTGTAGGATTAAATTCATTGTTTGTCTTGTATAAAGTTGCGAGATGTGAGTGAAATTTATGGACTATTTTAGCTGGATTACAAGTGTAAACATTTTTTGATAATTTCAAACGTATTGGTTTGAAAGATTTGTTAGTTGAATTTAATGCCCGAGCCAAATATGTACCTGGTTTGTTTGTATTCATGTAGAAATTGTGTTTGGAGCGTTTGAGGGATTTATCAACTGACTCAGTGAGAAATAGATCGTATTCCAATCTAGATTTTTCCAGATGAGATTTTGTACTCTGAGATGGATTATCTTGAAATGATATGTAGGCTGCATTAAAATGGAGTTCTAGTTTTTTTGCTAGATTTTTGCGTTCCCGTTTAAATAGTGCCATTTGTCTTTGTATTGTACCACGCAAGACAGGCTTATGAGCTTCCCACAGCGTTATTGGGGAGATGTCTGTTGTATTATTAATTGATATGTATTCCTTTAAAGCTTGTTCAATGGCCATCTGATGTAGTGGGTGTTTGAGCATTATGTCCGGTAAGTACCACGTTGGGTCATGCGCTTTTGGTATGGCTGAGGCTATAGATATACTGCATTATGGTCAGACCACGGAATCGGAATTATATCTGATGCAATAATTTCTGGTATCATTCCTATTGTTAGAAAAATATGATCTATTCTGGTGAAGGTTTGATGAGGGTGCGAGAAATAAGTGAATTTCTTTTTCATTGGGTTACTTTCTCTCCATGAATCTACCAGATTGTATTTGGAAAGAAGTTGAGAAAAAGGTAATCTAGAGGTTATTTTGGATGGTGTAAAAGGTGATTTATCTAGAAATGGGAGGAGGACCTGGTTCGAATCCCCACACATTATCACTGTTCCCATTTTGTGTGTATTAATCACTTGTAATATATGTGAGAGGAATGGTGTAGGTTGTTAGGAGCGTAGTAGGAAATCACCGTGATTGCTGTATCCATTATATAACCCATGAGTATCAGGTATCTACCTTCTGGGTCTTTAATTTCGGATAAGGTGAATGGTGTGGATCGGTGAAATGCAATTAGAGTTCCCCTTTGCTTGGTACAGGCAGAAGCCGTGTAAATTTGTTGATAAAAAGGAGAAATATATTTTGGAGTAGAATCTTTGGTGAAGTGTGTTTCTTGGAGGCATACTATGTGAGCCTTCTTGTTATGGAAAGTACGGAAGGCTTTGGTCCTTTTTTGAGGGACATTTATTCCCTGAACATTCAGGGAAAGTATATTCAGTGGTGCCATGGCAATAGATCAAATAGTTTTGACTTACTTTTTGTTATGCAGAGCTGACTGCGCAGATCAACCTGTGTGGACTGGAGAGATGAATAGATAGAAAAGAAACCAGTGAATTCTGGAGTAAAGAGTAAACAAAAAACATATGAGATTAGATGATACATTGTATAAATTTTTTGCAAGTAATCACAATTTACCCGTGAAAGAGAATAAATATCTCTCTCAGGGGAATAAGTGCCTTCGTCACACTCCCACATAATATGGTTGGGAGAATGAGGAGGGCTAATGGGGGTACACGGATCTTCCGCTTACAGGAGAGAAGTGCTATGTCAAAAGACATCAAAATGATGTTTCATTAATTGGAGTGCAGAATATAGTTTTTGTTGAAATTATTTATTCCAGGGTGGTTGTATATGGTTAGTCTTGCCCTAGGCTAAATAATTCAGTTAGAAAGGTACTGTTAATAACTTTGGTATTGATGAAGATAGTTTGAATTATTTTGGGAATTTAACCCTTTTAGAGTAAACAATTACATATTTTATTCATATGTAACTGTTTAGATATGTTAACTCATAAAATTGAGGTTGTATTGCTTCAGATTAGAATAAACAAAAACATAATTCTAGGAACTAGTTAGGTAATAATATATTTGGTTTTAAGAAAAGAAAGAAAAAGCTTCCATTACTTCTGGATTATTGAACATATTTGTCCTAAAAAGTAATAAATCTATTATTATTACCTGATAATATATAACTGAACAAGTATTTCCTTATTTCACTTATATATTCTAAGGCTATATGAATCAGAAGTAATAAGAAATATAACTGGAATGTAACATGATCCCACACAGTGTGTGACTATCAGAATGCAGTTACATTCAGTTATAAATACAGGTTTTTTATAGAGAACCATCTCTTAGTATAATAAATGAAGAGATATCAGGAATTAGGATGTCAGTCCATTGAATCTTCTTGGTCCATGGATGATGTGGCATAACGGCCTCTTTTTTGAGAATGATGATTCCCATTTTGTTCTGAAATTTTCTGGGTGCTGCCTGAAGGTGAAGATGATGCCATTCTTCTGCGTGTGGAAGTGTTGCTGCTTGTGGGTTCTGTCAGATTTAATTTTAAAAGCGTTTGTTGTAGTTTATCTGCTGATCTGCTTCTGTAAATTGTACCTTGGTAGTTAAATCTGACTGAAAAGGGGAAGCCCCATTGATACATAATGTTGTGGCGTTGCAGTTCCATTAGTTGGGGTTTCATGGATCGTCTTTTAGTAATAGTAAGTTGGGATAGGTCAGCAAAAATTTGATAATTGTGTCCTTGAAAATTAAGTTCCTTTTTTTCTCTTGCAGCAATTAGTATTTGTTCTTTCGTTCTATAATAATGAAATTTTGTGATTATATCACGTGGGGGTCCATCTTTCTTTTTGGCTGTGAGGGCTCTGTGTACTCTGTCCAGTTCTAAACGTTCAATAGGGATATCTGGCTTTAGTTCTTGTAATAGAGCAGTAATAGTAGATTGCAGGTCTGTCACAGTTTCAGGTATTCCCCTTATGCGCAAGTTTGAACGTCTGGCTCTATTTTCGTAATCTTCGAGCTTAGTTTGAAGTATTAAATTCTCTTTTTTTAATTGTTCCAATTCTGTTATATTTTCTTGGGTTGTAATTTCAATTTCATCCATTTTTATTTCTAAGGCTGCGGTGCGGTTTCCCAGCTCTCTTATTTCTTTGGTTAGGCTTTTTGTTATTTGGTCTGAGGTTTGTTTTAAAGCCTTATGAAGCATCTTTTCAAATTGTAATAATATTACTGGGGATACTGAGGAGGCTTGTGGAGAAGTTTGCGAGAGGATTTGTTCTGTATCTGACTCAAATGGAGAGTCTTGCTGTGACATTTTCTGTCTGTGAGAGCGCTCTAATGATGTTGTATCTTGTGAGGCGACTGGAGCTGCTTCAGCTGCAGTGAGTGCCTGTGAGCTCTTTGTGAGGTGATTTTTATTTCTGCCACGGTTTCCTCCCAGTACCATATTTTCTGCCCAAACTTTCACAGTTTGTTCCCAGGGGCAAAAAGGTTCAAATGGATACCTTTTGAGTCTGCAGGCTCCGCTTTGTCCTTCTCTTCTCTCCTCAGCGGTGTGGAGCTCTAACAATGTATGTCTGCTCCGCTAGGCTCCGCCTCCTGCCCCCTGTTTCTCTGTTCTTTCTACCCATCAGCATGCTTCTTGCACTGCAGCACAACTGACTTGTTCCTTATGTTACTTTTCCTACTTCATTCTGAGCTCTACTGTACATTGGACTGCAAAAGGCTGATACAATTCAAGCACTAAAACAAAAAATGTAATATATTGCAACATACCAATCAGATGTGGTAACTGCATTATTTTTTTAGGCTTTTTTCCCCTCTGTTTTCACATGGTGATCTGGTCCGTAACACACCTCCTGTATTACAGAGACACCACTCTGGGTTAAGGAGCACAGGGAGCACCTTTGGACAGCAGCATTGTCAGTGTGCGTGGAGGGTATTGTTTGATATACTAGAAGATTTAAATAAACTAACATTGAAACTGAACTCCAACTAATACATTATAATCCATTACAGCAAATCTTTTTTTTCTTCTTTTGAGAAAAAGGTTTAACATACATAAATACATGAATAAAAACTGTTCATTGTACGAACCCTTGCCAGTGTTAAATGGTTTCTCTCATTCATGCAACAGCTTCAAGAGAGCTTGTTCTTCTGAAAAATCACTTCTAAACTGCTAACTGGTAAGCTGCAATATAATAAATGTTTGCTTTTGGGTTTAATACTGCTTTGATGATGTATCACTAAATATAGACCTGCATTAAAGTTGAATTCCAAATATGGATTTTTTGCATAGTTACATTGGTCCAGCTTAGACTGGACCAAGTTTGTATATGGCATACCTGTGGAATTCCCTGTTGCAGCAGATAACCACTGTAGAAGTCACCGCTACTGCAGTGATCACTGCCATCTTCTGGATTCTGTATCAAGCGGCTGCCCTACTGCATAGTGAACACAGAGTTCATTGCTTGGCATAGACACCGATTACAGCATTCTATTGTCAATATGGAGAATGTGACATCTCCACCCCCTTCCTCTCCACGTAATCCAATCAGAGAATGCATTGCATTCATTGTCAAGAATACAAGGCATTCTGTGAATGTTCCTGATCTTTTATTCTGAAATAACACCAGCAGGACCCAGAAGATCATGACTAACACTGTAGCAGTGACAATTACTGCAATGATTTCCAGTTTCCCTAGCAGTCCATAGGGTATAAGATAGATAGAATCTACTTACATTGTGCCAAATTGGACTAGTGTATGTAATACAGATAATGCCTGGAGTACAGCTTTAGAAGGAAGGAAATCCGACAGGGGAACCTAGATAAGGGTGTGCCACATTCCAGAATAGCTAGAACCAGAAAAAAAACCCCTAAATATGGGACTTTGAAGGCACTACCACAAAGCAAAAAATGGAAGTATAAATTATTTAGACAATAGTATCAAAAATGAAACAAAATGTATGGATGCATATGAACATGAACACAAAAATGAAGAAACCAATGAGATGGTGAACATGACTCAATGAACCGACGTGTTTCAGAGAAAACAGTTCCTTCGTCAGGGTTCTTTATGGAGAGATTCGTATCTGGGGATACGTAAAGTATCATTCGCGTCCGCACACCTGATCATTATCTGATCAGGTGTGGGGGGTACTTTAGTAACCGGCCAGTCCCTCGCTAAACATGCTGGACGAGAGACGTGCCTGTCTGTGCTCCTACACACAACAACTGGGGTAATTCAAGATGGCCATTGCATTTATTACCTTCAACCAATTGCTTCTTTAAATTTTATTCTTTACTTAGCTTTCAACTATTCCTTTTAGGATTTACCAACTTGGAGTTACCACCTGATCTCCTTGGCAGCCTTTAGTACTGATCCCCTAACAGTTATATATGCAGCTAAATGGCTTACCAGGTAGACTACTCCCTGCTTTGTATGCAATCCTTCATCCTTAAATATACTGTCTTCTCATTTCTAAAAATAGTCCTTTTCCACTTATCCCTTTTTAGGACTCAGTGATTTGTTACCATCTCTAAAAAATCCTTTTATGTTTATACAAATCATGTGAATATTGAAGTCAGTCACCTGCCCCATAATATAGCTTATTGGTAAGTCTTTTCTTTGCGGTTTTTCCTTTCATTTCTTTATGATGACTGCCAGGTCTATCTATAAAGCTAACTTATTTATAGCCTCCTATACAGGTCATTTACTAATTGATTGCCAACTTTGCCAATTGCCCCTGTGTAGTAGGGATGAGCTTCGAGTTCGAGTCGAACTCATGTTCTACTCGAACATTGGCTGTTCGCAAGTTCGCCGAACAGCGAACAATTTGGGGTGTTCGCGGCAAATTCGAATGCCGCGGAACACCCTTTAAAAGTCTATGGGAGAAATCAAAAGTGCTAATTTTAAAGGCTTATATGCAAGTTATTGTCATAAAAAGTGTTTGGGGACCCGGGTCCTGCCCCAGGGGACATGGATCAATGCAAAAAAAAGTTTTAAAAATGGACGTTTTTTCAGGAGCAGTGATTTTCTTAATGCTTAAAGTCAAACAATAAAAGTGTAATATCCCTTTAAATTTCATACCTGGGGGGTGTCTATAGTATGCCTGTAAAGGGGCGCATGTTTCCTGTGTTTAGAACAGTCTGACAGCAAAATGACATTTGGAAGGAAAAAACTCATTTAAAACTACCGCGGCTATTGCATTGCCGACAATACACATAGAAGTTCATTGATAAAAACGGCATGGGAATTCCCCACAGGGCAACCCCGAACCAAAATAAAAAAAAAAAAAAATGATGTGGGGGTCCCCCTAAATTCCATACAAGGCCCTTCAGGTCTGGTATGGATATTAAGGGGAACCCCAGCCAAAATTTAAAAAAAAAATTGACGTGGGGTTCCCCCTAAATTCCATACCAGACCCTTCAGGTCTGGTATGGATTTTAAGGGGAACCCCGCGCCAAAAAAAAAAAAAAAACGGCATGGGGTCCCCCTAAAAATCCATACCAGACCCTTATCCGAGCACGCAACCTGGCAGGCCGCAGGAAAAGAGGGGGGGACGAGAGTGCGGCCCCCCCCCCCCTCCTGAACCGTACCAGGCCACATGCCCTCAACATTGGGAGGGTGCTTTGGGGTAGCCCCCAAAACACCTTGTCCCCATGTTGATGAGGACAAGGGCCTCATCCTCACAACCGTGGCCGGTGGTTGTGGGGGTCTGCGGGCGGGGGGCTTATCGGAATCTGGAAGCCCCCTTTAACAAGGGGACCCCCAGATCCCGGCCCCCCCCTGTGTGAAATGGTAAGGGGGTACTTACCCCTACCATTTCACTAAAAAACTGTCAAAAATGACAAGAGATTCTTCTTCTTCTTCCCCTTCTTCCCCTTCTTCCCCTTCTTCCCCTTCTTCCCCTTCTTCCTGTCTTCTCCGGGCCGCTCCGCAGCCATGCTGTGGCATGGAGGGAGGCTCCCGCTGTGTGACGGCATCTCTTCGTCTGACGGTTCTTAAATAACGGGGGGCGGGGCCATCCGGTGACCCCGCCCCCCTCTGACGCACGGTGACTTGAGGGACTTCCCTGTGACGTCACGGGGAATGCCACAGGGAAGTCCCGTCATGTCACCGTGCGTCAGAGGGGGGCGGGGTCACCGGGTGGCCCCGCCCCCCGTTATTTAAGAACCGTCAGACGAAGAGACGCCGTCACACAGCGGGAGCCTCCCTCCATGCCACAGCATGGCTGCGGAGCGGCCCGGAGAAGACAGGAAGAAGAGAAGAAGGAAGAAGAAGAAGAAGATGAAGAAGAAGATGAAGAAGAGAAGAAGATGAGAAGAAGATGAAGAGAAGAGCGGGAGCCTCCCCTCATGCCATGGGTGCGGAGCGGCCCGAGGAGAAGAAGATAGAAGACGCCGCGGAGAAGATGCTGGACGAGAACGCCGGAGGAAGAACCAGAAGAGCCAGAAGAACCAGAAGAAGAAGAAGATGAAGGAAGAAAGAAGAAAGAAGAAGCATTTAAATAAAGGAATTGTCAAAAACTGTCTCTTGTCATTTTTAACATTTTTGACAGTTTTTTAGTGAAATGGTAGGGGTACTTTTGTACCCCCTTACCATTTCACACAGGGGGGGGGCCGGGATCTGGGGGTCCCCTTGTTAAAGGGGGCTTCCAGATTCCGATAAGCCCCCCGCCCGCAGACCCCCACAACCACCGGCCAGGGTTGTGGGGATGAGGCCCTTGTCTTCATCAACATGGGGACAAGGTGTTTTGGGGGGCTACCCCAAAGCACCCTCCCAATGTTGAGGGCATGTGGCCTGGTACGGTTCAGGAGGGGGGGGGGGCCGCACTCTCGTCCCCCCCTCTTTTCCTGCGGCCTGCCAGGTTGCGTGCTCGGATAAGGGTCTGGTATGGATTTTTAGGGGGACCCCATGCCGTTTTTTTTTTTTTTTTTTGGCGCGGGGTTCCCCTTAAAATCCATACCAGACCTGAAGGGTCTGGTATGGAATTTAGGGGGAACCCCACGTCAATTTTTTTTTAAAATTTTGGCTGGGGTTCCCCTTAATATCCATACCAGACCTGAAGGGCCTTGTATGGAATTTAGGGGGACTCCCACATCATTTTTTTTTTTTAATTTTGGTTCGGGGTTGCCCTGTGGGGAATTCCCATGCCGTTTTTATCAATGAACTTCTATGTGTATTGTCGGCAATGCAATAGCCGCGGTAGTTTTAAATGAGTTTTTTCCTTCCAAATGTCATTTTGCTGTCAGACTGTTCTAAACACAGGAAACATGCGCCCCTTTACAGGCATACTATAGACACCCCCCAGGTATGAAATTTAAAGGGATATTACACTTTTATTGTTTGACTTTAAGCATTATTAAAATCACTGCTCCTGAAAAAACGGCCGTTTTTAAAACTTTTTTTTGCATTGATTCATGTCCCCTGGGGGAGGACCCGGGTCCCCAAACACTTTTTATGACAATAACTTGCATATTAGCCTTTAAAATTAGCACTTTTGATTATTCATGTTCGTGTCCCATAGACTTTAACGGCGTTCGCGTGTTCGAACGAATTTTTTTCCTGTTCGCATGTTCTGGTGCGAACCGAACAGGGGGGTGTTCGGCTCATCCCTACTGTGTAGCTTCGAATCTACCTACAGGCGCTTCTCCCCTCCTCTAATCAACTTTCTTTTAACAAATAGTGTGAGTTTTTATATTGGCTTTTTTGCCCTATTCAATTGATGTATAATGCATCACTTTTCGTGCCCTCTTAAAACGTAATGTCCAATACATACTCAATATCCACTCACCCATTTTTTAATATATTCCCTTGCCAGGTCTACTGTGTGCCCCCTGCAAGCACAATTACACGGTGCAGCCTGCCCTTCCCCCTTGGGTGACATTTCTCGTGTCCCCCCTGGGTGTCGGTTTTTCAGGTACGTTTGTGTTACCGGGGTCATTGGGGCCACCTCTCTGTGGGACTGTCCAGCCACAACATTCCAATATTCAGTTACGTACACAAACATTCCAATGTTAAGACATTTGTTTGTTTATATCATGTCCTTTGTATCCCTATGTACAGATTTCTTTATATTGAATTTGAGCTCTTGTTCCCTGAGGAAGCCAATGCCTTGGCGAAACATGTAGGAAACCGAGCCTTTACCTTGATGGCCGTCTCCACCCGGCCCACCCTACTGTATTTGGGTCGCATGCAATATATAAGTCTGTTTAGGTGTTAACCATTTTATCGATCTCTTTATATATGTAATATTGTAAAATATAATTTTGCAATTTTGTCATTTTATACCTTCTTACGTTATGTTACCTTAGCACCGCTATAATCCCATGTCTCTTCACCCACTAGTTTCTTAATCACTTTGAGATGAGGTGCTGTATCCAATCGAACCACCTAGCCACAACCACATTTCATCAATGATTAATAGTCAACATAAATACAAAAGGATTTCTGTCCCAGATCAATTACATCAAAAAAGATTACTTGCATTGCATTCCTAAGCATCCACAAAGTTAAAAAGAGATATGCAACCTCAGTACAGCTATAAGGCAAGAGAGTTTAGTCTGGAGAGTGAGCAAATATGGGTTCTTGGTATAATTGGCCAGCAAAAGGGATTGCATCACGCTTTGCAAGTATCCTTTTGGGAAAACCTTCCTCCATTTGGAAGCTAGAGTTTTCTGGGGAAGATAAATTAGTAGTAACCTACTATATACGAAATTAAGTGAGCACCTAAATCACCCTGAAACGAGGATACATTTTGTTGGCTGAGACTTGTTAAGCCGTTGCGATGGAGAAGCTTTTTTTAAATATTGGAAGGATAGTCATGTTTAATCTCTTGTGGAGTAAAGCTTTAATTTCTTTCAACCAAACATGACTGGACATTCTTCTGTTATTGGTTGGGAAATAAGGAAAAGGTGCTCAGCAATAAAGCGGCTCTGCCTGTACAGCGAGCGGTAGTGTGCCACAATGTCTGCCCTGTCCTGTTCAGCTTTGTCAGAATATAAAATTCTAGTACTGTAGTTCTCCAAGGATGCAGGCCTAAAACAATGGTTTACCTCTATGCAACCCCTTACGTATGCCGATAAGTACCTAGGCATGCAAACATGCAGGTACACAAGTATTCTTGCCATTCATATACTTATTTATGCAGTTCAAGGCCAATAAGCACTTCTGCATGTAGTCCCAGGCAATTAAGCACTTCTGCATGTAGTCCCAGGCCATTAAGCACTTCTGCATGTAGTCCCAGGCCATTAAGCACTTCTGCATGTAGTCCCAGGCAAATAAGCACTTCTGCATGTAGTCCCAGGCAAATAAGCACTTCTGCATGTAGTCCCAGGCAAATAAGCACTTCTGCATGTAGTCCCAGGCAATTAAGCACTTCTGCATGTAGTCCCAGGCAATTAAGCACTTCTGCATGTAGTCCCAGGCAATTAAGCACTTCTGCATGTAGTCCCAGGCAAATAAGCACTTCTGCATGTAGTCCCAGGCAAATAAGCACTTCTGCATGTAGTCCCAGGCAAATAAGCACATCTGCATGTAGTCCCAGGCAAATAAGCACATCTGCATGTAGTCTCAGGCAAATAAGCACATCTGCATGTAGTCTCAGGCAAATAAGCACATCTGCATGTAGTCTCAGGCAAATAAGCACTTATGTATGCAGTCCCAGGCAAATAAGTACATAGTCCCAGGAAAACAAGTACATATGTATACAGCTTATTGTAAATAAGCACATATGTATACAGTTCAATGTAAATAAACATATATGTAATGCTGCTGCAGTACATATGAAAACATGCCAGCATGTGTTTGAGCATCATGCATCTATGGAAGACTGCAATTATGGAAGCATGTACTTATGCAACTATGCATTTAGTTAAATCATGAAAGTGTGTGTCCCTGTAAACATGCATTTATATAATACGTGCCCATGGAAACATGCATTTACGGCAATAAGCAAGCATGTGTTTAACGTGTTTATGCAACATTACGCAACACGCATCTATGCGGACATGTATAAACATGCATCTTTGTGCAGACATGTATCTTTATGCAAACATGTATAACCATGTATATTTATATAAACATGCATCTTTGTGCAGACATGTATCTTTATGCAGACACGTATCTTTATGCAAACATGTATCTTACGCAAACGTGTGTTCCAGCAACCGTGCATTTAAGCTAGTTTGCAAGCATGCACCTGCTTAACTGCAGTTGGCCCCCTACTAGTCCTAAAGGATTTAGCCAAGCACATATGCATCCGATGCAGCCTCTATGCTGTTTCAGAACAGCAAAAAAAGAAAAAAGAAGCTTCTGCAGACCAAAAACGCACACTATACTGGAGACACTATTCCTTAAAGTGCTCCCATGCCCATGTTTTTCTAAACATGTGTATATTTAAACATGCCTTTAGGCAACAAGTTTGCAAGCATGTATACTACACTGCACCTGCCTTCCGAGCAGTAAAAAACACTTTAAAGTGAACTGCCATCTGTCCAGGGGTGGATCGACTTACAGTTGAACAGTCCCCCCGGATTAAGCAGTAAATATGCAGCATATAATCATGACTTGTCCACACAGTTCTCCCATAGCAAGTACTCACACTTTGTTAGTATCCGTGGGCTGCTGTTATGTCTCCAGAGGCCCTGCCGAACCTGTTGACCACACAGCAACATGGCCGCGCTTCCACTTCCTGCCTATATAAAAATAGGACAAACTGAGTGAGCCTGCGCCCTTCAGTAGCTGGAGGAAAAAATGCATACCACACAACTAAAAAGTACACAGCATGATTAAACAGCACACTGCCCCCAGTGGCCACCGGGAGGTCAGATTTTTTTTTTTTTTTTTAAAAGAGAAACTGTAAACAAATGCAAACTTAACATTACTGCTGCAGGACTCTGAACATAACAGGAGTCAAATCTTCACCCATCACGGCAAGCTTTGTCATAAAAGACCTTCAGAGACTGGGTCCCCCTTAATGTGGGGTCCTCTCCCCTGGACCTGTATAGCACCCTGCAGGAAAGCACCTTGGTCATAAACAAGACATGACAAACAAGTTAGAACCTGGTTGGACGTTTTTATGCTTGGTAAATATATCAAGGATATTATTACCCCCAGAAGATTGAGGTGGGATGTTGCCCCAGTGATGGTCTGGTTGATAAGGATTTGTAGGATGGATGAATGGTTCTCCTTTTTCAACCATACTGAAAAAAGGCTATTGGAAAGGCTAGTAGCCAGGGAAGAGAGGAAACAAACTATTGGAGGCCAATTATCAATGCCATTAAATCTGAACTAGGACCCTCCATAGCAGCACAGTGGAGTAGAAGGATAAAATGAAACCGCTTCAGGATTTTGTAGAAAAATTAGATAGAGACGCAAAAGAAAAAAAATGAAAAATACATTAGAGATACGAATGACTACAAATCCAATAAGGTATATAGCTGGCAAGAAACTAATGAGGAACGGGTCAATATGTCCAGAGCCAATATGGAGTCTCCACATATAATAGATTTGAACCACTTAATATCACCCACACCCACCCGAGATTTCCATAAAGCGAGAGGTTACGACCATAGGTGAGGATATGGTGGTCCATAGTGGACACTGAAGGAATTTTCAATTTAAGTGATGCCATTTTTTCAGTGGATAAGCTTAAGGTTCCAGAATTGGGTCTCAAATTTGTCTTGGATAGGAATTTATTTTTTTGTTTAATTTGTTTTTATTGAAAAAGAAAGAACATAGTATACAGAACATATACTGAAAAGTATACAAAAGAACTCTTGGGCCATAGAGCGTAAATGACATAGCCGAGATTGGAACAAGAATGATTGTTATACGTGTTCAGTATTGTGTTATATGATCCGAAATACTGAGGTTGTCTGCCATCATGGGGCTTAGACATCAAAAACTTCTCTATGAGGGCCCTCGTAAAGGCATCTAATCTTTTTGTAACCCACAGTATAGAGAATAAGAAGGAGAGAAGTGAGAGAGAAGACCAAAAAGGAGGGTAAGAGATGGGGGTAGGCATGGGAGGGGGATGAGGGGCAAAGGGAGCGGGGGTCTGCCTCGGTCCAGACTCCTTGAAGTGGTAGGGTTAGCATGAAACATGTTATTCACGTATTTTGAGACATATCATCTGTATGTGCGGGTGTATATTTGAAGGCGAATCAGCAGGACCATATATTTTCTTTACCAGATCCAATTTATTCCTGAGGGAGTAAGTGGGATCTTCCATGTAGTATGTGTGGTCTACTTCCAATAGCCATTGGCGTAATGAGGGTATGGTTGATTGTTTCCAATAGCGTGGAATGAGTGCTTTTGCTGCATTGAGCAAGTGTGGCGTTATTGATTTTTTGTATGCTCCTGCTGGTGAGCCTGTGCAATGAAGTAATATGACCCAGATTCTATAGGCGTTAGATCTGTTGTAGTCCTGAGAGGTTTCGGGAGAGAGTGAACAAAAGCTGTCAGTTGGCGGTATTTCCAGTGATCCAGGGGTGTAGCTGTTGAGCTGGACAGCAATGTAGACATGGGCACAATGCCCGACTGGGTAGGGACTTGATGAAGAAGAGGCGTAGGGACCCAAATTCCAGGCGTGAGTTCTAGGGTCTATGTTTCCAGGTGTAAGTTATAAACAAATATATACCGCGCTGTCTCAAAAAAAAAAAAAAAAAAAAAACTAAAGCAGCCAGCACAGCAGTGGATAAAGTTGCAAAAATGACAAATAGGGTGAAATGTGCAGCGCTTATGTGATCATATAAACCATAACAAATAATATTAGTACAGAAAACTTGAATAATAAATGATGTGCTCAAAAATACTCCAAGCAGTCCTCTATTATGACATGTGATGTCTATAAACAGACGATCACACGTCCAAGTTACTCTGTTTATAGACATCACATGTCATAATAGAGGACTGCTTGGAGTATTTTTGAGCACATCATTTATTATTCAAGTTTTCTGTACTAATATTATTTGTTATGGTTTATATGATCACATAAGCGCTGCACATTTCACCCTATTTATGTTTCCAGGTGGAAAGTAGCTGTGGTAATGCCATTTATGTATCTTACACAATGAGTCCCACACCATAAGGGTCAAATGCATGAGCGGTGAAGTAGTTGAGGATAAAGTTTTGTATTTCTTGGGAATCCAAATTTGGGTAAAGAGATCTGATCCACTGAGTGACATTTCAAGGTTAACCCATATTTTAAATTCTTTATGATACTTCCAGTCAGAAATTCTACTCATTATTATAGCCAAGAAATATTGCTTAATGTTAGGTAGAGCCAGGCCTCCCTGTCTTTTAGGCCTGACAAGAAGAGCCCTAGCTAATCTAGGATGTCTTCTGTTTCATACGTATCTGCCTATCATTGATCTGATCAACACAAAGAATCCTGCAGGGATTCCATACGGTAACATCTGGAGCAGGAATAGCAGCCTGGGTAGTATGTTCATCTTCACAACACTGATCCTCCCAGTCTTGGATAGGAATTTAAAAAAAAAAAAAGTTTGATGTTTATCGATTTCCAGAAATTTATCTGGAAATCAATATTAAAAAGTTTTATATCAGGAACAATGCATCAGTGAAAGAGGCAATAGAGGCATTTTCTTACACTTCTATAAAAACAATTCTGTTTTCAATCCAAAATTAAATAACAATGTTGAAGTATTTAAAAATCAATGGTAGGACAGGATCCTTTTAAAAGTTCACCTTAGTAGACGTAAAAAAGATATAGAAAGGGAACTACAACAATAGGAAAAAAATATAGTCATCAGATCGGGGGGGCGGGTTTGGTCATTTTAACCACTTAAGGGCCAGCCTCGTTTTGGATTTTAGGTGTTTAGATGTTTAAAACAGTTTTTTTTTTGCTAGAAAATTACTTAGAACCCCCAAACATATATATATATATATTTTTTTAACACCCTAGAGAATAAAATGGCATCAATGCAATACTTTTTTTGCACCGTATTTGCGCAGCGGTCTTATAAGCGCACTTTTTTTGGAAAAAATTTCACTTTTTTGAATAATAAAAAAAAAATAAAATAAATAAGACAACGGTAAAGTTAGCCCAATTTTTTTTTATATTGTGAAATATAATGTTACGCCAAGTAAATTGATACCCAACATGTCATGCTTCAAAATTGCACCCGCTCGTGGAATGACGTCAAACTTTTACCCTAAAAAATCTCCATAGGCGACGTTTAAAAAATTCTACAGGTTGCATGTTTTGTGTTACAGAGGAGGTCTAGGGCAAGCATTATTGCTCTCACTCTACCGGTCGCGGCGATACCTCACATGTGTGGTTTGACCACAGTTTTCAAATGCGGGCGCTACTCACATATGCGTTCGCTTCTGTGCGCGAGCTGGTCGGGAAGGGGGTTTTTGTTTTTTTTTTAATTTTTATTATTTATTTTACATGATTTTATTTATTTTTACACAGTTTAAAAAAAAAAAAAAAAAAAAAATTGTGTCAGTTTTATTCCTATTACAAGGAATGTAAACATCCCTTGTAATAGAAAAAAAAAAAAAAAAGCATGGCAGGACCTCTTAAATATGAGATCTGGGGTCAAAAAGACCTCAGATCTCATATTTACACTAAAATGCAATAAAAAGAAAAAAAATTAATTTAAAAAAAATGACATTGAAAAAAATGTGCCTTTAAGACGTATGGGCGGAAGTGATGTTTTGACGTCGCTTCCGCCCATCAGTGTCATGGAGACAAGTGGGCGCCATCTTAGCCTCACTCGTCTCCAGGCACAGCACGGAGAAGGACGTGATCGCCTCTGCCGACGGCTCCGGTAAGCAGCGGAGGGCACTGGATTGCGGCGGGAGGGGGGGGGCCCTCTCCCACCACCGATAAAAGTGATCTTGCGGCGAATCCGCCGCAGAGATCACTTTTATCTTAAAGCCGACCGCCGCACAAAAACTGCGATACCGGGGTTAAGGCTGCCATAACAACGATATCCGCCGCCAAAGTTTGGACGTACATCGGCGTGCAGCGGTCAGCAAGTGGTTAAACAAGTGATTACCTGGAGGAACTAATTAGATTGGTAGGAGATAAAGCAACATATGAGGAACTCAAGGGAAATCCCAGTAATAAATTTAAGGCCAAACTAAAAAGGTTGATTAAAGAAGCAAATAAGGTTGGAATAGTTAACAAGAAAGAGGCAAGGTAGCTTATTCCAGATACCCCTGAGGTTCCAGTTATTTACCAGTTACCAAAGGTGCACAAGAATCCACTTAGATCCCCAGGGAGACCAATAGTCAGCGGAGTCCACTCAATGTTCTCCAGACTGGGGGAATATTTGTATTGCTTCTTGCAGCCGATTACCCAAAAATGTCCTGCGTATCTTAAAGGTAGTAAAAGACTTTTTGGAACTTATCAAGCCCTTGATAGTGGATGATTATTACATCCTGGCCAGTGTGGATGTCAATTCACTATATGTCAATATACAACAGCATCATGCTTTGGAAGCAGTTAAGTGGGCCTTAGGTAATACTAATATCAAGTCTAAACAAAAAAAATTCTTATTTTAGGCCCTTGATCTGGCAATGAGCCATACATTTTTCTGGCATGAAAAGAAGTACTACAGGCAAAAAAAAAAAAAAAAAAAAAAAAAAAAAAAAAGGAGGAGTTGCCATGGGGGCCAAGTATGCCCCGTCAGTGGCAAATCTTCTCATGAGTTGGTGGGAGAAAGAAGCCATTTATGGTAGAAATATACTACAACTGAGATTTTATAAAAGATAGACGATATTTTGATAATTTGGGCAGGATCACAGGAATCATTTTTCAATTTCCTAAGGGAGATAATCCCTATGATATTTTCCTTTTTTAGGAGACTGAGGCAGTTAATTTTTTGGATCTAGTCATATATAAAGAAAATGGAAGGCTACTCACCCAAACTTTTTTCAAAGTCGACAGAAATGGATACATACCATTGGGAAGCTGCCACCATCCTAGATGGTCCTAGACCTTATCACCCAGATGTTGAGGGTGAGAAGAAACTGTAATAAGATAGAAGATTATGACACCCAGGCCCAAATTATCTTAGATTCCAAGAAAAAAGGGTATGATATTAGAGATGTAAAGAGAACTAAAGAAAATATAAGAGATAGATAGGGAATCTCTCTTCAAGAAAAAAGTAGATATGAAGAGAGATTATAGTGTTGCTTTCCTGACAGGTTTCCCCAGGCAACACAATTTGAAAAAATAATAAAAGAATACTGGCCTTTGTTACTTAAAGATAAAGAGCTTAGAAGCGTTTTACCTGGTCAGCCTCAGTTCACTTATACCAAACCTCCAACACTTAGGTTGATATTAGCACATAAATGTCATCAGCCCCCCAAAGAAGTCTCACCTTTTTGGATGAAACCTCCAGACATAGGACTAGGAAGACTACCCATTTTAGGATTAGGTTAAGAGAGCATGTTAACAGGATCAAGAAAGGTTTCAAGCATCACAGCTTGTCCAATCACTTTAGATTGTTCCACAACAGTGATCCAAGGAGTTTGACATTCTGTGGGATAGATAAGGTGGAGGGCCATTGGAGAGGATCCAATCTCAAGAAATCCATCTCTCAGAACGAGACCCAATGGATACATAGGCTGGGTACTAGGAGTCCCTTTGGCCTAAACATCAAATCGGATTGAATCGTTTCCTGTTGAATTGGTAATTTCCATCATTTTTACATTCATTTTTATTTATCTTTCATTTTCATTTATTTTTATTTTATTTTCATTAAAAAAAAATATTTTTCTTCATTTAAACAATTAATCTTTAATGAATTATGCATTGTTACCTTCTTTTTTGTGTAGTTTTAATGTAATGAATTTTATTTATTTCTTTGTACATTTTAATCTTAGTACTATATGTATAGAACATTAGGCAAAGTTTTTTTGTCATCACTTGGCAATAACAGGAAGTGATGTTATATAGAGGAAGTTAGGGTTTGATTACACCAGATGGATTTGGTTGTCCACGATTGGCTAATTGGAGAGGAGGCAACCGCTCCTCTGTATATAAATTACACCATCCGAAACCAGAAGTGATGTCCTTGATGATGCCCTGGAGGGGCGAAACGCGTTCACGCATTTCCAGTGTCTCGAACCAGTGACGTAACATCCGCAGTCCGTGGGATGCACACCGTCCTAGCGGCGGACCCGAAACATACACTGATGGCTGTTTAACACAGATGTCTCGCGAGTGGCGTTGTTTGATTGTGCAACACACTCAGTACTAGCAGTACTTCACTCTGGTCTTTTTTCTGTTTTTTTCCCCCATTAGGATTGATCTACCTTGGTCCATTCACGTGAACACCCATATGAAAGCTTGATAGCCCCATATGAGAGTTCATTCCTCATACACCAGATCTTGTAGATCACAGCTTTTTTGAGACCCCAGACTGCAAAGCTGAGGATCCATTAACTCTGGTGAGTGGGGTCACAAGAGGGAAGTGTGGCACTTGAACACTTTATCCTGGATCACAGAAGCACGGTATTTTGGAGCACTCAGCACAATATATATATACACACATACACATACAATATATACACATTATATATATATATATATATATATATATATATATATATATATATATATATATATTGTATGTGTATGTGTGTATATATATATATATATATATATATATATATATATATTACACACACACACACACACACACACACACACACATATATAAAGATTCAACATAGGTACCATACTTGGTGCTGAAAAAAAAAAAAAAAAAACTTAGACTTTTGTTTGTGTTTCTCAGTAGACAATAAGTTATTTTAAGAACCTGCAGAGGTTTCCCAGTATGCAAAATTTTCTTGGTGGCCTCCAAAAGTTTATTACATCTATTGAAGCTGCACTTTCCATCACTTCTGACAACATGTAAAGAGATGGGGAAAAAAAAAAAAAAAAAGTGAGGGCTTTTACCACTTGTATGTATTAATGAAAGTTACTTACTAAGAGTAAGAATATATTTTGCAGTTTAGGTTTAACTCAGGCTTTTGAAATGAAATGCAAATTTTTATAAAGGCTACTACATTTGACATCAAATGATCAGTTGATATCTGAATCCGGTGAAAGTCCTGATTTATAACCAGCCTTTACGAGACAATATAAAGAATTCTTATTTTTGATGATATGCTGTGGTAGCTGAGTGGCAGCCAAAACAGTCTGGAATACAGAGACACAGATATAGGCATGCGCATGGGGTGTGCCTGGGCACACCCTAATGCCCAGGCACATCCAACACACCCTAGGGCTTTGCTGTCAAAATGTGTAAGAACTCTTTTTTCCAATTGACACTGCTGTATGTGGGGCCATTTGTCATGGATGTGTACAACTCCTGTGGGAACTGCAGCCACTGACCGTGGAGTAATCAGTCAGCCACATTTTCCGAGGCGGACTCTGTAGTTCCGGCTACAGCATCCCTATCAGCTGAATATCACTCCGCTATCAGAGATGAAGCATGTGAACTTTACAGTGCATCGGATAATTCCTGGCTGCTTACTTCACAGCTCTGGCTGCAGTCCTCACAGGAGTTACCCACCATCCTATGCCCTGTGTTGCCAGAAGACAGGTTGCCTAACTCCTCTCTGATGCAGCATTTGGATGAAAACTGTCTCTCTCCTCTGGTTTCTGTCTGGCTAAGTCGGAGCTTTCCCAGCTCCAGCCTCCAGACAGTACAGGTGGGAAGAGCAGGAAGAGATCATCACAGAGTGCACCCTCGATCACTTTTCTCCGGTCCAGCACACAGCACAGCTCTCCCTGGGGATGACTGAAGATCCCAGAGGACAGATAGCAGCCTTTTACCTGTGAGTACTGACCTCCTCTGCCTTTTCCACTATACAATTCTATGCTGTAAACCTGCCCTGCACTTTGCAGGACAGGTTTACTGAAAGAGAAAGTAACATTCTTGAACAGGTTAGGAATTTCTGGGACTTCTGAGGTGTTACATACATGTCTTCCACATACACATTATATCCTGTTAAAATTATTTTTTTTTAAATAACATATAATGTGTGCGTATATAGAATACATCTATGTAACACCTCAGAAGTCCCAAGAATTCCTAACCTATAAAAAACTCTTATAATAGAAAAAATGGGGTATGGCTGGAAGAACCTCAAGGGACAGGGCACTTCATCCCATTAAGTAAGAAATGGTAGGTAGAGGTAGAGGGGGATTATAGCGGTGCCAAATAGAAAGGGATTAACACGAAGTACTAAAATTGACAAAATACTTTATTTACATATATCAACAAATGACAAGGACAAGAAATTCACAGGCATGCAAAAAAATATAAGCAATGCGGTACATGAAAGTACTATTTAAAAAAAAGGGGAGTGAAAAAATAGACCTTAAGTGTAGAAGGCCAGTGGTACAGGTAATCAATTCCTACTTGTTTCGCCAAGACATTGGCCTCCTCAGGGAAATGATATAGGTCTGTGCCAGATATGGAAATTTCTCCTAATTCCCAAGGGGGGGCCAAAGCAGGAGAAGACATACCAAATTAAGGTCAGAGACTGTACCGTATCTATGGCTGTAGGGGGCAGACAGACAGTTATAGGATAAAATCAGTATGAACGCAGTGGCGCCTGATAGGTGTATGACAAAAAAAAATAGGCTGAAAAAAAAAAAAAAAAAAAAATCAATGGAAGTAGGAATCGTTCCAATGTGTATAGCTAGATGATATAAGGAAAAAACAAAAAAGGAAAAACTACCAGATACCCACAAAGGGGTGTGGGAATCACCGAGGTTCGTATAAAAGCGGTGACACTCCGCAGCAGGATTAAAAAACCTAAAGCATACACTGGAATAATGACAGGCGCCTCTGATGTCCGCTCTAGACGGATGGCCTCTGCAGTCACTGATTTTATCCTATAACTGTCTGCCCTGTACAGCCATAGATACGGTACAGTCTCTGACTGTAATTTGGGGTGTCTTCTCCTGCTTTGGCCACCCCTTGGAAATTAGGAGAATTTTCCAAATCTGGCACAGGCCTATATAATTACCCTTAGGAAGCCAATGTCTTGGCAAAACATGTAGAAATTGATTACCTGTACCACTGGCCTTCTACACCTAAGGCCTATTTTGTTTCACTCCCCTTTTTTTTTTTTTAAATAGTACTTTCATGTACCGCATTGCTTATATTTTTGTATGCCTGTGAATTTCTTGTCCTTGTCATTTGTTGGTATATGTAAAAGTATATTGTTAATTTTAGTACTTAGTATTCTATTTGGCACCGCTATAATCCCCCTCTACCTACCATTTCTTATAATACAGCCCAACTCCAGAACAATTAAAAAGTCCATCCTTGCAGTGTGTGGGGGGAGGGGGAGGGGGAGGGGGGGGTTAACCTTTGACTTACCTGATTCTAATTTCTCTTCCTTCACCCTAAAGCCATGACATCACATACCATAGAGGGACTTTAACCCTGTACGGTATGATGGGGAGGCTGGAGTGTGACCACAGCCAGTAACTTAAGACTCCTTTCACACTGGGGTATTTTTCAGGAGTTTTAGCGCTAAAAACAGCGCCTGTAAAGCACCTGAAAACTGCCTCCTCAGTGTGAAAGCCTGAGCGCTTTCACACGGGGGCGGTGCGCTTACAGGACGTTAGGAAAGGTCCCGCAAGCAGCATCTTTGGGCTGGTGTGGTAGCGCCGTATACACCGCTACTAAACCGCCCCATGCCCATTGGAATGAATTGGCAGCGCTGGCGAAACACCTGCAAAGCGCTTTGGCAGCGCCGCAACACGGCAGGTTTTAACCCTTTATTCAGCTAGCGGGAGTTAAAAGCGTTAAAAGCGCAAACATCTATGCATTTATTATTTTTTAATAAAAAATAAATATAATTATACACACGCATGTGTGTTTGAGTTTTGGGGTGCACACCCTAATGCAATAGGCTGCGCACGCCTATGGACACAGAACACTTTGGAGGTACAGTGGATATAAAAAGTCTACACACCCATGTAAGAATGCCAGGTTTTTGATGATAAAAAAAAAAAAAAAATTTAAACCAAGATAAATCCCTTCTGGTGCATTGTCTGGTCCCGGTCCAAGGTGACCATTTAGTCTCCGAGCTCCAGCACCTCGAGGTCCTGCAAACAGCTTAGGTGACTTACCGACCAAACATGGGGAAAACATTCGAGTGCCTCGGCATCTTGCTCCCTCTCACACCGAGCCCAGGGAACACAGCTGAGCCACAACATTCCGGACTTGGCACAGAGACGCCATTTTGTCATTGCAGGCCTCCTGTTTGTTCCACTCGCCTAGCCCTTTCCACAGTCAGGGACAGAGCTCCTTTACTTCATTTAGGCAGATATCAAAAGCACCCTGTCGGCACCCATCTCTGACCTTTGGGCAAACATCCACATTATTGCATCCTGAATAGGGAAAGTTGAGAGAATGGCTGGTTTTCGGAGTAGGATTGCTGTATGCTTTACAATAACTTATCTTTATGTTGAATTTATACTTTATATGGCAACCCTGTGTTGAAAATGAGTGGTGGTATAATATTTGGATCCTTTTATATTTGTTCTTGATGTTTTAATATGTTCCACCTGTGTTGTGGACCCTACACTTGGTCATTCTTTGCCTACAATTTGTGTCCTCTTTGGAAAAAAACTTTAAAAAAATTGAAATAGAAAAAACAAAAAAAAAACGACATGTTTAGAACTTAGTTGAGTCATCTAGGCTGCTTGGGTATTATGTATGAGTGAATCAGTGGCATTGAGTCAAGGATCATGCGTGGCCACAGATGTGTGGAAGTCAGAATGTGGGTCGATTAAGACAGAAGCTATGTCTGTGTCTGGAGCTGGGTGTAGGCAATCCACATAAGATGATCAGAACTAGCTAGATGGGTGAAGAAGATTAATTTGGATGTATATACTGTAGCATTCAATGTGATAGTAGGCTAGTAGCACTGGTCTGTAGTAGGTCGGGGAAGCCAATCAGATGGGCATGGAAGGAGCCTTTTCAACCCCACCTGGGTGTTGTAGTGGTGGGAACCAGGAATTCCAGCTTTGGAGGATGTACCGAGTGATGGAAAAAAGACAGTCTAAAGTCAGCATCCAGGGCTGGGAACAGGTGTAGAGGTAAATAGGAAGAGGTTTGAAGCCTCATAGGCAAGAGTAGACCGGTGCAGGTTGTCTTAGGCCGGCAGGGGTAATTCGCTGTGTGGTGTGGCCGAGGACAGTGCAGAGGTCGATGAAGACGTCCATGGTTGAGTGACTTATTATTCTCAGTAGAAAGCGGGCATATGAAGACAAAGGGGAGTAGAAACCAGAGGTCTGCCCTGAGAGTAGAGTGTGTAAAGACTGAGGAGCCAGCAGTGCAAGTTAAGAGAGCCCAAGGTCTCGACTGGTGCCAAGGGACATTTAGCAAGCGACCAGGTGGATAAACATCCCGATGCCTGTATCAAATACAAGGAGAGCAGGAGTGTTTTTTTTTAGGACAAATGGCAGGCCCTGGGATGTACTGGTGAGGCTGTGGGGGCTGTTCCACGGGGCTCAGCGAGCCACTGGAGGTGGAGAGATCGGTTGAGATGAGCGACAGCACCAGGGATTATGATTTCCCACATCTCAGATGTCATCCATAGAGCCAACATTCCTCACCGGGGGAAATTGTGAAGACCACAAAGCAATTCCTCAAAGAGGACACACCAGTGGAAAAACTATTGATCATTTATTGATTATCCATATGGAAAGAACTATTACAAAAATAAGTGAAAAAATATACAACTATCTCCAACACATGTTAAAAAAGACCTAATGTCTTGATAGGACACCTGTGGCCACCATTCATATCCCTCACATCCACACATACAGACCAGGATCGATCCACAGATCAGTTGAAAAAAACTATTAATGTCCATGAACACTGAAAAATAATAATGGTTATATCTGGATAAAATGTGTTATCTTCCTTAACATTTTACAAGTGTTCATGGCTAGTCCTCCTGGGGAGGGAAGAGGTATGAACGTAGAAGGTGCTGGTGCTGTGTGAAAGTTCCTCGGTATAGCCGCTATGGATACTATGTTTCAAAAAAAACTTCCTTGTATTCTAGCATCTAGACATGGTCTCCATGATCCATCTGTCACCGTCACAGCCGCTGCGGGAGAATGCAGATAAAGGATAGCAGAGTAATTTCCTCCTTCAGTAGTTGATACAGTTGTCCATGTCTGGGGGGAAGAAGGGGATGGATCATCCAATAGTTCAGGGGGTCACTTCCGGAGATATGTCATAGTGGTGTCACCCATGATGGTTACATCAGTAGCCGGTCTCCAGTAACCATCACGGGTGACACCACTATGGCATATCTCCGGAAGTGACCCCCTGAACTATTGGATGATCCATCCCCTTCTTCCCCCCCAGACATGGACAACTGTATCAACTACTGACGGAGGAAATGACTCTGCTATCCTTTATCTGCATTCTCCCGCAGCGGCTGTGACGGTGACAGATGGATCATGGAGACCATGTCTAGATGCCGGAGGCTGCAAGTAGCTTTATACGCAAAGATGTGGTGAGCTGTATCATGTTCCTACTATTGTTATCAGGAAACACTACCAGCATATTATGCAAAGCATCTGTGTAAAATCCCGTTTTGATACAAGCTGTCATTAACCTGTGATCTCCAGCTATAGCGTGTATTTGTTAAATACAAGGAAGTTTTTTTGAAACATAGTATCCATAGCGGCTATACCGAGGAACTTTCACACAGTACCAGCACCTTCTACGTTCATACCTCTTCCCTCCCCAGGAGGACTAGCCATGAACACTTGTAAAATGTTAAGGAAGATAACACATTTTATCCAGATATAACAATTATTATTTTTCAGTGTTCATGGACATTAATAGTTTTTTCAACTGATCTGTGGATCGATCCTGGTCTGTATGTGTATGTGTGGATGTGAGGGATATGAATGGTGCGATTGAGGAATGGTGGCCACCGGTGTCATATCAAGACATTAGGTCTTTAACATGTGTTAGAGATAGTCGTATATTTTTTCACTCATTTTTGTAATAGTTCTTTCTATATGGATAATCAATAAATGATCAATAGTTTTTACAATGGTCTGTCCTCTTTGAGGAATTGCTTTGTGGTCTTCACAATTTTCTAATGGTGATTTGTTTAATTCAGAGGACAACCACCTTTAGGGGGTCTCCAAAATATATATATGTGGACACCCTAAACTGACGGTGGAACCGGATGACTAACTGGTGAGGCTGTTATATGGCCTGAAATTACTCACCCGAGAACACCGGACCCTATTGAGGAGGAGCTTAGTTCCCCTTTTATTATATTCCTCACCGGGGGTAGGCGAAAATCGATATAGCAGTCGGACAGGTCGATGAGGGGAATGTCCAGTGCAGCGCAAAAATGTTCCAGGTCCTCCTCTTAGATTAGCTGTGTGTCCCTGTGCCGTTGCTGAGAGGCAGAATGGGAACTTCCATAAATAAGTAATGACTCTGGAGCACAGAAAAACCAGCAGGGGCCGCAGTTCCCGCCTTCGTTTTAGGGTGATGTTAGAGAGGTCTTCAAAGATCTTGATGTCTGCATTCTGGTGTGTTAAATGGTTGCAGGCTCTGGCTTTTCTGAGAACTTCCTCCTTCAGGGGAAAGCTGATAAGGCAACAGACTACGTCCACTTGGGGAGGGGGTCTGTGTCTTTACAAATGGAGCATCTTCATAGAGCTTTGTGGCCTAGAGGTAAAGTGGAGTGATGGGGCCTCTCCAGGAGGTCTTGAAGACAGCCAGGATGGCTTGTGGCAGACATTTTGGGTTCAATAATTCCAGGCAGTCCCCTTACACTAAGCTTGCGATATCCACGGTTGTCCAGGTGACGGAGTGTATTGCATGGGACTCGCATGGCAGAGCGTGGTGTCATGGCGGGCGTCCATTCTCTAAAATTAAAAATGACAAATTCCAAAAAAAAAAAATTACAAATGACTGGATGCTGACTGCTACAGCCTAGATATCCAAATTGATCTTCACCTGTCTAGCCTGTTCTGGTCATCTTCTGTGGATTGCCTACACCCAGCTCCAGACAGACATAGCTTCTGTCTTAATCGACCCACATTCTGACTTCCACACGTGTGGCCGTGCATGATCCTGGACTCAATACTACTAGCAGGAGCGAGATGCTGAGGCACGCCGGAATGATTTCCCCATGTTTGGTCGGTAAGTCACCTCTGGTAAGCAGTTTGCAGGACCTCGAGGTGCTGCAGCTCGGAGACTAAGTGGTCAACTTGGACCGCGATCAGACCATACACCAGAAGGGATTCATCTTGGTTTGATTTTTTTTTTTCTCTAATCAAAAACCTGGCATTCTTACAGGGGTGTGTAGACTTTTTATATCCACTGTACCTCCAAAGTGTTTCGTCTTTAAATTCTTTAAAATTGAACTGTAAAGGCTGGTTATAAAGCAGGACTTTCACCAGATTCAAATATCAATTGATCATTTGATGTCAAATGTAGCAGCCTTTATAAAAAATTGCATTTCATTTCAACAGCCTGAGTTAAACCTAAACTGCTAAATATATTCTTACTCTTAGTAAGTAACTTTCATTAATACATACAAGTGGCAAAGACCTCACTTTTTTTTTTTCATCTTTTTACATGTTGTCAGAAGTGATGGAAAGTGCAGCTTCAATAGATGTAATAAACTTTTGGAGGCCACCAAGAAAGTTTTGCATACTGGGAAACCTCTGCCGGTTCTTAAAATAACTTACTTATTGTCTACCGAGAAACACAGAAATTGTAGAAATTCTTAAAGTCTACGTTTTTTTCAGCACCAAGTATGGTACCTACATTGAATGTGAAGTGTTCCTTGTGCTGCTGTCTGCTCTCGGTTGAAATCTTTCATCTCTTGCTTCCCCCTATATCCTTGCAGCAGACCTGTCAGAGGCACTCATCGAGAGTGAATATGTGAATTAACAGCACTAGCAGAATATTGTACAACAAATGAATGTGCTCAAAAACCATTAACCGTGATATTATCAAAACACACACACACACACATTTTTTTTATAATATATATATATATATATATATATATATATATATATATATATATAAGTGCTGAGTGCTCCAAAATAACGTGCTTCTGTGATCCAGGATAAAAAGTGTTCAAGTGCCACACTTCCCTCCTCTTGTGACCCCACTCACCAGTCAGCTGGAAGTTGGAGACACTTAATCCAAGGATCCCTAACACGGTCAAACTTAGCAGTCTTAGTCTTCAAGATACTGGCCAGCTTTTCGTTGAGCATGACGGCCTATTTTTCATAATAGCCAGATTTACCACTAGTTTCTTCCAAGCGGTTGCTATAGTGATTTTTGCAGCAAGAAACAAAAGTGTATTAAAGGATGAACATTTTTGGGAGCATCTGCAACAAGCTTGTCAACCGCTTGCCGACGTCATTATACTGCGGCAAGGTGGCACAATCCCGCAAATCGCTGTAGGTGTACGACGGCTTGGGAACTCGCTTTTGTGGGCGTGTGCACGCTCCCATTGGCCAGCGGGGGAGCCCGCGATCGTTCACTGTAGTGACAGAACGGGGATCTGCCTGTGTTAACAAAGGCAAATCTCCATACTGACAGGGAGATCACACAGATACCATCTTTCTGCTAAGCAGGAAGATGGATCTGTGCGTTTCCCCAGTCACACAGTTCCCCATACAGTTAGAAAACACATTTAACCTCTTGATCGCCCCTGTTAACCCCTTCCCTGCCAGTGTCATTATTAGTACAATAACAGTGCATATTTTTAGCACTGATTACTGTAATAATGTCACTGGTTTCCCAAAAAAAAAAAAAGTGTCAAAACATCAGTTAGGTGTCTGATCTGTCCGCCGCAATATCACAGCCCCGCTAAAAATCACTGATCGCCGCCATTACTAGTAAAAAATAAATAAAAATGCCATAAATCTATCCCCTATTTTGTAGACTTTTGTGCAAACCATACAATATATGCTTATTGAGATTTTTCTTACCAAAAACATGTAGCATTATACATATCGGCCTAAAGTGATGAATAAATTTGTTTTTTTACATTTTTTTGGGGGGGGGGGGATGTTTTATAGAAGAAATTAATTATTTTTTCCATATTTGTCGCTTTGTTTATAGCGCAAAAAATAAAAACCGCAGAGGTGATAAAACACTACCAAAAGAAAGCTCTAAATGTGGGGAAAAAAAAAAGGACAGCAATTTTGTCTGGGTACCATGACACACGACTGCGCAATTATCAGTTAAAGTGAAGCAGAGCTGTATCGCAAAAAATGGCCTGGTCAGGTAGTGGGTAAATCCTTCTGGGGCTGAAGTGGTTAAGATCTACCTTAGGGTTTTTAACTATATTCACCATTGTCACAGAATAGATCAGGGAATGAATGCTAATCCAAAACCTGTAGAGGAGAGAAGAGAGAGCTCTCGTTGTGCAGTATTTAAGATATTTTTTTTTAGAAACCAATAGTAGTGCACCTACATCTATGCAGAGATAAATTCGGCATTAAAAACAATGGAAACGCCGGTTTGTGTTCCACCGGCACTCCCTCTTCTCTCCTCTTTCACCTGTAAATCTATATTGAGTGTCATAAGGGCGCTGGAGCACCACGCTGTGTACCTTTAGAAGATTTCTTTCTACCAGGATATTTGGGTGGATGTTAGCAGCAATCTGGAATCGGGTGTGTGGCGGCCAGCTTGTGAATTTTAGGAATTACCCCATTGCTGTGTTCGACTCCCTGTAATAGGGGTCAACAGAGTCTGGTGAGTGCACTGTGCATCTATGTTAGTGGAAAGGATAACACTCGTCTTCACTTTGGTGGATGAAGATCACATCTCTATTTGAATCTAATTTGGACTTTATTTTATGGATTGCTATATTGAACTTTAACCAGATGCCGACCACCCCATGTACATTTACTAAAGCAGGGCGGCCTTTCTGTGCAGAATCACATACCTGTAGGGGATTCTACACTTCCGGGTCTGAGGCGGGCACACGCCACCGGTGACCCGCTCCCACTGTGATTAGACACAACGGGAGCCAATAAGCAGGTCCAGCTGATGCGATGTCCGCCAATCGTCCGGGAGGTAAAAGGTAGGTAAACAAGACAAATCGCTGTTCTGTGACAAGGGAAGGCTGTGGTCCTGTCTTCCTGCTAAACAGAAACACGGATCTCTGCCTTCTCACAGTAAAAGCACCCACAGTTAGCAAGCACTCCCTAGGAACACATTTAATCCCTCGATCGCCCCTGTTAACCCCTTCCCTGCAAGTGTCATTAGTACAGTGACAGTGCATATTTTTTAGCACTGATCACTATTAGTGTCACTGGTCCCCAAAAAGTGTCAAAAGTGTCTGTTGTCCGATTTGTCTGCCGCAATATCGCAGTCCCGCTATAAGTCACTGATCTCCGCTATTACTAGTAAAAGATAAATTAAATTAAAATTTCAAAAATATATCCCATAGTTTGTAGACGCTATAACTTTTGCACAAGCTAATCAATATATGCTTATTTTCCTTTTTACCAAAAATATGTAGCAGAATACACATTGGCCTAAACTGATGAAGAAATTAGATTTTTTACATTTTTTTATTGGATATATTTGCTCTCAATCCTTCACCATGAGACAGACACCACATCACTGGTTTCACATTGTTTTTTAAACAAGCAAGTTATCCTGATGTAAGGGATACCACGAGCAGACCTCCAACAGCAGGGATGACCAGGTCTGTGTAGCTGCAGTTAGGAAACTGAAATCAGACTGTGTATAATAAAGTTGTTGGTTGGTCGGAGCCATGTCACACGGAGGGAGATCTTAGATAGTATACCGGGATCCAGCTTCATGCTCATTATCCATAGTGGTATCAAGAGGAATGTCTCTATTGTCTAGCAGCCCTACCTGGATGTTGAGATGTGCTCATCTATGCCTCCCACCTGGTAAGCGCATATACTTGGTGGTGGAGGTTCACTGTGTATGGTGTGCTAGTCTTCCATTCTTCACTGGAATCTCACAGAGAACTGCTAGGGGACTTCTCCGTTTCTTCTACACTAATGAACTTGTGTGTGTTTATTGCATATACCGTTTTACATTTCACTATATAGCGTTTTTTTTTTTCCTAATTTTGTTTGGGAGCCACGTTGCACGACCGCGCAATTGTTAAAGCGACGCAGTGCCGAATCGCAAAAAGTGCTCTGGTCAGGAAGGGGGTAAATTCTTCCGGGGCTGAAGTGGTTAAATAAGGTTTGAGGCTTATTGGAGATATGGCATAAGGGATTACATTCCTGGTTTGGAAGAAGCAATATAATTAAGATGAACATCCTTCCAAAGATTTTGTACCTCCTTCAGGCAGTCCCAATTGCAAATAATTACAAAAATGTGAGAGGTGTACTCACTTTTGTAAGATTCTGAATCACATTGATATTTTTAAGATATAGTGCACAGTAGATTTAGAGTAATGAACAATATGGACATTAAGTGACATTTTAGGTCGATGACATGTTTCTTTCATTTTTTTATTCACTGTGCCCAATTTAGTATAGTTTAAGCTAGATATTTCACTATGTTGATTTGACTGTTGTCACTATTGATTGCGTCTAATATTTAACTGACAGTGCACTTATTACATTTTTTAATTTTTGCCTACTTTCCAGTATTCAGGGAATTTAAGTACAGCAGTCGGTTATAGATTATTTTAACGTGAGGCTTATATATTATACAAATTTCTTTATGGTAATGTCTTATTTTATATAGGTTTATCAATTTTTCCATTCCTCCTCAGCTTCCCCCTACCTTCCTCATGCCTTTCTTCTCTTAGCTAAGCTCCCTTAGCTAAGCTACCTTCTCTCTTGCTCTGTCTGTTGAGGATACGCATAGAATGTTATACTGCAACCGGCTAATGACCTATGAAGATGTTATTGTCTGTTATTTGACTGGTTTCTCTAATGATTTTTTTTTATCCTAATGTCATTTCCTATTACCATTTGACAGACCAGGACCCTAGAGTGTCTGGCGTCTTTGCTCACATTTGTGAATTGCCTGCATTCCCCTCAGACTCCTGCATCCTGCATTATTTGGACTTCCATGAATCTGCCTTGTGTACCGAAAAATGTTGGTTTGATAATCAATAAAGTAGCGCGAGGGCTGTTTGTGTCCCAGATCCCTTTCTAGACACAAGTCTATATTTCTGATGTTAGTTTGCTTGATCTGATATACTTGATAATCCTTATGCCAAGCCTTGCCCATGGGTCAGAGGCTTGACCGTACTTTAAAGTCTGGTCTCCTCCTCTGCCATACCTGGCAAACCGGTCCTACTGCATTCCACATGGGACTGAGCCTGTTTTCACAGGTGTCCTACCTACTCCTTCCCATCATACTTTAACCCACAGCTTATCTATGATACTTCCAGGACAGCCCTTTTCCCCCTCACCTATGCATACGGGTAGAAGTGCATCTTGGGGTTCTTTCCCCATCCCCCCTCCAACACCTACGACCTCTGAGGGACTCGAGATCGCTCCCCTTCGATGACCTCCTCCTACCACACCCAGAAGACTCTGGCAGTACCCGCTTACCTTTTCCAGCTTTTTCTCTCACCTACAAAGATGGGGTAGCAGGTCTACGCCCACCTTCAGATACTTTCCTCCCCTCCTCCTGTCATCCCAACTTCCTTCTAACCCTCTCCCCAATTACCCTTCTTGACCTACACCCCCTTTTGACCCCTTTCCTTCTGACACCTCTCCCTCCTTACAACCCCCCCCTTTTTGTTCTTAATTCGTCTCTGTCCCCCCCCCCCCCCCCCCAGTGCCCTGCATTCCCAACGCAGACACATCTTCACACCGGCCTTCTCGCCACATGCTCTAGCATCCTCTACTGCAATTGGCTAAATCCTAGTACTGATATCCCTCTCAATAGCCTCCTCCAAGACTGTGACGATAGCCCATTCTTTTAAACGGATCTCTCTAAATGCCAAAGGAACTTAGCAGATAGGGTGTTCCCAACATCTTGGAGAACTAATCACAGATCTTCTGTGGATGTAGGCGGCCTCAAATCCTTCTGTCTCCTAATGCTCTGTGGGGTCAAACCATCAGTTGCAGGACTCATTGTACTTTACACTGAAGATAGTTCTTAAGATGCACGTTTGTGGCCATCGTTCTGCTGCAGAATAAATTTGGGGCCAATCCCACACTTCCCTGATGGTATAGCATTATGGATAAGCATCTGCCTGTATTTCTCAGGATTGAGGTCACCAATGATCCTCACCAAATCAACTTCATTTTGCAGAAATGCAGCTCTAAAATTTGCAAGGAACCTCCACCATGCTATTGCCTGCACACATTAAATGTACTATTCTCCAGCCCTTCGCGAACAAAACTGCCTCCTGCTACAGCCAAATATTTCAAACACATTAGTCCAGAGCACTTGCTGCCATTTTTCTGCACCCAAGTTACTGTTTTCATGCATAGGATGTGGAAGCAAGGTTAAGCGACTCAACTACGCATTAAAGCATAGAACATGAGCCAAAAACACATCAATCTTCTCTGGACCAAAGCTCATTTAAAAATGGTCTGTTGCAAAGAGGAAAACTGTTCCGTGATCAGACAAATCAAAATTTGATTCTTTGGCAACCATAGGCACCATGTCCTTCGGACTAAAGAAAAGATGGACCTTCTGGGTTCATTATCAGGCTCAGTTCAAAAGCCTGCATCTCTGGTGGTATGGAGGTGCATTAGTGCATATGGAATGGGCAGTTTGCACATCTGGAAAGGCACCAGTGCTGAAAGATATATCCAGGTTTTATAACAGTATAGGCTCCCATGTAGTCCTCTTTCAGGGAAGGCCTTGCATATTTTAGAAGGACAATGCTAAACCGCATCTATGACAACGTGACTTCGTAGAAGAGTCTGGGTGCTTAAGTAGCCTGCCTGCAGTCCAGACTTTTCACCAAATGAAAATATTTGGCTCATCTTGAAATAAAAAAGTATGACAAAGACCCATGACTGTTGAGCAGTTAGAATCCTATTTCAGGCAGGAACAGAACATTACTCTGCCAAAACTCCAGCAACTGCTCTCCTCAGCTCTCAAATGTTTACAGTGTTGGTAAAAGAGGGGATGGTAAACATGGCCCTGTCCCAACTTTGCTGAGACATGTTGATGCCATTTCAAAATGACTATACTATTTTTTTAAAATGATACATCTCAGTTTAACCACTTGCCACAGGTCTATGGCGGGAAAATGGCACTCTGTGTGTTACATACATCTTAGGTTTTTTTTTTTTTCAGTAAATTTTTGTAAATTAGTAATTTTTCTCCTTCACTGATGTGCGCTGATGAGGCAGACTTTATGGGTACTTGGGTACTGATTAGGTGGCACTAATGAAGCATGAACATATAATGATACATACTGTAGCTACAGTATGTCCTAAAATCTATGAACCTGGAACTACTCCTTATTGATTAGACCGGGAGCTGCATAAGCAGGCGCATAATAGATTTATTTAGAGCAAGTGCAAGTATTTTAACATTAATATGTAAAATCACTTTTGGGAAGAATACTATGTACAGGTGCATCTTAAATAATTAGAAAATCATAAGTAATTCAATCCAAAAAGTGAAACTCATAGTTATATATTTCAAGCATTTCTTTCTTTTAATTTTGATGATTAGAGCTTACAGCTAGTGAAAACCCAAAATTCGGTATCTCAGAAAATTAGAATATTGTGAAAAAAGTTCAATATTGTAGACTTATGGTACCCAACAATCTAATCAGCTAATTAACTCAAAAAACGTAAAGGTTTCCTGAGCCTTTCAATGGTCTCAGTCTGGTTCAGTAGGTTACACAATCATGGGGAAGAATGCTGACTGTTGTCCAGCAGTCATTGACGCCCTCCAGAGGAGGGCAAGTCACAAAAGGTCATTGCTAAAGAAGCTGGCTGTTGAGTGCTGTATGTGAGCATATTAATGGGAAGTTGAGTGGAAGGAAAACATTTGGTAGAAAAAGGTGCACAAGCAACCTTTAACCTCAGCCTTGAGGGGATTGTGAAGCAAAGGTCATTCAAGAGTTTGGGGGAGATTCACAAGAGTTGAACCAAGACTGGTGTCAATGCTTCAAGAGCCACCACACACAGATGTATCCAGGCTACAACTGTCCCAATTCTTGTCAAGCCATTCCTGAAGCAGAAACATCAGAAGCATCTTACCTGGGCTAAGGAGGAAAAAAGACTGGACTGTTGGCTCAGTGGTCCAAAGTCCTCTTTTCGGATTTAAGTAAATTTTGCATTTCAATTGGAAATCAAGGTCCCAGAGTGGGGAGGCACAGAATCAAAGTGGCAAGAGTTCCAGTATGAAGTTTCCAGTCAGTGATGATTTAGGGAGGCCATGTCATCTGCTGGTGTTGGTCCACTGTTTTATCAAGTCCAAAGTCAGCGCAGCCCTCTACCAGGAAATTCTACAGCACTTCATGCCTCCCTCTGCTGACCAACTTTCTGGAGATGCAGATTTTGCTTTCCAGCAGGACTTGGCACCTGCCCACACTGCCAAAAGTATCAATACCTGGTTTAATGATCAAGGTATCACTGTGCCTTTATTGGCCAGCAAACTCACCTGACCTAAACCCCATAGAGAACCTGTAGGGTATTGTTAAGAGGAAGATGAGACACACCAGACCCAACAATACAGACGAGCTGAAGGGCTTCCATAACACCTCAGCAGTACCACAGGCTGATCGCCTACACGCCACGCAGCATTGATGCAGTAATTCATGCAAAAGGAGCCCCCAACCAAGTATTGAGTGCATACTCCAACCAGGAGTACCTCAGTTTTGTAGCAAAGCAATATACACAAATCCCAAAAGAGGGGAGGGACCTCTGTGTCCCGTGATGTACTCCAAGAAAAGGATTTTACAGGTAAGCCGTTATAAAAATCCTATTTTCTTTATCGTACATCACGGGACACAGAGCCATAGTATTAACTATA